>NC_092336.1:516505000-516847142 GCF_046630445.1 Rutidosis leptorrhynchoides | reverse complement strand
CTTGCTGAAGATTGTAGGGCTCTCGTTACGAATACAAATGGTGCCAAGACTCCTGCCACCAACGCAAATAGAACTGCTTTGGCTACCATTACTTGTTTTGGGTGTGGAAAACAAGGCCACTATAAGAGCCAGTGCCCGAATCTAGAGAAGAATATCGGACCTGCACGTGGAAGAGCATTTGTTATTAATGCTAAAGAGGCATGTGAAGACCCGGAGCTTGTTACGGGTACGTTTACCATTAATAACTTATCCGCATCTATTATATTTGATACTGGTGCTGATAGAAGTTACGTGTGTAGAGACTTTCACGCTAAATTGAATTGTTCATCATTACCTCTCGATGCTAAGTACATGATTGAGTTAGCTAATGGTAAACTAATTAAAGCCGATAAAATTTGCCGTGATTGTAAAATAAATTTAGCCGGAGAAACGTTTAAAATTGACTTGATACCCGTAGAATTAGGAAGTTTTGATGTAATAGTCGGCATGGACTGGATGTCCAAAATAGGAGCTGAAGTTGTGTGCGCCAAGAAGGCAATTCGCATTCCTCGTAAGGATAAAACGCCAGTAATGATTTATGGAGAGAAGGGTAACTCAAAGCTAAAACTCATTAGTTATTTGAAAGCTCAAAAGTGCTTGAAGAAAGGGTGCTATGCTATCTTAGCACATGTTAATAAAGTCGAAACAAAGGAAAAAGTGAAGAGCATCAATGACGTGCCTGTGGCAAGAGATTTTCCTGAAGTCTTTCCGGAAAAGTTGCCGGGATTACCTCCATTTAGATCTGTAGAATTTCAAATAGATTTAGTACCAGGAGCTGCACCAGTGGCTCGTGCTCCATATAGACTTGCACCGTCCGAGTTAAAAGAACTTCAGAGTCAGTTAAAATAATTACTGGATCATGGATTCATACGACCAAGTACTTCACCGTGGGGAGCTCCGATTCTATTTGTTAAAAAGAAAGATGGATCTTTTAGGATGTGTATAGATTATCGTGAATTAAATAAGTTAACTATCAAGAATCGGTATCCACTACCGAGAATTGACGACTTATTTGATCAACTTCAAGGATCATGTGTATACTCAAAAATTGACTTAAGGTCGGGCTATCATCAATTACGTGTCAAAGAAGAAGATATACCGAAAACTGCTTTTCGGACACGTTATGGTCATTACGAATTTTTGGTTATGCCGTTTGGATTGACGAATGCGCCAGCTGTATTCATGGACCTCATGAATCGAGTTTGTAGTCCGTATTTAGATAAGTTTGTTATCGTTTTCATTGATGATATTCTTATCTATTCCAAGAGTGAGCAAGAGCATGAAGAGCATTTAAGGTTGATATTAGAGTTGTTGAGAAAAGAACAACTATATGCTAAATTTTCTAAGTGTGCTTTTTGGTTGAAAGAAGTTCAATTTCTTGGCCACGTTGTTAGTAGCAAAGGAATTCAGGTTGATCCAGCAAAAACTGAAGCCATTGAAAAATGGGAGACTCCTAAGACACCAACGCAGATACGTCAATTTTTGGGTTTAGCCGGTTATTATAGAAGGTTTATTCAAGATTTTTCCCGAATAGCTAAGCCGTTGACAGCGTTAACGCAAAAAGGGAAGAAATATGAATGGACTTCTGAGCAGGAGAGTGCATTTCAATTACTAAAGAAGAAGTTAACTACGACGCCTATTTTATCGTTACCAGAAGGGAACGATGATTTTGAAATATATTGTGACGCTTCGCGACAAGGTTTTGGTTGCGTTCTTATGCAACGAAAGAAAGTTATTGCATACGCATCCCGACAATTGAAGATTCACGAGCGGAATTATACGACGCATGATCTAGAACTGGGAGCAGTCGTGTTTGCATTGAAGATATGGAGACACTACTTGTATGGGGTTAAATGCACTGTGTTTACTGATCATAAAAGCCTTCAACATATTTTTGATCAGAAACAGCTGAACATGAGACAACGTAGGTGGGTCGAGTTAATAAACGACTATGATTGTGAAATTCGTTATCATCCCGGGAAGGCGAACGTGGTGGCCGATGCTTTAAGCAGAAAGGAACGAGAACCAATTCGAGTACGAGCGATGAACATAAAAATTCGCATGAATCTCAACTCACAAATCAAAGAAGTTCAACGAGAAGCACTTACTAAAGAAAATATAGGAAATGAAATAATGAAGAAGTATGAGAAGCAACTCGTTATGCGGGAAGATGGAATTCGATATTTTGCAAATCGTATTTGGGTATCGAAGTTGGGTGGATTAAGGAAGTTGATATTAAATGAGGCACATAAGACAAGATACTCGATACATCCTGGAGTTGGAAAGATGTACCAAGATCTTAAGACACATTATTGGTGGCCTAATTTAAAGACAGACGTTGCAACATATGTTGGGGAATGTTTAACTTGTTCCAAAGTCAAAGCTGAACACCAGAAGCCGTCAGGGTTACTTCAACAACCAGAAATCCCAGAATGGAAATGGGATGGTATTACCATGGATTTCATCACGAAGTTACCAAAGACTGCCTGGGGATACGACACCATTTGGGTGATTGTTGATCGTCTCACCAAGTCTACACACTTCTTGCCTATAAAGGAAACGGATAGAATGGAGAAACTATTACGATTGTATATAAAGGAAGTTGTTTCAAGGCATGGAATACCTATTTCCATTATATCCGATCGTGATAGTAGATTTACATCAAAGTTCTGGCAATCACTACAGGAGGCCCTAGGAACTCGTTTGGATATGAGTACCGCGTATCATCCGCAAACCGACGGGCAGAGTGAAAGAACGATTCAGACTCTTGAAGACATGCTCAGGGCATGTGTGATCGATTTTGGAAACGGATGTGATAAATATCTACCATTAGCAGAATTCTCGTATAATAATAGTTATCATGCGAGCATTAAAGCTGCGCCATTCGAAGCATTGTACGGAAGGAAGTGTAGATCTCCTATTTGTTGGAATGAAGTAGGAGATCGACAATTAACTGGTCCCGAGATCATACACGAAACGACTGAGAAGATAGTACAAATCAAGGAGAGATTGAAAACAGCCCGTAGTCGCCAAAAGAGCTACGCCGATGTTCGAAGAAAACCATTAGAGTTTCAGATCGGTGACATGGTTATGTTAAAGGTGTCACCTTGGAAAGGTGTAATACGTTTTGGAAAAAGGGGTAAACTAAACCCAAGGTATGTAGGCCCGTTCAAGATCATCGAACGCATTGGACCGGTAGCTTATCGACTCGAGTTACCGCAACAACTCGCCGGAGTACATAATACCTTTCACGTCTCAAACCTTAAGAAGTGTCTTGCAAAGGAAGACCTCACCATTCCTCTTGAAGAAATCCATGTCGACGAGAAACTACAATTCATCGAAGAACCAATCGAAATCATGGATCGTGAAGTTAAACGGCTCAAGCAGAGCAACATACCGATCGTTAAGGTTCGTTGGAATGCTCGAAGGGGTCCCGAGTTTACTTGGGAACGAGAGGATCAAATGAAACAAAAATATCCACACTTGTTTTCCGATGACGCAAAATAGGTACAATTTTAAAATTTCGGGACGAAATTTATTTAACGGGTAGGTACTGTAATGACCCGCACTTTTTCGATCGTTCTATACTTATAAGATTAATATTTATATAAATTAAACCTTACCAACATGATAAGCAATCCAAATTGTTAAGATTTATGTTTTTGAAAAGAGTTTTACACAACGTTTGACCGTCTAGTTTGACCGATGATATCACGAACTATACAATATATGATAATTATACATACATATTTAACATGATCTAAGGATGTTTTAATATCTCATTTTGTATTAATAACAAAAAGTCATAAGTATATTTTGAAACTACTAACTTAAGTTTTCAAAACAATAACCATACGTAACGTTATTTGACATAAATACTGATGATTTATAATGTTTATACATATATCGTATAAGTAATGTATTTAATCATTTTTAAAGGGCTTTTATACATAAAACAATATAAGTATATTTACAAAAGATAGTTATATTTGAATTCTCGTTCCGTTTCCTCAATAATCCTATACGTATATCTAGGGTACTATACACAGCTTCTAGAAGTATTTACTATTGGTATATACCAATAGAAATCTTCAATTATTGGAATAATATGTCATTCATGACATAATAAATTTTAACTTATCTTAGATATTTTCACTAAAAACCAAATTTTCAAGCCTATAAATAAGCACCATTTCTAACTCATTTTTACACATTCATTTTCCAAATTTTACTTCCAATTTTCACACACACTTGCAAGAACTCTCTCAACTTTTATTTTACTACTTCTTTCCAGCAACTTTACATTTTAAACTTGAGGTAAAAACTCTACTTCAACTCTTTTTCAATTCATATATTTATAGCTATATATATAAGAGTTTATAAACTAGAACATAGTTTGAATGATTTCAAACTTGTTCGCAAACTAAATAGATCCTTCTAACTTAACTTTTAAAATACTTCAAGACCTGTAATATAACTTAAAAATATGCTAATTTAACAAGGTATAACTTGGTTTTTCAAAGAACACCTTAAAAACTGTTTTTATGACGTCGGAGTGCAACCGGGGGCTGTTTTGGGTTGGATAATTAAAAACCATCTTAAACTTTGAATTGGAGGTTTATTTTCTGGAAAAATGATTTTTACTATGAATATGATAACACATAAAAATTTCATGATTTAACTCAAAGTATAAGTATTTTTAGAAAAATAATCATTTAAGGTTGTTTACATGATGGAAAATGATTAACTTCATAAGTTTCACTAAAGTTTGACCTATGACCTGTGATTTCGAATACAAACTAAGGTATTTACAGTTCATAGTCTTAAAGAGGGACTCGATCCAAGGAAGTGGCAAGTTGAATCAACGAAAACGGAGTTGTAACGAAGAAACTATGACCAAAACGAGATCGGATATCTAAGACTAGTTTGGCTACGAAAATAATTGGAGAAAATTAAATAAATCACATCTTTTTAAAATAACATGATATTTTATATATATGTACTCATAATTTAATTTTATATGGTTCAGGATCACCCGTAAACAATACGAGAAGATTAATCATAAGATCCCATGATTGTACGCAACACGTCATTTGACAACACCGGTACTTTATGTACGCAACACGTCATTTGACAACACTGGTACCATGGGTCAAGATTAATCTCGACCAATACATATACGATGGGGGTTTTTATTTATTTCATTGGGGGTTTATTAAACGCCTAAAAAATGAACCATTAAAATTGAATTACTAACATCGGACTGCTAACTACGGACTAAGAAATTATTAAAACTATTAAAAGTATAAAAAGTATATATATGTGACGATTGTTTAAAATAGAAATATATTGATAAACTATATATGGATAGGTTCGTGATATCAATCGGAGACCAAGTCGAAATTACATATCTTCAAGACGAAAGTGAGTATATAGTCCCACTTTTAAACTCTAAATATTTCGGGATGAGAATACATGTATTTTATGTTTTACGTTATGGACACAAGTAACTGAAAAATATATTTTACGTTGAGTTGTACCACTGGCATACTTCCCTGTAGCTTGGTAACTAATATTTACAGCGGTATTGTAAACGCGAATCCTGTTGATAGATCTATCGGGCCTGACAACCCCAACCGGACTGGACGACCAGTATTCAACGGTTGCACAGTACTTCGTTTCGTGACTACACTTGGTACGGTGTAGTAAGATTTCATAATAAAGGGAATATGCGACGTGATTAAATGTTAAGTATGGTTACCAAGTGCTCAACCACTTAGAATATTTTTATTAAACTGTTTATATATGAAATCTTGTGGTCTATATATATATTGCTGCCGGCACTAAACCTATATCTCACCAACTTTATGTTGACGTTTTAAACATGTTTATTCTCAGGTGATAATTAGAAGTTTCCGCTGCATTATGTTGAATTTGAGCAGGATCTTGCGTACGCATATTTGTGTCAAAAATAAAACTGCATACCCGAGGATTTGTGTTGTAAAATATACTAGAAATCGTGTTGTTATCATTATTTGTAAAGTTTGTAAGTCGAAGATTATCGCTAAACGATAATCATCTTTCTATCGTCTAAAGCTTGTATCAAAAATAAGATTTGTGGTTTGTAATGTAAAATATATGTAGTTTTCTTTTAAAAATGTCTCATATAGAGGTCAATACCTCGCAATGAAATCATACGTTATCTAACTCGTTCTTAGGGTTAAGGACGGGTTATGACAAATTAGTTCCAATGCTAGATCCATAGTTATTGTTATTTTGCATCGCAGCCTGTACTGTGGCTATGTTTGCTGCAAGGAAAACACGTAAGTCTTCCTCGCTCATGTTCAAATTCTGACGAGTCGCCGGTGCTATATCCTTCAAAATAGCTAACTGAATTGAGTTAATCATACAGAATATTAAGAGTAGTCAATAGTATTTCGTAGCATAATATGAACTCATTTATAAAAGCTTTTTCTTCATATTAGCGTTTTATAAGTTTAAATTCGGGTACTACCTACCCGTTAAGTTCATACTTAGTAGCTAATATACAATTCAACTACTACAATTCCATATGAAAAACTGATTATAATAATATATCACATACAAATATTCTTCAAACTTACAACTTCGCTATATTACATATAACATGAAATATAGTACACTTTGATACAGGACAGTTTCGAAGATAAATCTAGTTAATACGCAAGTTGTTCAGCAAAGGAAATAAAGACACGTAATTCATAAGTCCAGAAACAAGTCATGCATTCTGGTTTTACTAAGACGACTTACCATCCTTGGTCTTGTGGAAAATAACCGTTATGACCATTGGCTAGGCATCATGTTGTAATGTCGTCAACAGGACAAGGGTTTCGTAATGTCCAACAGCCCCATAATATTCTAAAAACCTTGTTTCTCACCCAACTACTGAATCCGTCACTTGTGGAAAGGTTTTATTTAAAAGTTGCAATCCAATGTTCTTTTTCTCACTTTGGTTAGAAGCGAACATCACTAACCCGTAAGCATAACATGCTTCTTTATGTTGCATGTTAGAAGCTCTTTCTAATTCACGAAATCCTATGTTGGGATATGTTGAGTCAAAATAGGTTCTTAACCCGTAGCGTAAAATTGCATTTGGGTTCCCCGCATTTAACGCTTTAAAGAAAACACGGCGTAACTTACGGTCTCCCCAATGTGATATACCCCACCTATCAAAGGAAAGCCTTTTATAAACTAAGGCATTTCTGGAAAGTCTTTCAAATGTTTGACAAGTTAATTCTGCCATAATTAATTGTGCTGATGAATCCTGACCGACTCTAGACAATATTTCCTCAATCATATCCTCTGGTAGATCTTCTAAAATATTCGGTTGTCTACCCTTAACGTCCATTTTGTTTTTATACTGTAAAATAGACAAGGATTAGATTCGTAAAAGATAATTAACAAACAATACAAGCAATTTTTACATAGAACATAAAAGTACAAGCACGCTACAATACATATAATACACAACATGATTACAACCCTCTAATTAGAATCACTGGTTTCTTCTTCTTCGGACTTGGTTCATTTTCCTAATTTTCTAGGGATATATGGTGTTTCTCTAATACGAGCCGTCATTTTCCACAATGGTTTAGAAAAACCTGGTGGTTTAGAGGTTCCCGGGTTATTGTTACAATTTAGGAAGTACGGACGTTGCCGATACATATAAAGTTCATCGGGGTTGGAATCAGGTTTCTCTATTTTTATACCTTTTCCCTTATTATTTTCTTTCGCTTTATTAAATTGGATCGAGGTAATTTCTATTACATCATCGGAATCCTCATCGGGATCCGATTCATCGAAAAATTGATAATCTTCCCAATATTTTGCTTCCTCGGTGGAAACACCATTGACCATTATTAACTTTGGTCAGTTGGTTGAGGATTTTCTTTTATTTAATCGATTTACTATAGATATCAATATTTCTTCCTCCGGAACCTCTTCTTTTTCCAGTTCCTCCTCTTCCGGTTCCTCCTCTTCCGGTTCCTCTTCTTTTGGTTCCTCTTCGGGAATTTGTGAGTCTTCCCAAAATATATTCGACTCTTCATTATTATTAGGTGAATCGATGGGATTTGTACTAGTGGTAGACATCTATCACACAATATCAAACACATTAAGAGGTTAATATATCACATAATATTTACATGTTAATAATATATAGTTTCCAACAAAAGTGTTGAGCAATCGTTTTTAAAGAAAACACGGTCGAAGTTCAGACTCACTAATGTATCCTAACAAACTCGATAAGACACACTAATACGAATTTCTGGTTCTCTAAGACCAACGCTCGGATACCAACTGAAATGTCCCGTTCATATTGATTATAAACGTTCCATATTAATTGATTTCGTTGCGAGGTTTTGTCCTCTATATGAGACGTTTTTCAAAGACTGCATTCATTTTTAAAACAACCATAACCTTTATTTTATCTATAAAGGTTTAAAAAGCATTACGTAGATTATCAAATAATGATAATCTAAAATATACCGTTTACACACGACCATTACATAATGGTTTACAATAAGAATATATTACATCAAAAATAAGTTTCTTGAATGCAGTTTTTACATAATATCATACAAGCATGGACTCCAAATCTTGTCCTTATTTTAGTATGCAACAGCGGAAGCTCTTAATAATCACCTGAGAATAAACATGCTTAAAACGTCAACAAAAATGTTGGTGAGTTATAGGTTTAACCTATATATTATCAAATCATAATAATAGAACACAAGATTTCATATTTCAATATACATCCCATACATAGAGATAAAAATCATTCATATGGTGAACACCTGGTAACCGACATTAACAAGATGCATATAAGAATATCCCCTATCATTCCGGGAAATCCTTCGGACATGATAAAAACGAATTCGAAGTACTAAAGCATCCGGTACTTTGGATGGGGTTCGTTAGGCCCAATAGATCTATCTTTAGGATTCGCGTCAATTAGTAGATCAGTTTACTAATTCTTAGGCTACCAAGCAAAAGGGGCATATTCGGCTTCTATCATTCACCCATATAATGTAGTTTCAATTACTTGTGTCTATTTCGTAAAACATTTATAAAACTACATTATTCTCATCCCAAAATATTAGATTTTAAAAGTGGGACTATAACTCACTTTCACAGATTTTTACTTCGTTGGGAAGTAAGACTTGGCCACTGGTCGATTCACGAACCTATAACAAATATGTACATATATATCAAAGTATGTTCAAAATATATTTACAACATTTTTAATACGTTTTAATGTTTTAAGTTTATTAAGTCAGTTGTCCTCATTAATAACCTACAACTAGTTGTCCATAGTTGGATGTACAAAAAATAAATTGATATATATTATCTTGACCCAATCCACGACCCAATGTATACACGTCTCAGGCTAGATCACAACTCAAAGTATATATATTTTTGGAATCAACCTCAACCCTGTATAGCTAACTCCAACATTACTGCATATAGAGTGTCTATGGTTGTTCCAAATAATATATATAGATAGGTCGATATGATATGTCAAAACATTTGCATACGTGTCTATGGTATTCCAAGATTACATAACATATTAGAATACATGTATAATACAATATAAGTTAGCTAGGATATGATTAATATAGATTTGTTACAATATTTCCCGTAGCTACAACAATCAAAAAATATCCAATCTTGTTTTACCCATAACTTCTTCGTTTTAAATCCGTTTTGAGTGAAACAAATTGCTATGGTTTCATATTGAACTCTATTTTATGAATCTAAACAGAAAAAGTATAGGTTTATAGTCTGAAATATAAGTTACAAGCCATTTTTGTAAGAGATAGTCATTTCAGTCGAAAGAACGAAGTCTTGATGACAATTTTGAAAAACATACTTCTACTTTGAGTTTAACCATAATTTTTGGATATAGTTTCATGTTCATAAGAAAAATCATTTTCCCAGAAGAACAACTTTTAAATCAAATTTTATCATAGTTTTTAATTATCAAACCCAAAACAGCCCGCGGTGTTACTACGACGGCGTATGTCCGGTTTTACGGTGTTTTTCGTGTTTTCAGGTTTTAAATCATTAAGTTAGCATATCATATAGATATAGAACATGTGTTTAGTTGATTTTAAAAGTCAAGTTAGACGGATTAACTTTTGTTTGCGAACAAGTTTAGAATTAACTAAACTATGTTCTAGTGATTTCAAGTTTAAACCTTCGAATAAGGTAGTTTTATATATATGAATCGAATGATGTTATGAACATCATTACTACCTCAGGTTTTGTGGATAAACCTACTAGAAATGAGAAAAATAGATCTAGCTTCAAAGGATCCTTGGATGGCTTGAAAGTTCTTGAAGCAGAATCATGACACGAAAACAAGTTCAAGTAAGATTTTCACTCGAAATAAGATTTTTATAGTTATAGAGATTGAATCAAAGTTTGAATATGAGTATTACCTTTATTAGAAAGATATCTTACTGTAAATAAGAAAGATTTCTTGAGGTTGGATGATCACTTATAACAACCCTCACTTTTCGACTTCCGATTTTAATAAAATACCTAGAGTTATTATATACGAATAAATTTAACATTGATCGAATAAACGTACGCTTAAAATAAATAATATAATTATAAATATTATAAATAAGGTTATGTTATATAATATAACATAATTACATCAATGAATATATATAATATTTATATTACTTTTGTTATTTAGTTAATAGAATATATAATTAACTAAATAATAAATAATATTATAACACTTATGAAACTAATAAAAACTATAAAGTAATAATCATAAATGTTAATTTTAATTATAAAAACCAAATATAATAATAATTTTTTATATAAAATTCGTATTTAATAATTAAACAAAAATAGAAATAAAATGTTAAATATTCTTAGAAATGTATTAAACGATTTTTAGAATTAAAAAAAAAGAAAATCAAAACTAGATCTACTTTTAATAAATAAATACAAAGATACAAACTACTTTTTCTTATTTTAACTTTTAAGATTTACTTTTAATAAAAATACAAACTACTTTTTTCTAATTTTAACTTTTAAGATTTACTTTTAATAAAAATAAAAACTACTTTTTCTTATTTTAACTTTTAAGATTTACTTTTAATAAAAATATAAACTACTTTTTCTTATTTTAACTTTTAGATCTACTTTTAATAAATAAAAAAAATAAAAATTACTTTTCCTTATTTTAATTAGTAACATGCCAAAAGTGACTAGACATGTATACTTTTTATTTTTTTTAAACCCATTTGCAAATTAACTAGGAATTCTTTTTATTTTTTATTATTTCTTTATCCATTTTTCCAACTATAAATACTACACTCAATCTTCACAAATTTTACCATAAAAAATTGGAGAACCTTCAAAATCCTCTGAAGAAATATTGTAAGTTCTCTACATTTGTTTTTTTTATTTTTTATTTTATACGTTTTTTTATTTATTTATTTTATTGTACTAGCCGATATTAATTATAGAAAATATGAAACAATTATAACAAAATCAAGTAAACACTTGATAATTAGTATTAACTATTATGTTAGATATAAAAATTATTTTCATGAATTATATGTACGGATTTAATATTTTTTTATTTAAAAACGAATTTAAGAATATATATATATCATATACGGATTATATATATATATATATATATATATAACAAAATAAATCAATAGAAAATATTTTATATACTTAAAATGTGTAAAGATAATTTTCGCAGGTCATACATAACATAAAAGTAATTGTAGAATCGAAATTGTAATTTATTTACTATTTTATATATTTATTCACTAATTTTTATCGGTAACTATTATATATGTATATAAAAATAGAATTAATTGGTGTAAACTATTTAGAACTGTAAGAATGAATAGAAAATAGTTAGGAACTGTTAAGAAAGTTATAAAAACGATTTTTAGAATTTGTGGATTATTATTTATAATTAATTTTGATTATATATTAAAAGATATACAAAATTCGTAATAAATATGTTTATCAGCAATAAAAATACATAAATAATTTTTTTGAGTTTATTAAACAAATATAAGGATGAGAAAATTATAAACTAATTTACTTAAGTCAATTTGGTATTTATTACATAATTAATTTTGATTTAATGCAAACTGAGAACAATATTAGAAATAAATAGTAAAACGTGATAAAAATATTTTATAAAATTTTTGTATGTTTACTAAGATTAGTAGATACTTAGAAAAATATAAAATATAATTTTAAACTCGTTTACCTATTTTTTTTGTATTTTAAGTATTAAAGGATTATTGAAAATAATAATTAATACATAAAAACTAGTAATATTATATAGATTATTTTATAAAATTTTGTACAAATTATCTACTGATTTGAAGTCAATAAATTACTAATTAGAATTATTAGATAATTTATTGATATATAAATTTGAATTTAGATAATTTATGTATATAAATTTCGATATATATAATAAATATAAGATTTATATTAATCAAATAATAGTATATAAATTTAAGATCTATAATAAATATGTAAGACATAATTATTATATATTTAACCTATCTACATAATTAAACTTATAATACTTTGTTATAAGATTAATTTTAAAATAAATTAATAATGATAATACATTAATAATATTAAATATATTCAAACTTAATATAATATATATTTACTATATAAGTAAATTATATCAATGTGTCGTAATTCTATACGTACATAACGTGAAGGTTATACTCTAAATATAACGTGCACTATATACAAACTTCATCGCTACTTATAGTCGTAAGTGAATGATGTCTAGGTTGCCATTTATGGGTAAGCTTGTGGATCTCGAATGCCATGACTTAGATTCTGGTCAAGAGTCCTGGGCCCCCGGTTACATCTGGTCATTCCTGACTTATTTGATAGCAACGAAGTTTGAGTAAAGTTGTACAACGTCTTATTAATGAATATAACCTGAACTTATAAACTTTCCATAAGTTGAAATCTTCCTATTTTGGACTGTCTCTATTACTATAATTCATTATATTAATAAACATACACTTGGTCTATTAGACATTTACTGATCGAATGTTATACCTCTAGGTTGATATCCCGGCCACTTACTTGCTTTACTTTCCTTTCTTGCGTGGAATACTTCAACAGCTATTTAAGTTGATTTTCATAGCCCCACTTTTACTGTTTACTTAACTGTTTATAACTTTTGGGGTGAGACACAGGCTTGCTTTATAGCTATTTTACGTTTAGATACAAGTACTCAAATGTTATTATGATGTCTTGCTTTGTCATGCAAATCCTCACCGTAATATCGTTAATTGCTTGGTATAACGCAAACTTAATTATTATGAGTAGGCCTATTGAGAGTAACGTCTCTAACCATTTGACCTCTGGTCTTTGGTTACATAATAATGATTCAACGACACTGACAGTACAAGGTGTCAAGGGGTAACTTGTGTTTAGTCACGATATTACAAACTGCAGCAATACTTTTAGATTGATATATTTGGTATCAATCAACCTTAAACTAAATCTTGTGGTCTAATGCATATTATATAAACCTATGAATTTCACTCAACCTTTTTTGGTTGACACTTTAAGCATGTTTTGTCTCAGGTGACGAATAAGATGATTGCTATGACTGCTACTTGATGAATTAAATGCTGCTGCATGGAGTCTTCATTTCATTACATTTACTTTGCATTTTAAAACTATTACTATTTCAGTTTGGATTTGATGTAAACACTCTTAATGCTTCCGCTGTTTTATTAATAAAGGTTTATTTCAAAATGTCTCATATAGAGTCGTTCTCGTTATACAACTGTTATGATATGAATGGTCACAAATACCCCTGGCCCTATTTGGGGGTGTGACAGAGTGGTATCAGAGCAGTTTTGCTATAGAGAACCAGGATTGCATTTTATGTGTGCCTTATGTGTTAGCTAGGGTGCTTTAGCAATCTTTAGGACTATAGCCTTTCCTGCCTTAGTTGTAAATGCCTATCTCTTATTATTTTGCTATCTGTTACCTATACTTTTACCTCTTGCCTTACGTCTTCCTTAGAACGCTTGTAACCTTCCTTCTTTCATTTTTTAGAATGACTAGCATAAACCCTATCATCATTACCGACACCGAGGAATCTGATTTTGAGAGATCTGTCCACACGTCTAGTTACCCTCCTATTTCACCACCGACATCACCTACTTACACCCCTGCTACACCACCTGTTTCTCCAACTTATACTCCAGCCACCTAAGGACGAGTCTTCTCCAGAAAATTAAGCTTATGATGGTGACATCGAGAATGACGCTTCGGACTCAGAATATGAGGGAGAGGTAGAAGAGATTATCAAGGAGAAGGAGGAGGAAGAGGAACCCTCTGAAGTTGAACCCGAATATCCCATTATTACCAAAAATCCATCACCAAAAAGAAAGGAGCCTGAGACACCTGCCGCAAATATTGCTACTTTTTCCAAACAGCCTAAAACGTCCAAGTTCACTAACACCGAATATGACAACACTACTATCCTGTGCGATATTATGAACCTACAAATGCATGTTGACAACATGAAGAAGTCATCTCACGAACAATGGGTAAAGATGGAAAAACGTCAAGACTATCTTAACAGTGATGTAAAGAGAGTCTATGATATGTTCTCCCAAATGGTTACTAAGCAAGACAAGAGGATTGCGGAGGTCGAGAAATCTATAATGTATTTTGTGAGCTACTTCAAGGATCAACACAAAACCTTCACTTCAAAGAAAGACTGATAATTCTTAGGATTTTCGTTTCATCCGTTATTTCTATAAAGGCATTGCCTACTGTACTTCTCATCTCCTTTGTATAATAAGGATGATTTACCCATTCGTTATTAATAAGAAGTTAAGTGGTTGTTTTTTTTTTATATATTTTGACTTATCCTACCTTAGCCACATGCGTGTGATTTTGTGATGATTATTGATTATAATTACAAATTATATTGCACCATAACTCTTCAACTAATACTGTAATTATGTATTGAAGAACAATGGCTGGGGAACAACAACCAAGTAACGACACCAACTCTCCTAACGTTACTCTCACAAATGAACAATTTCGACAACTCCTTGCTGCCGCTCAAGGCAACAACAATAATCAAAACAACAGCAACAGAAATCGAAACCCTTCGAACTCATGCTCACATAAAGAATTTATGAATTGTAAGCCACCAAGCTATGAAGGGACCGAAGGACCAATTGAACTAAACCGTTGGTTCGAAAAGATGGAATCTGTGTTTCATCTGAGTAATTGTGGTGAAGCTGACAAGGTCAAGTATGCTATTGAAAATCTATCTGGTGGAGCTCTAACTTGGTGAACTGCTTATGCTGGTACAGTTGGATGGACTGCTACCCTAGCCATACCCTGGGAAACATTAAAAATCATGCTGCCTGGCAAGTATTGTCCCAGGAATCAAGTCCAGAAATTTGAAGTCGAATTCAGGGAGTTAAGAATGAAAAATCTTGAAGTTGAAGAATACAACAACCGATTTCTGGAGCTAGCTGCTCTATGCCCTAGTATGCTTACTCCTGAAAGCAAGAAGATTGAAAAGTATATCATCGGTCTTCCTCCTCAGATTTAGGGGAATGTTATAGCTGCTGGTAAAGAAACCATTGAGGCTACGATGTTGATGACCCAAAATCTGGTTATGGCTGTGAGAAAAAATGCCAAGGAAAAACAAACCGAAGTGAAGGCTACTGATAACAAAAGGAAGTTTGAGCCTACTCAAGGTTCAGGTCAGAATTCAAACAAGAAGGTTGGTGATGCTACAAAAAGTGGTTATATTGGAACAAAGCAGCTATGTAAGCGCTGTGATAGGCATCATCATGGGTTATGCACTGCTGAGTGCGGAAGGTGTAAGAATATTGGTCACTCGACCAAGAATTGTAAAGTTGCTCTGCCTTCTACAAATACAACTCCAACAGTGCCTACTTGTTTTGATTGTGGGGAAAAAGGGCATTACAAAAACAACTGTCCTAAGAACAATAATGCAACAGCTGGTAATGCTAAGGGAAGAGCATTCGTCATGACTGCTGAAGAAGCTAGGGATGATGAGGACGTCATCACTGGTATGTTTCTTGTCAACAACTGCTATGCTTCTGTTTTATTCGATACTGGTACTGATAGAAGTTATGTGTCTACTGAATTTTGTGCCTTATTTGACGAGAAACCCCAAACCTTAGACACTAAGTATCTTGTAGAAATGGCCAACGGTAAATTTGTAAAAGTTGACCGAATCTACAAGGAATGTAATCTGACTCTAGCCAATAAAACCTTCAAGGTTGACTTAATGCATGTTGAACTAGGAAGCTTTGATGTAGTCTTAGGGATGGATTGGTTATCCCCGATGAAAGTGGGTATTCAGTGTTTTGATAAGACAATTAATATTCCTCTCGAAATTGGTGAAATTCTTGTTATCCAAGGAGATAAGAGTTGTTCCAAACTTAATCTTATCTCATGCATCAAAACCCGAAAGTACCTTATGAAAGGATGTCAAGCCATTTTGGCTCACATAAAGAAAGTCAAGCCAGATGAACGGCGTATTGAAGACGTTCCTGTTGTTAAAGACTTTCCTGAAGTTTTTCCTGATGAACTCCCTGGTCTTCCACCACAAAGACAAGTTGAGTTTCAAATCGATTTGATCCCCGGTGCTGCACCTATTGCAAAGGCACCATACCGGCTAGCTCCATCAGAAATGAAAGAGTTATCTATGCAACTACAAGAGCTTCTGGAGAAAGGATTCATTCGTCCTAGCTCATCACCGTGGGGAGCACCTATATTGTTCGTCAAAAAGAAAGATGGTTCAATGAGGATGTGTATCGACTACCGCGAACTAAACAAGTTGACCGTCAAGAATCATTATCCTCTCCCTAGAATCGATGACTTGTTTGATCAGTTACAAGGATTAAGCATCTATTCCGAGATTGACCTGAGATCTGGATATCATCAACTTAAAGTTAAGGAATCCGATATTTTCAAGACTGCCTTCCGGACTCATTATGGACATTACGAATTTTTGGTAATGCCCTTTGGGTTAACTAACGCTCCTGCTGTATTCATGGATCTCATGAACCGTGTATGCAAGCCTTATCTCGATAAGTTTGTGATTGTTTTCATCGACGATATTCTCATCTACTCTAAGAGTGAGAAAGAACACGAACAACACCTCTGACAAATTCTGGAGTTATTAAAGAAGGAACAGTTGTATGCTAAGTTCTCCAAGTATGAGTTTTGGTTGAAGACTGTTCAGTTTTTGGGGCATGTAGTTGACAGTAATGGAATACATGTCGACCCCGCGAAGATCTCGGCTATTCAGAACTGGGAGACACCTAAGAACGTGAAACACATTCATCAGTTCTTAGGACGTGTCGGTTACTATCGGAGATTTATCAAAGATTTCTCCATTCTTGCCAAACCAGTCACCAAGTTGACTCATAAGGATAAGAAGTTTGAGTGGTCTAGTGAACAGGAATCTGCATTTCAGACCCTAAAAGAAAAGTTGACTACCGCACCAATCTTATCACTACCCGACGGAACTGAAGACTTCGTAGTCTATTGTGATGCTTCAAACCAAGGTTTTGGGTGTGTGTTAATGCAACGCCAGAAAGTCATTGCATATGAATCCAGACAATTAAAGAAGCATGAGAAGAACTATACTACCCATGACTTGGAACTAGGAGCTGTAGTATTCGCATTAAAGATGTGGCGACACTATCTTTATGGAATCAAATTCACCATATTCACCGATTATAAGAGTCTCCAGCACATCTTTGATCAAAAGCAACTGAACATGAGACAAAGACGTTGGGTCGAATTACTAAATGACTACAACTGTGAACTCAAGTACCATCCTGGTAAGGAAAATGTTGTTGCTGATGCACTCAGTCGAAAGTATCAAGTCAAGCCTATCCGAGTGCGAGCTTTGAATATGATCATTCAAACAAATCTGACAGCTAAAATTCGGGAAGCACAACTAGAAGCTGTAAAGCAAGAAAATATCAAACATGAAGGACCTTCAAGTTTTGAAAACCAATTACAAATCAAGGAGAACAGAACACGGTATTACAACAACCGTATCTGGGTTCCTCAATTCGGAAACCTGCGAAAGCTAGTCTTGGATAAAGCACATAAGACTAGATATTCTATTCACCCAGGCTCCAGTAAGATGTATCACTATGTGAAAGAATTTTATTGGTGGCATAATCTGAAATCTGATATTGCTGAATATGTGAGCAAGTGTCTAACTTGTTTAAAAGTTAAGGCCGAGCATCAAAAGCCGTCTGGTTTACAGCAACAACCGGATATTCCGCAGTGGAAGTGGGAATGTATCGCTATGGACTTTATTACTGAATTGCCCAAGACTTCTAGTGGCAATGATACTATATGGGTCATAGTAGATCGTCTTATTAAATCTGCTCATTTCTTACCGATCAAAGAAACTGACAAAATGGAGAAATTGTCGCAACTTTATATTAAAGAGATTGTCTCACGTCATGGAGTTCCCATTTCTTTCATTTTTGATCGTGATAGCCAATTCACTTCTAGGTTTTGGAAATCACTACAAACTGCTCTTGGAACTCAACTCAACATGAGTACTGCTTATCATCCGCAAACCGATGATCAAAGTGAACGAACCATTCAAACGTTGGAAGATATGCTTCGCACTTGTGTTATTGACTTCGGCAAAGGCTGGGATAAACATTTTCCTTTGGTTGAATTCTCTTACAATAATAGTTACCACTCAAGTATTAAGGCTGCACCTTTTGAGGCCTTATACGGACGAAAATGTAGATCCCCACTGTGCTGGGATGAATTATGTGATGACCCGGGAATTTCCAATCAAATTTAAACTTAATCTTTATATATTTCTGACACGATAAGCAAAGTATGTAATGTTGAGTCTAGAAAATTTTGGAATGATGTTCATATATTCAATTTAACCTTTGACTATGCCCGACGATTCACGAACAATGGTGTGCAAGTAAATATGTAAATAAATATATATGGATATATAAATATAAAAATAAGTGAATACATAATAATTTACATTAATAAAGTACACTTAATCAATTGGAATTAAAAATGTAAAACAGTATAATTAATTGTTATTAAAATGAATATATATATATATATATATATATATATATATATATATATATATATATATATATATATATATATATATATATATATATATATATATATATATATATATATATATGAATTCTATACATAAGTAATATTAGATATATTAGAATATATATAAAGGTTATAAATATTATATGGCGAAATTTATTTTTTATGATGAAAGAATATAATATATTAAATAAATATACGTATATATAAGAAAATTATATTTTCATATTTAATATACAACCACATATTATATAACGTATTAAACGTATAAATAAATATTTAACATATGTTATCATATATAGTATAGTTATAATGTATAATATTAAGATGTTAAATGTAATTATAAAAATTAAAATTATGGTTGTTATACTAATATCAATAGTAATACAAATACTAAAATAAGTGTTAATCATACTATTACTTTTAATAGATAATATATAGACATGAAAGTTGATACATATAAATTGTTACGATTTTATTATTATTGTTATCATTGTTAATAACATTATTATATTATAGTGTGTAGTAAAATTTTGTTTAAGATTATTATTATTATTATTTTTATAATACCCATTAAGATAAAAATCATTATTGATATTATGATATTATCATAATAATATTATTTTTATTGTTATAAATTATTATCATTAGCATTATTGATAATATTATCATTAATTATCATTATTATTATTTGTATAATTATTATTTTTATTATTATTATTATAATTAATTATTATAGGCATCTTTAGATGTAATATTAATACATTAATTAATTATTTATAAATGGAATGTGAATTATTAAACAAGTTGATTCGTGCAGTTGGTTACACATCAGAATCAACCCATATTTTCTTGTCTCTAACACTGTGTTAAGAACCGAAATCCAAACAGATATATCTAAATTTAGTTACTTCTCTTTATCAATTTTATTATTTTTATTTATTTACAATCTGTTCTGATTGAATTGTTTGTTGACTTTTTATGCTAGAGGACAATCTGTAATATAGCGAATTTAACTGTAACATTATCACTCAACCATTATATGATTCTATGCTTATACAATTCGTGGTTAAAAATAGCGAAAAATCAAATTATTATTTAAAGAACGCAGCTTCTTTTTCTCTGTTCTTGAGTAAAATTATTAAAACCTCAAATTCAATTTTAATTCTAAAATCCAACGATGCAGACTTGTTAGGAATCTTCAAAGACAACTTTCTGCAAAATTTGGTATTCCAATTTTTCTTATCAAGCATCAATTTAGGAGTCAAAGTTTTTAATTTTAAAAGTCAAACATTTGTTCTTAATAAAATTCAAAGATTATGTTATGATTTAAGTTAAATTAACGATACCGTTAGTTTTTGGAAGTGAATTACAATCTATTTCATATTATACACTTGGTCTAATTCGTTCTTTAAATCGAAGTTCAAATTTTTTTTTTTTTTAAATTAACAGCGACGAATAGACTGTGATGTTTTTTTTTTTGTTTTTTTTTTATTTCCATCCAATTAATCTCACTTAATCAATTACATGTTGGAGATTAAATCCTAAAATCAAATTGTAATTCTTATTAAGATTAAAAGAAACGGGTTCGGTATTAGTTTAAATTGAAGAAAATGAAGAAGAAGATAAAGATTTAGGAAACAGAATAACTGGGGTTACATATAATTAATACGAGAATTAAATCAGAAAGACTGGTACAGCAGGATGGTAGAGAGGGGTGTTGGTGAGCGGGAGGTCTCGGGTTCGATTCTGGTTTGAGCATTCTTTTTTTAAAAATTTCATAAAGAGGGTATATTTCTTAAACTTTATATTATTATTATTATTATTGTTAATACTAATTATTATTATTATTATTATTGTTATTATTATTATTATTATTTATTAAGTATTAGTATCTTTATTATCATTATTATTATTGTATGTAATTTTATTATTATTAACATTAGTATTAACGTTATTAACATTATTGTTGTTAAAAATTATTATTGTAACAACTATATTAGTATTATCGTCGGTTTTACTACTAGTATCATTGTAAGTGTTGTTATTATTATTATTATTATTATTATTATTATTGTTATTAATATTACTAATATTAAGATTATCATATTTATAATTATTATTAGTGTTATAACTATAATTATTATTATTACAAAAATAAGTATTAAGATAAAAATTATCAATTATTATTATTATAATGATAATAATTATTATTATTAGAGTTATTATGAAAACAATAAAAATTTATTATTATTTTTATTAATATTAGTATTAGCATCATTTCTACTAGTATTATTAACATATTTTAATATCATTACTATCTTTATTAGTAATATTAAGTATTACCAAAAATTAATATTTTTACATGACAAATATCATTTAAGCATTATAATAATTACGAGTTTCACAAGCAAATAATATATATATATATATATATATATATATATATATATATATATATATATATATATATATATATATAAACATATGTAATATACATAACCTAATTATACTAATATTTCTAAATACAAAATGAATACATTTAATAATGAAATATATATAATAATAATAAGTATATTTATTCGATTACGATATATATATATATATATATATATATATATATATATATATATATATATATATATATATATATATATATATATATATATATATATGAATTCTATACATAAGTAATATTAGATATATTAGAATATATATAAAGGTTATAAATATTATATGGCGAAATTTATTTTTTATGATGAAAGAATATAATATATTAAATAAATATACGTATATATAAGAAAATTATATTTTCATATTTAATATACAACCACATATTATATAACGTATTAAACGTATAAATAAATATTTAACATATGTTATCATATATAGTATAGTTATAATGTATAATATTAAGATGTTAAATGTAATTATAAAAATTAAAATTATGGTTGTTATACTAATATCAATAGTAATACAAGTACTAAAATAAGTGTTAATCATACTATTACTTTTAATAGATAATATATAGACATGAAAGTTGATACATATAAATTGTTACGATTTTATTATTATTGTTATTATTGTTAATAACATTATTATATTATAGTGTGTAGTAAAATTTTGTTTAAGATTAATATTATTATTATTTTTATAATACCCATTAAGATAAAAAATCATTATTGATATTATGATATTATCATAATAATATCATTTTTATTGTTATAAACTATTATCATTAGCATTATTGATAATATTATCATTAATTATCATTATTATTATTTGTATAATTATTATTTTTATTATTATTATTATTATTAATTATTATAGGCATCTTTAGATGTAATATTAATACATTAATTAATTATTTATAAATGGAATGTGAATTATTAAACAAGTTGATTCGTGCAGTTGGTTACACATCAGAATCAACCCATATTTTCTTGTCTCTAACACTGTATTAAGAACCGAAATCCAAACAGATATATCTAAATTTAGTTACTTCTCTTTATCAATTTTATTATTTTTATTTATTTACAATCTGTTCTGATTGAATTGTTTGTTGACTTTTTATGCTAGAGGACAATCTGTAATATAGCGAATTTAACTGTAACATTATCACTCAACCATTATATGATTCTATGCTTATACAATTCGTGGTTAAAAACAGCGAAAAATCAAATTATTATTTAAAGAACGCAGCTTCTTTTTCTCTGTTCTTGAGTAAAATTATTAAAACCTCAAATTCGATTTTAATTCTAAAATCCAACGATGCAGACTTGTTAGGAATCTTCAAAGACAACTTTCTGCAAAATTTGGTATTCCAATTTTTCTTATCAAGCATCAATTTAGGAGTCAAAGTTTTTAATTTTAAAAGTCAAACATTTGTTCTTAATAAAATTCAAATATTATGTTATGATTTAAGTTAAATTAACGATACCGTTAGTTTTTGGAAGTGAATTACAATCTATTTCATATTATACACTTGGTCTAATTCGTTCTTTAAATCGAAGTTCAATTTTTTTTTTTAAATTAACAGCGACGAATAGACTGTGATGTTTTTTTTTGTTTTTTTTTTATTTCAGTCCAATTAATCTCACTTAATCAATTACATGTTGGAGATTAAATCCTAAAATCAAATTGTAATTCTTATTAAGATTAAAAGAAACGGGTTCGGTATTAGTTTAAATTGAAGAAAATGAAGAAGAAGATAAAGATTTAGGAAACAGAATAACTGGGGTTACATATAATTAATACGAGAATTAAATCAGAAAGACTGGTACAGCAGGATGGTAGAGAGGGGTGTTGGTGAGCGGGAGGTCTCGGGTTCGATTCCGGTTGGAGCATTCTTTTTTTAAAAATTTCATAAAGAGGGTATATTTCTTAAACTTTATATTATTATTATTATTATTATTATTATTGTTAATACTAATTATTATTATTATTATTGTTATTATTATGATATGTATTATTATTATTATTATTATTATTATTTATTAAGTATTAGTATCTTTATTATCATTATTATTATTGTATGTAATTTTATTATTATTAACATTAGTATTAACGTTATTAACATTATTGTTGTTAAAAATTATTATTGTAACAACTATATTAGTATTATCGTTGGTTTTACTACTAGTATCATTGTAAGTGTTATTATTATTATTATTATTATTATTATTATTATTATTATTATTATTATTATTATTATTATTATTATTGTTGTTGTTGTTATTAATATTACTAATATTAAGATTATCATATTTATAATTATTATTAGTGTTATAACTATAATTATTATTATTACAAAAATAAGTATTAAGATAAAAATTATCATTTATTATTATTATAATGATAATAATAATTATTATTAGAGTTATTATGAAAACAATAAAAATTTATTATTATTTTTATTAATATTAGTATTAGCATCATTTCTACTAGTATTATTAACATATTTTAATATCATTACTATCTTTATTAGTAATATTAAGTATTACCAAAAATTAATATTTTTACATGACAAATATCATTTAAGCATTATAATAATTACAAGTTTCACAAGCAAATAATATATATATATATATATATATATATAAACATATGTAATATACATAACCTAATTATACTAATATTTCAAAATACAAAATGAATACATTTAATAATGAAATATATATAATAATAATAAGTATATTTATTCGATTACGATTATATATATATATATATATATATATATATATATATATATATATATATATATATATATATATATATATATATATATATATATATTAATGAATATACAAATGTTATAGGTTCGTGAATCCGAGCCCAACTCTGCATTGTTCTGTTGTTCAATATAGTCACATGTATTTTTACTACAAAATACATTAGGTGAGTTTCATTAATCCCTTTTTAAATGCTTTTGCAATATATATTTTTGGGACTGAGAATACATGCACTGCTTTTATTAATGTTTTACGATATAGACACAAGTAATCGAAACTACATTCTATGGTTGAATTATCGAAATCGAATATGCCCCTTTTTATTAAGTCTGGTAATCTAAGAATTAGGGAACAGACACCCTAATTGACGCGAAACCTAAAGATAGATCTATCGGGCCCAACAAGCCCCATCCAAAGTACCGGATGTTTTAGTACTTCGAAATTTATATCATGTCCGAAGGAGGATCCCGGAATGATGTGGATATTCTTATATATATATATATTGTGAATGTCGGTTACCAGGTGTTCAATCCATATGAATGATATTTTTGCCTCTATGTATGGGACGTATGTTTATGAGAAATGAAAATCTTGTAGTCTATTAAAATGATGGAAATGATTATTTATGTTAAACTAATGAACTCACCAACCTTTTGGTTGACACTTTAAAGCATGTTTATTCTCAGGTATGAAAAAAATCTTTCGCTGTGCATTTGCTCACTTTAAAGATATTACTTGGAGTCATTCATGACATATTTCAAAAGACGTTGCATTCGAGTCGTCGAGTTCATCAAGATTATTATTAAGATAATTATAATTAGATATATTATGAAATGGTATGCATATCGCCAATTTTCGATGTAAGGAAGTTGGTCTTTTCAAAACGAATGCAATGTTTGTAAAATGTATCATATAGAGGTCAAGTACCTCGCGATGTAACCAACTATTGTGAATCGTTTGTAATCGATGTGGACTTTGTCCGGATGGATTAGGACGGGTCCTTTCAAATTAGAGGACAGACAGTTAACCGGTCCTGAAATCATACACGAGACAACCGAAAAGATAGTTCAGATTAAGAAACGAATAGAAACTGCTCGCAGTCGACAGAAGAGCTATGCTAATAAAGGTCGGAAAGATTTGGAATTCCAAGTTGGTGACAAAGTCATGTTGAAAGTATCCCATTGGAAAGGCGTCGTTCGTTTTGGTAAACGAAGCAAATTAAGTCCGCGTTTTGTTGGACCCTTCAAGATTACTGAAAGGATCAGACCCGTGGCTTATCGATTAGAATTACCTGCTGAACTTAGCAGCGTACACGACGTATTTCATGTCTCGAATCTTAAAAAGTATCTCGCTGATGACACTCTCGTTATTCCTTTGGATGGCATTCGCATTGATGATAAAATGCACTTCATAGAGGAACCCGTAGAGGTCATGGACCGATCTGCTAAACGCTTAAAACAAAGCACCATACCTGTTGTTAAAATCCGTTGGAATTCACGACGTGGCCCCGAGTATACCTGGGAACGTGAAGACCAGATGAAACTAAAATATCCCCATCTCTTCTCAACCGCTGATGCATCCGAGAAGTCTACCTAAAACTTCGGGACGAAGTTTTTAAAAACGGGGATGTACTATAACAACCCTCACTTTTCGACTTCCGATTTTAATAAAATACCTAGAGTTATTATATACGAATAAATTTAACATTGAAAGAATAAACGTACGCTTAAAATAAATAATATAATTATAAATATTATAAATAAGGTTATGTTATATAATATAACATAATTACATCAATGAATATATATAATATTTATATTACTTTTGTTATTTAGTTAATAGAATATATAATTAACTAAATAATAAATAATATTATAACACTTATAAAACTAATAAAAACTATAAAGTAATAATCATAAATTTTAATTTTAATTATAAAAACCGAATATAATAATAATTTTTTATATAAAATTCGTATTTAATAATTAAATAAAAATAGAAATAAAATGTTAAATGTTCTTAGAAATGTATTAAACGATTTTTAGAATTAAAAAAAAAATCAAAACTAGATCTACTTTTAATAAATAAATACAAAGATACAAACTACTTTTTCTTATTTTAACTTTTAAGCTTTACTTTTAATAAAAATATAAACTACTTTTTTCTTATTTTAACTTTTAAGATTTACTTTTAATAAAAATACAAAACTACTTTTTTTTATTTTAACTTTTAAGATTTACTTTTAATAAAAATACAAACTACTTTTTCTTATTTTAACTTTTAGATCTACTTTTAATAAATAAAAAAATTACTTTTCCTTATTTTAATTAGTAACATGCCAAAAATGACTAGACATGTATACTTTTTATTTTTTTAAAACCCATTTGCAAATTAACTAGGAATTCTTTTTATTTTTTTATTATTTCTTTATCCATTTTTCCAACTATAAATACTACACTCAATCTTCACAAATTTTGCCACAAAAAATTGGAGAACCTTCAAAAATCCTCTAGAGAAATATTTTAAGTTCTCTACATTTGTTTTTTTAATTTTTTTTATTTTATACGTTTTTATTTATTTATTTATTTTATTGTACTAGCCGATATTAATTATAGAAAATATGAAACAATTATAAAAAAAATAAGTAAACACTTGATAATTAGTATTAACTATTATGTTAGATATAAAAATTATTTTCATTAATTATATGTACGGATTTAATATTTTTTTATATAAAAACGAATTTAAGAATATATATATCATATACGGATTATATATATATAAAAAAATAAATCAATAGAAAATATTTTATATACTTAAAATGTGTAAAGATAATTTTTGCAGGTCATACATAACATAAAAGTAATTGTAGAATCGAAATTGTAATTTATTTACTATTTTATATATTTATTCTCTAATTTTTATCGGTAACTATTATATATGTATATAAAAATAGAATTAATTGGTGTAAACTATCTAGAACTGTAAGAATGAATAGAAAATAGTTAGGAACTGTTAATAAAGTTATAAAAATGATTTTTAGAATTTTTGGATTATTATTTATAATTAATTTTGATTATATATTAAAAGATATATAAAATTCGTAATAAATATGTTTATCAGTAATAAAAATACATAAATAATTTTTTTGAGTTTATTAAACATATAGAAGCCTGAGAAAATTATAAACTAATTTACTTAAGTCAATTTGGTATTTATTACATAATTAATTTTGATTTAATGCAAACTGAGAACAATATTAGAAATAAATACTAAAATGTGATAAAAATATTTTATAAAATTTTTGTATGTTTATTAAGATTACTAGATACTGAGAAAAATATAAAATATAATTTTAAACTCGTTTACCTATTTTTTTGTATTTTAAGTATTAAACGATTATTGAAAATAATAATTAATACATAAAAACTAGTAATATTGTATAGATTATTTTATAAAATTTTGTACAAATTATCTACTGATTTGAAGTCAATAAAATACTAATTAGAATTATTAGATAATTTATTGATATATAAATTTGAATTTAGATAATTTATGTATATAAATTTTGATATATATAATAAATATAAGATTTATATTAATCAAATAATAGTATATAAATTTAAGATCTGTAATAAATATGTAAGACATAATTATTATATATTTAACCTATCTACATAATTAAACTTATAATACTTTGTTATAAGATTAATTTTAAAATAAATTAATAATGATAATACATTAATAATATTAAATATATTCAAACTTAATATAATATATATTTACTATATAAGTAAATTATATCAATGTGTCGTAATTCTATACGCACATAACGTGAAGGTTATACTCTAAAGATAACGTGCACTATATACAAACTTCATCGCTACTTATAGTCGTAAGTGAATGATGTCTAGGTTGCCATTTATGGGTAAGCTTGTGGATCTCGAATGCCATGACTTAGATTCTGGTCAAGAGTCCTGGGCCCCCGGTTACATCTGGTCATTCCTGACTTATTTGATAGCAACGAAGTTTGAGTAAAGTTGTACAACGTCTTATTAATGAATATAACCTGAACTTATAAGCTTTCCATAAGTTGAAATCTTCCTATTTTGGACTGTCTCTATTAATATAATTCATTATATTAATAAACATACACTTGGTCTATTAGACATTTACTGATCAAACGTTATACCTCTAGGTTGATATCCCGGCCACTTACTTGCTTTACTTTCCTTTCTTGCGTGGAATACTTCAACAGCTATTTAAGGTGATTTTCATAGCCCCATTTTTACTGTTTACTTAACTGTTTATAACTTTTGGGGTGAGACACAGGCTTGCTTTATAACTATTTTAGGTTTAGATACAAGTACTCAAATGTTATTATGCTGTCTTGCTTTGTCATGCAAATCCTCACCGTAATATCGTTAATTGCGTGGTATAACGCAAACTTAATTATTATGAGTAGGCCTATTGAGAGTAACGTCTCTAACCATTTGACCTCTGGTCTTTGGTTACATAATAATGATTCAACGACACTGACAGTACAAGGTGTCAAGGGGTAACTTTTGTTTAGTCGCGATATTACAAACTGCAGCAACACTTTTAGATTGATATATTTGCTATCAATCAACCTTAAACTAAATCTTGTGGTCTAATGCATATTATATAAACCTATGAATTTCACTCAACCTTTTTTGGTTGACACTTTAAGCATGTTTTGTCTCAGGTGACGAATAAGATGATTGCTATGACTGCTACTTGATGAATTGAATGCTGCTGCATGGAGTCTTCATTTCATTACATTTACTTTGTATTTTAAAACTATTACTATTTCAGTTTGGATTTGATGTAAACACTCTTAATGCTTCCGCTGTTTTATTAATAAAGGTTTATTTCAAAACGTCTCATATAGAGTCGTTCTCGTTATACCACTGTTATGATATGAATGGTCACAAATACCCCTGGCCCTATTTGGGGGTGTGACATCACTTTACAAGATTGAAAGTAAGCTAGCAAACTTGAAAGTATTCTTGATTTTATGAAACTAGAACTTATAGAATTTATGAAGAACACTTAGAACTTGAAGATAGAACTTGAGAGAAATTAATTAGATGAAGAAAATTGAAGAATGAAAGTGTTTGTAGGTGTTTTTGGTCGTTAGTATATGGATTAGATATAAAGGATGTGTAATTTTGTTTACATGTAAATAAGTCATGAATGATTACTCATATTTTTGTAATTTTATGAGATATTTCATGCTAGTTGCCAAATGATGGTTCCCACATATGTTAGGTGACTCACATGGACTGCTAAGAGCTGATCATTGGAGTGTATATACCAATACTACATACATCTAAAAGCTGTGTATTGTACGAGTACGAATACGGGTGCATACGAGTAGAATTGTTGATGAAACTGAACGAGGATGTAATTGTAAGCATTTTTGTTAAGTAGAAGTATTTTGATAAGTGTCTTGAAATCTTTCAAAAGTGTGTGAATACATATTAAAACACTACATGTATATTCATTTTAACTGGGTCGTTAAGTCATCGTTAGTCGTTACATGTAAATGTTGTTTTGAAACCTTTAGGTTAACGATCTTGTTAAATGTTGTTAACCCATTGTTTATAATATCTAAAGAGATGTTAAATTATTACATTATCATGATATTATGATATATTAATATATCTTAGTATGATATATATACAGTTAAATGTTGTTACAACGATAATCGTTACATATATGTCTCGTTTCGAAATCATTAAGTTAGTAGTCTTGTTTTTACATATGTAGTTCATTGTTAATACACTTAATGACATGTTTACTTATCATTTCATGATTAAACATAGTGTATCAATATCTTATTATGATTCATATGTATTTAGTAAGACGTTGTTATAACGATAATCGTTATATATATATATATATATATATATATATATATATATATATATATATATATATATATATATATATATATATATATATATATATATATATATATATATATATATATATATCGTTATTCAATAGTCTCATTTTTATGTATATACACATAGTTAAAATACCTAATGAGATACTTACTTATCATAATATCATGTTAACTATATATGTAACCATATATATGTCATCATATAGTTTTTACAAGTTTTAACGTTCGTGAATCACCGGTCAACTTGGGTGGCCAATTGTCTATATGAAACTTATTTCAATTAATCACGTCTTAACAAGTTTGATTGCTTAACATGTTGAAAACACTTAATCAAGTAATTATCAAATTCAATTAATATAAATAAATATGGAAAAGTTCGGGTCACTACAGTACTCATTAAAGTTAATTTTATCATTTAGTATTGTTCTCGTTTATTATAATATGTTGGTATATTTTGATATTAAGTCACATTTCGCCCAGACCCTAACTGGGGGTGTGATAAAGGAGGTCATACGAAGAAGAAAATGTTCAAAGGCGAATCAAGGATTAAATCTAAAGGAGTCACGTTTTTTTTCAAAGCTAATTATGTGAAAGGTAATTTAGCTTAAAGGGTATTTACCTAAAAAACTTATTAAATTTTTAAAAATATATGCGATCCTATGGTTAAATTTACTTGTGTCATATAAAATTTTAAGGTTAATTTGTAAAAAAAAAAGTATTAAACTAGTGGAAACACAAAACTACAAATAAGATAGCCCTAAGAAAGATGGGATATGGCAATGTATATTAAGCCGAGTGGCTGCACGGGACACTACTGAAATACGCGATCTAGTGAATTTTTTTTTGAGTTTTTAACTAGTGATACCACTGGACATTGTAATTTTTTTTGTGTAACACCATGGAGATAAGCCATCTAGTAGAATTTTTTTTGGGAGTTTTAAGAGGTGACACTAGTGACCACCAATCCTAGATCCGTCACTGGGATATGGTGGGTTAGCCGTTAAAACCAGCAAAAATAAAAGGAAACAAATATTTTTATGTTGATTTGTACAATTTGAATTGTTTGAGACCAAAACCAAAAATCTAACTGAAATCAAATTCAAGTTTCAATATCAAAACTTAAAACCGAATCAAAAGTTGAACCTGTATTTGTTTTGGTGTAGGTTAAAAATCTATTTTAAATTTGACTTTTAGTTTTAAAATCGGGTTATGACCAATACTCCGTATATATATTACCTACTTTTAAAACTTACGTAAGAAATTAGAGGTAAATTATTTTTTTATATCTTAGATTATAAACTAAAATTTTGTACTATATACAACTACAATTGAAAACCGTCAATGTGAAAGCATTAGAGTAGCGGCGCCCTCTACTCGAGTAGCTTATCTCGAATATAATTGCAATTCCAACAACTATAGAACGAAAACGATATTTAAAAGTACTAAAAAGCACGCGTCCTTGAATTATACTCGTACTTGGTTCCCAATTGGGGACAATGTAGGATTTGAGTGGTGCACCGTCTGGGTTGGTTCGGGTCAGCTGTGGTGTCACCAAACCCGAGACGAAAATCTGGTCGGAGGTGACTTCCTATAGCCGCAACTTGACTCGATCAAACGTACAAATCCCCCCCACCGGGCTCCCTACCCATTGGTCCCTCTATCGTTTTCACCACCACATTTTTAACTGTTAATATGACCAACAGATATTTTGAAACATCGCATTCAAACGATACCAATTACGAGGTATAATCCTCTCCACATAAATCAGCATATGTTCATTTTGTCACGGAAGTAAATAATGTTTATACGAGCAATAATTAGCTCAAAACTACAAGTTAACAATACTAGTTGATGGATTTAAGAAAGATACTCTTTGTAATATACACATGATGTTGGAAGCTTCGACGTGCCCAACACACCCACTATAGAGGACCTAGACTATACTAGACTCTTTACACCAACACTTTGACGTTGGTTAGCCTTTAATTTTATAAATTCTTAGTGCACAATGTACTTAGGCGACAGTGTCGACCATATATCTTTAGGCGGTATAACCGACCATGTATTACTTAGGCGGCAGAGCCGACCATATAATAAGAACAACAAAAGTGCACTAAGAACTTAAACACAAACTAAGGCTTGATCGGGAAACTTAACAAAAACACTTATATTAAATTACAATTACAATATTACTTACAAGCTTTCTCTTCTCTACTTTCGCTAACTCACACTCTTCTTCTCTTCTTCACAACTCACTTCTTATTTCACTCTCACAACTTTCACAACTTACTTCACACTCTACAAATGAAATCTTCACCCTTATTTATACTACTCCATGGAAGTTTCTAGAAACTAGATATTTCCATGGATATATATAAATATCTAGATATTTTTATACATATAAATATCTAGATATTTCTTACACACATAAATATCTAGATTTTTCCTTACATTTTAATATCTAGATATTTTTCATATACATATTAATATCTAGATATTTTACCCATATACATTAACTAATTCCATATTATTCTAAATTTGCATTGTATTTTAACACTCCTCCTCAATGCAAATTTTCTTCCAACGATGTCTTGCAGACCATTCCAAGTGCTTCTCTGAATTTTTCAAACTTTGGTTTACTTAGGCTCTTGGTGAATATATCTGCAACTTGTTCATCTGTCTTTGTTGGCACCATCTTGATCTCTCCTTCAAGGACCTTCTCGCGAACATAGTGATAGTGCACTTCTATATGTTTTGTTCTCGCATGAAAGACTGGATTTTCTGCTAGACGAATAGCTGATAGGTTATCGCAGAAAAGCTTTACTTGATAATCTGTTGATTGATGAAGATCTTCCATTAGTTGCTTCAACCACATAATTTCTTGTGTTGCTGATGCTGCCGATCGATATTCTGCTTCAGTGCTTGACAAGGATACTGTTGGTTGTCTCTTGCTGCACCATGATATTACTCCCGATCCAAGACTAAACATGTATCCAGTTGTTGACCGTCGTGTATCATAGTCTCCAGCGTAATCGGCGTCACAATATCCAGTCACGTGACATTCTTTTGTTTTCTTGTATAAAATACCAAAGTTGATAGTGCCTTTAACATACCTTAAGATGCGTCGTACAACATCAAGGTGAGGCTTCTTCGGATTGCTCATGTATCGACTAACCACTCCAACTGCATAAGATATGTCTGGCCGGCTTAGTGTGAGATAAATAAGACTTCCGACCATCTTTCGATACATGGTAACATCTTGAAGACTTTTTCCTTCATCTGCTCGTAGTTTTGTATTCGGATCCATTGGGGTTGAGATAGGTTTGCAATTAAGCATTCCGTACTTTTGTAAAAGATCTCGCGCATATTTCTGTTGTCCCAGAAATAATCCTTCTCTTTTCTGCTCTATTTCGAGTCCAAGAGAATGTTTGAGTTCTCCAAGCTCCTTCATATGAAATCTGATAGACAGATTCTCTCTTTTCCTTTGAATCTCCTTATAGTGATCTCCCGTGATGATTAAGTCATCCACATATACTAGCACTATGGCTAGTTTTCCTTGATCTTGTTTCACAAATAAACTGAAATCTGAAGGAGCAACTGTGAAACCACTTTGTACGAAGAACTCACCAATTTTCCCGTACCAAGCTCTTGGAACCTGCTTCAAGCCGTATAGTGCTTTCTTTAATTTGCAGACATGGCCAGGATGAGACTTGTTCTCAAAGCCTCTTGGTTGCTCCATATAAATTTCTTTGTCACGTTCTCCATGTAAGAAAGCGTTCTTGACATCCATCTGCCATAACTTCCAAGATTTGCTAGCAGCTAAAGCTAGTAGAGCTCGAATTGTTGTGATCTTCGCCACTGGACTAAACGTTTTTTCATAATCCAGCCTATATTGTTGAGAAAAACCTCTAGCAACAAGTCGAGCTTTATACCTTTCAATGGAGCCATCTGATCGAGTCTTCACCTTGTAAACCCATTTACAAGATATTGGTTTTACATCTTTTGGCTTTGGAACTAAACTCCATGTCTGGTTTTCTTTTAGTGCATTAATTTCTTCTTCCATCGCTTTCTGCCATTCTTGACTTTGTGCTGCTTCTTCATAAGTGGAAGGCTCAATAGGTATTGATTCATCCACATGAGCAGCATTGGCATACCTCGGATTAGGTTGCCTCGGCCTTGTTGATCTCCTTAATTCTTGTGCATGCTCCTCAACTTCCTTTTGGCTTGGACGAACCTCCTCGGATATAGATTGATGTACACCAGTTTTCCATGGACTCTTTTCCTTAGAGTACGACCCTTCTCCTTCTTTTATTGGATCCAATATCTGCTCTTTAGGTTCTTCTTTTTCTTCTAGACCTTCTTCTAATCCATGAGATTCTGGAAGCTCTATCTTTTGAGGTGACCACCATGAAGACGCTTCATCAAATACCACATTTCTTGAAGTATGGCATTTTCCAGTATTTGGATCACAACATCTCCATCCTTTTCTTGATTCATCATAACCGACAAAAATGCATCGGATTGCCTTCTTACCAAATTTGCTTCGTAGGTGATCTGGTACGAAGACGTAGCATACACATCCAAAAACCTTGAGATGGTTGACGGTTGGCTTGATCTTCCATAATCTTTCATATGGTGAAATATATCCCAACTTTGTTTGTGGGAGTCTGTTAATCACGTATGAAGCCGTCCTCATACATTCGGCCCAAAATCTTCCTGGTACATTCTTACCATGAAGCATACTTCGACAGGTTTCAGCAAGATGACGATTCTTACGTTCTGCCACTCCATTCTGTTGTGGAGTATTAGGGCAAGTTAATTGCCTTCTGATCTTGTGCTTCTCAAGATAGATATTGAACTCGGTTGATAAATATTCTCCTCCATTATCTGTGCGTAAGCATCGAATCTTAGTATTGAGCTCACTTTCTACCTTGTTCTTGAACTCTTTAAACTTCAGAAAAGTCTCCGACTTTTCCTTCATGAAGTAAACCCACACATACCTTGAGAAGTCATCAATGAATGTCACCATATACTTCATTCCTCCAAGTGATGTTTGTTTCACTGGGCCAAAGATGTCTGAGTGTATGAGCTCTAGTGGTGTCTTGGACTGATGTTGTGACTCCTTGAATGGCAATTGGTGAGCTTTTCCAAATTGACATCCATCACATATTGTATCTGTTCGGATATAAATTTGAGGAAGCCCATTTACTATGTGTTTCACCATCATCTCCTTTAACTTGTTGTAGCCCACATGTCCAAGACGTTCATGCCAAAGATCAGCCGTCTCATTCTTTCGAGTCTTATCCACATATGCTGTTTCAGCAGATAGTACATAGACCGACTCTATTCTTCTTCCTTGCATAATTGGATTGCCAACCACCTTCACTCTCTTGAATACGGACACATCTTCTGGTCCAAAGAGCACATAGTTCCCTTCTGCTGTTAATTGTGGTACTGACAGTAAATTCTTCTTTAGGCCAGGGACAAGATACACCTTCTCGAGTTGGAGCTTATGAGAGCCTCCTTCATTTGGAATTATTGTCTTTCCAATGTGAGAAATAGATAACCTTGAATTGTCGGTTGTCAACACGACTCTATTTCCTTTGTAATCCTCCATTTCTTGCAGCTTTGTCCCATCGTTGGTCATATGATTTGAGCACCCAGAATCGATGATCCAATCATCTTTGTAGTTTATTTTTGACTTTAAAGTTGTTGTAAGAGCTTGATCATCTATGTCAGCTTCAACAGAGAGTCCAGCTTCTGCATCCCATGTTTCCTCATTAATGGTTGCTTCGAATGTGACATCTTTCTTCTCATCTCTTGCAGCGGCCACATTTCCTTCGAAAGTTCGCCTTCTGGGGAATCTACAATCTCGAACAAAATGACCCTTCTTACCACAATTGAAGCATTCACCATTCTTTCTCTTATCATTTTGCCCGTATTGTTGGCGATGATCTCTTCTTCCTTGTTGAGCTCCTCGAGCTCCCCCTGATGTAGCGACCCGACCAAATCGTCATTGACGGCGCCGACTACTTAGGTCCCGTTACGTGGTCGTAGTCCCTATATGAGACTCGTTTGACCAAAATTATGTCGCATTCTTTTGAAACGTATCATGCTTGCAAAGTTTAGTTTACAAAACCGTTCGACGACAAGTTTAAGTTTACAAGAGTATAAAGTATAAATGAAATAACTTGCGACATAATATAAGTTGAAAATCACAGTTGCTATAAATAGCGTAAGTATGTATGCTTTAAGGTTTAATCCAAAAGTGCTATCACTAGCGTATGCATGTATGCTTGACCTCAAGCAAGTATGAGTGTACGCGGAAGCATGTATCAAATACCCAAGTATGAACCTGAGAAACATATAGAAAACTGTCAACGAAAAACGTTGGTGAGATCATAAATGTATTTGTAAAAGTATATTTTGAACCACAATAGTTTGTATAGATGATTATCCAAATCGTATTTATTCCGAAGAATGTAGTTTGTATTGCGAGCACCCAATTACCAAAGCTTAACTGAATCTTCCCTCTGAATTTTGAATATAGTGTTAGAACATACACTATGCACGTTGAAATTATATTTCATCCACTAACGGTAGCGAACCGTCTGAATGAGGGTTCGTTAAACCCGTATGGCCACACAACATAATCACTCGCTTACACTTACACCCTGCAAGTGGAACTAATGATAATTGGATTGAGGACTTTTGTTCTAACTCGCCTGTATCTTTGTATTCGTATTTGTGTTCAAAGTATAAAAGTATGAAAAGTATATATACATGTGAAATGTATATAAGTATGTAATGTATATGTTTCTCAGCCCACGATTTAAAAGAATAAAAGTATTTGCAAAGGTGGGACTATGATCTCACCTCGAGTGCACGAGTATAAAAGTACTTCACAAAGTAACGTATGCATGAAAGTTGCTTAGCCTTGACCTAAACAAATAAGTTGTATCAATTAACCGGTTACGACACAAGGTCGGGTGAAATGTGTTCAATTAGTCCTATGGCTCGTTACGACTCGATTAAGTATAGCATGTGAATCACGTTGTCAAGTTTCATACAAGAAACAAGTATAAAAGCATGTTAGAATGATTGTATAAAAGTTTGGTTAAGTTTGACTAAAAGTCAAACTTGGTCAAAGTCAACGAAAAAGTCAACACGTTCGGGTCGGGTCCCGAACTATTTTTCTATGCTAGTTATTCATATACAAGTATATTAGAACAAGTTTCATGTGAATCGGAGGTCGGTAGCTAGTCAAACATTTCACGTGAAATGGGTCCAAGAGGTCAGAATCTGGCCAGGTGATTCTGCGCGCCGCGCGGGGATGTGGCGCGCCGCGCCACTACCTGGGCAGAGAATTCTGGTCAGTTTTTCCAAGTGTGCACGAACCAAAACCTTTTCTAACACAACACTTGACCCGCAAACAATTAGAACATGTATTTTATATCATCGGAAAGCTATTTCGACAAGGAATACAACTAACCACTTTTCATCAAGCAAAAACATCATTTACAATAACCGAAAACTCGTCAATTGATCAAGAAAGGTTTATTTTCAAAGTTTCAAGTTCGTAAAACGTATTTTATGATTCGGGAACTTTTAACATACAAATGATATGACGTTTTGAAGGTAATAACGCATACATTGCAACTAGACGCATATTCCAAGTTTCAATAAACATTTACTACGTCAAAATCACTAGCCACGTTATCGTTTCAAAATCAATTTCGACACAAATGAGACTTATGATTCACTAATCAAACGCTAGCATACATCACACCATTTCGAAGCTATTTACGCATACAATTTAACTAGTTAACTAGCATACAGTCAAACAAGTGTCTCAACTAGCATTCAACCGCATCAAGTTCCTACCAAAACGATAATCGATTCACCAAAAACACATTTCATGTTATTGAGCTAGTTTTTCATCATCCAACATATCAAAACGAAGCTAATGAAGTAACTAACACTTTTAACACATACACTTTATCTTATAACATCATTTGAGCAACCAAAACTCAAGATTAAGCTAGACCCATTTGGGTGTTCATGTCATATTTTCAAAACACGAAGAACGAGCATACAAATTACATACACGACATCCCTACGAGCCATAGACACTAATTAACCACTTGACAAGTCTAAAAACGAATTTAACAAGTTAGGGTTTCATGAGAAATTCTTACCCCATGCCATGAGACTAGTATCAAATCGAAGAGGATGAAACGAGGATTCCAAAAGTACAATTTGTTTTGATGTTTGATTGCTAAATCCGATTTAGATGATGAATTAGTGAGTTGGTTGAAGTTGATGTTCTTGGTGACTAGAGAGAAAAAGGAAGTAGGAGATAGATGGAAATGAATGGTGGAAAGAGTGGGTTGACTAGTTGACCTAGTCAACTAGTTTGCCCACTTGGCAACTTCGGTCCCTCAATTTTCAAAGCGGGTGCGGGAATTAACCAAACGAATATTTTTAAAACGCTCGAGTAAACGGGTGATGTCAAAATTAAATAGCGGGAATATAATGAACGTTACTCACGGAAACTACGAATTTAAATAACGAAAGGTATTATAAAAAAAAAAGAAGACGGTGTTAAAATTAAATTTTAACGGAAAAACACGGGATGTTACACCTGAAGTGTTGCCTTTTGACTTTGGGTGACTCTTCCATCCATATGTCTGACTTTCTTTCATCACATCTTGTCTTCGAGATGTTGCTTTCTTCTTATTGGTGAAGAGTGCATCTTCTCCGTCTTTTATGGTTACTTCATTCATCTGCTTGGCTAATGCCTCTTGATTAGCCAATAAATTCTCCAGCTCTATTAATGATGGTTGAGTAGGCCATCCTCTCACAGCGGCTATAAATCCATTATACTCGGACCTTAAGCCCTGGATGATAATTCTCTTCATCCTTGCATCACTCACTTTCTCTTCAGGAGCAAGTTGAGATATCTCACGGCAAATTGATTTCACCTTGGTGAAATACTGAGAAATAGACAGACTTCCTTGTGAGATACCCGCGAGCTCATTTTTCAAGAGCTGGAGGCGTGCTTCATTCTTCTTTGAAAATAGTTTTTCAAAAGTTTCCCAAGCTGCCTTTGGTGTTTTCTCGTCACGGATGTGCTCCAATAGATCCTCCTCGATTGTAGTCTTCAATATAAATAAAGCCTTCCCGGCCTTGATGTTCCATTTTCTCAAGGCTTCAGCATTTTCTTTCGGTGGAGGCGTTGTGTCACTGCCAGCAACTATTTCCCATAAATCCTGTCCTTGTAGGTAGGATTCTATGCAAGTCCGCCAATAACCATAGTTGTGGTTATTGAGACTCTTGATTCCACTGCTCGTACTTGCAAGATCTGCCATCATGACGTCCAACGTCCAATAAGCTTGGTCCCTGACCGATGAGCTTTCACAGTTCCTAACTGTGCTCCGACAGAATCTTCCTTAGAGCCTTGGTGAAAACAAGCCGATGTAAACGTCCAACATTTACCGATTTCCTCCACTAGAAATGGTCCCGAACGACCCGCTCTGATACCAATTGTTGGAAGCTTCGACGTGCCCAACACACCCACTATAGAGGACCTAGACTATACTAGACTCTTTACACCAACACTTTGACGTTGGTTAGCCTTTAATTTTATAAATTCTTAGTGCACAATGTACTTAGGCGACAGTGTCGACCATATATCTTTAGGCGGTATAACCGACCATGTATTACTTAGGCGGCAGAGCCGACCATATAATAAGAACAACAAAAGTGCACTAAGAACTTAAACACAAACTAAGGCTTGATCGGGAAACTTAACAAAAACACTTATATTAAATTACAATTACAATATTACTTACAAGCTTTCTCTTCTCTACTTTCGCTAACTCACACTCTTCTTCTCTTCTTCACAACTCACTTCTTATTTCACTCTCACAACTTTCACAACTTACTTCACACTCTACAAATGAAATCCTCACCCTTATTTATACTACTCCATGGAAGTTTCTAGAAACTAGATATTTCCATGGATATATATAAATATCTAGATATTTTTATACATATAAATATCTAGATATTTCTTACACACATAAATATCTAGATTTTTTCTTACATTTTAATATCTAGATATTTTTCATATACATATTAATATCTAGATATTTTACCCATATACATTAACTAATTCCATATTATTCTAAATTTGCATTGTATTTTAACACATGATCGAGTCTATTTCTTTTCAATTTCAAATACGATCAAAGTAAACTCCAATGCAAAAAGATTGAGGGTGTTTTGATATTTTAAGGACCATATAATCAATACTTGAAGATTCTTCAAGTAAATAATCTCCGTGTCCCAAACATGAAGATCCTTCATATTCATGCTATTTGAGAGCGTTTTATCTTTGATGTAAAGATGAGGCATATCATAAATGATAGTGGTTAACTCTCTAATGAGGTGGTAACATTCGTATTTATAGTACTCTAGAAACCAGTCATGCGTGCATTTTTGCAATATGCGCTTATGCTAATGATCATGTGCATTAATGCATGTGAAGATATTGCGAACGCACAGGAGCATATACAATCAATACATTAATTAAACCTAGTTTTGGGGAATTGATATTAAACTTGTTTTTGATAGATCCACCTAAATTTTTTATATTGCCCTTAAATGATCTCTTACATAAATTTTGTGTTAGTCCTTATTTAAAGATATTTTAAAAAGATAGCCTCAAATAATAATAGATGTATCAAAAACGAGTTTGGAAATATTACATCTCTTTTTAAAGACATTCAAGCATTAGGAAACGAAGGATATCAAACGTCACATTTTTTATGGAACTTTGTAAAGAAAACCAGTACACAAATCCATACAAGATGACCTATTTCGATTTTCTCTCGGAATTAGTTCTTCATGAACCCGAATCCAAGCATAGCGCGAGTATTATGTTAGTTAATCATTATCATTATTATCACGTATTATATTATTATATGTACTCATTATACAAAAGTAATTACCGGGTTCTGTTTTATGCTTTTATATGTTGATGATTCGTAAAAAGAAGAGTAAATTACATGAATGATCCATGTAGTTTATACCAATTAATAAAAATAGTACATATACTTTTTTCACCTGTTATGTCCAACATATATAAGTCTTAGTTACTCAAAAATAATTCATCCCCTATATAAAATTTCAAAAAAAAAAAAAAAAAAAAAAAAAAAAATCCTTTGTCGGTTAATATTTGAATTAGTTAAATTAGAAAAGCACAAGGATACTTTAGTCATTTTAAGTGGCAAATAAACTATTTACTACTAGTAAAATATAAAATATAATATTCTAAATTGAAAAATATCGGATAACATATAGAGCACGTACATTTTATTGTTGATAATGATAGGGAGAAACTAAAGGAAATTGTACGTCTTGAAATTACATTTTATTTTATGCTAGTAACAATTTAAAAAGAAAATGAAAGTAGTAAAAAAAATATTGAATGTCGTTTTCACACATAAAACGACGTTCAATATTTTTTTTACTACTTTCATTTTCTTTTTAAATTGTTACTAGCATAAAATAAAATGTAATTTCAAGACGTACAATTTCACACATAAAACGACGTTCGCTTCCTCCACATTTAGTATATATATTAGAATAGAATTAGAATTAGAATTAGAATTAGAATTCAATAGTGAATAGAGAAATGAAGAAATCAAAAGCAAAATACTAGGCTCATTTCTTTCCCTTTTACCCTTGGTTCAAAATTTATATTTATCTCATTAACTCAATAATGAAATTTATCTAAGGTATAAACGAAACTACCACGTTGCTAAATCGGCCTTAATACTCAATCTTCTTGAACATCAACGACAACATTGGTATCAATAGAAAGCCTTGTAGTACAAACACCAAAATGGAAAGGAAAAAAAAAAAAAAAACAATAATGATGATTATATTATTAGTTTGCCCATTGATCAATTTGCATGGAGTGTTCTTTGTATTTATTCCACGAAGATGATTTGTCTAACCTAGTTTTTAAAGACATTCAAGCATTAGGTAAAGAGGTTATCAAACATCGCATTTTTTAAGATATCTTGCACTCAAGCTCACACCTATCTCTCGGTGAGTATATGCTTGATCAAATAATCTAGAAATGGTTTTGCAAGGCTACAAATCTACATCTTCAGTTATCTCCTCAAAGTTTCTGGTAGCGGTGTTATCAAGCTAAACCAACTTGCTAGTTAGATAGGGTCCACTAGTGAAGTATTCGGAAATCGAGCTAGCAAAGGCTCGCAAGACTTAACACGCTTATCTGATTAGTGAACTACTAGTGGAGAATAAAAATGTCGAGTCAAGTCAAGTCAAGTCGAACTTCAAATTATCGAGTCAATTCGCATTAACTAGTTTATTATTGACATATAGACATAAATAATCAAGTAGATTCGAACAGGCTCAAAAGTATTGGATAATCAAGTAGAGAGGCTTGAAAGTATTGATTAATAAATTCAGTCACGCTCGACTACTAAGTTGATTGAGCTTGGATTGTGTTTCCCCGTCAAGTCAAACAAGCTTGGAAAATCTTTCAATAGTCTTGTACAAAGTTGAAGTATGAGTAAAAGATTTAGGTAACTTAATAAGAAAAATAGAGATCTTATTGACCCAGGTTTATCGAAGTAAAACGAACATGGGTAAAATGGTACAAATTACATAAACAAGAATTCTTTAGTTTTATGGGGCCAAAGAGTAGAAGTCTTCGGTCTTCGGTCTTCGGTCTTCCATTCATATCATCGTTACTTTTTACCGGTCATACCCGCAACCACCTGCAATAAGCCATTATTGACTGATTGAGATATTGGAACTTTGGGAGTGCAGGTCAATAGTCAATACACAAGCTAAAACTTCAAGTAGAAAAAAGTTATCATCATTGTCATTTAGACTACCATAATGAGATGGGATACTCACTTCGCTTAACGCAGGTGGAGGAACTTGCTTGGATGATTCAAAGGAATCCAGCATGGGCCTCACAAAAGCAGGAAGGAACAGACCTAGATATAATGATATAAATCAAATAACAAACCTTGCTTAGGATTTGGAAGAATGAAAATGTATAATAAAGATCCACAACGGAAAAAAAAAAAAAAAAAATACACAGAGATTTGTATCAATTTTCACATGCTTATCACTACACGAACTGATGGTTTTTAATAGTCCAATAGTAATCATTTGAGTTGTCTAATATAGTTGCAATCGCTGGATTAACCTTTAAAGATACTTGGTGCAAGTCATGGAGATTTAGGGTCATAGTAAGTGGAACTATTACACTGACGAAAACGTGAAATAGTTGTAGAAGATAATTGAATGTTTTCAAGACAAATATATGCAAATGTGACTTTGTAGATCAAAGTTTGTAAGTGTCTTAAGCTTGTAGTTTAGCTTGACCTATATAAGCATTGTTGTATAGCCCTTAAGAATGTCAAGCCTTATTGAACAACTGAAATGGTTCAATAAATCTTTAATCAAATCATTTACAACCCACATCTCTGCTAAAGTATACAATTCTGTATTGCATCTAAAGTAAAATAGTTCTAATTTGTAAACAGTCAGGATAGGTTATCAGATCATATAAAGCTTCCTTACTTCAGATATAAACTTCATATTCGCATATGGTTTTAAGACAAAAAAATTTTCTAGGAGGTTTATATGCAAATGGCAGTGAAATAATAAATTGAACAAAGAGAATGACTATCCTATGTGAATGAACTGTTTAAAACTTGATTTAATTTCTCGTGTTAAGCTAAATCAGTCATCAGATAAAAAGGGGATACTTTGGTTGGTACGATTAGTGTTAAGACATCTATATCCCATGCTTATATAGTTATATAATTGCCACGAAAAGATTTCATCGTATGGTTGTGGACTTGTGAGTTAACAAGTTGTTTCGAAACTTTATTCAAAATATGTCCTCTCTGTAATCTGTACACAATGAAGGTAATGGAGCCTATTAATAGAGTTTAACAATTTAATTTGCATTTTCAGATATTCCGTTAGATGTTTTTTTATCTCACATTAAAAAGGTGCAGTGATCTCTTGTTTAAATATACTTGATTGAAATTTCAATTAGGGCTTATTTCTACTACAGTATAATGATAAGGCCTTAATTTTCTGTTTAATATGTGTTCAATTAAATTTCAATGTCTGCATTTTAATCCATTAATAGGTCTTTTTGATGACTAATTAGATATACTGCTGCTTAATCATTCAATTCCCCTGGAGGATTCAAATCGAGCACCATATTTTATACTGTATTATATTGTAGATTAAGCTAAGGGCAGATGGATCCGAGCTGGTGACCTAAAGATACTACCTACTATTCTCATGGATCAACAATCTTAACATCAAATTAGTTCATAAGAATATCATATCAATTACATAGAATAATAGAAACAATAATCAATAAATATATAGTGTAAGTAATCTGGTGAAATATTATTGAACTATATTCGATTCGATCGAAAAAAAGAAAAGAAAAGAAAAAGGAAATTAGGGTTTAAAAGGTAAAAGTACCGAAGCCACCGATTAGGCATGAGGCAGCAACAATAGGCTCTTGGACTACAAACATCCTTAATTTCTGCATCACCGCCATTTCTCCTTTTTCTTCCTCTGGTGCTAGATAGTATTAGTACAACTTAGTTTTCTTGCGGATACACCTACGGTGTATTTGTCGACCTATAATTAGGGCTCCTTGGAAGAATTTGTTTATATTTCTATTTTAGTGAAATATTTAAATTAAATGAATATAACAATTAGATTGAAATTCAATGGATTGCGCGAGAATCACTTGTTCTCACATTTAGTCAAACTATTCCATCTTATGTAATTGACTTCCTTAACCCTAAACCTTAAATTAACCTTAAACTCTAAACCAACTGTAAACCCTAAACTAACTCTAAATCCTATATTCAGAGTTTAGAGTTTAGAAATTGTGGTTTATGAATTAGTGTTTAAGATTTAGAAATTATGGTTTAAAAATTGAGGTTTAAAAATTGGGGTTTAAGATTCAGTGTTTAGTTTTATGGTTTGGATTCAGTTTTTAACAAGAACGGATTATGGTTTGGGGTTTTGGGTTTTGAGTATAAGGATTAAATTCAAAACTCTAAATCGGACTAAATTTAAAAAAATATATATTAAAATGAAAAAATAAAAATTTTGAAAAAAAATTTAACACATGTAGTAATCGCACCACATGTCACGCTCTGATTAATCACTTGAATTTCAAGCAAATTGTTGAATACAACGAATTACAATTCTTCTATTTTATACTCTTTATTATAAACTTCTACATCAAGTACTCCTTTAGTATCTTTAATCTTTAATTTAATCTCTTTTATCTTTAATCTTTAACTTTAATCCTTATATTTTAATTTAAATTTAAATAATAAATTGAAAAATGAAAAAATTGAATTTGGAAATTTTGTAATTATTACTGGAAAATATCTATAATTTCATTTTCATTCTAATTTTTTTTTTCACAAAGCTAAATAATTTTATTGATTAAAAAGACCAAAGCCCATTACATCTAATAATGTTCAGTGACTAAACAAAAACAACCATTACATACATTCATTCTAACAATTAAATTTGCTATACTTTCAACAATTACACATTACTCCGTATTATTATAAAGTTACCGTTTCAACTCTCACTTTTTCTATTTATCTTTGTGGCAGAAGGCTTAAACATTCTTCCTTTAAACATTCTTCCAAAGGAAGCGGTTAGGAATGGGTTATTCAAAGAGGTTGAAGTAGGTGAAGGAAAAATTGTCATTTCTCACCTTCAATACGCGGATGAGACTATATTTGTTGGGACGTGGAGTAAAGAAAAATATTCATAATGTGATGCCCCGTATAAAACCATTGTGAACGAATCATCAACAACAGGATCATTACAACGTTAAGTACTATATGCTGTAATAAAAGAAGTTGTATTCACGATAAAAAGGTGACGTCATAACCGACATCAAATATTTTACACCAACAGTATGCTTCTACGAATAGCAAGCATGAATAAACGTATGTGACCCTTAGGTCGTTACAAAACATAGTTCAAAAGTATTAAAGGTTGAATGCAAGATAAACAGTTCATGCGGTGATAACACTAGAGCAGCGGGTGTCTACGGCAAGACTAGCACGACAGCAGAAGCAAATAACCTTAAGCACCTGAGAAAAACATGCTTAAAAACGTCAACACAAAGGTTGGTGAGCTATAGTTTAAGTATAACAGTATGTAAGGTAGGCCACGAGATTTCAGTGCTACAAAGAGCGTTTCAAAATAGTATGATAAAGTATATGTTAACCGTGGGCACTTGGTAACTAACTTAACGTTTATACCCCCTGAAAGTACACTTGGCAAGTGCGTATGATTACGAAGTATTAAACACTCGTTAAATGCTAGCGCTACTAGCCCGAGTAGGGATGTCAAACCCTATGGATCCATATCTAAGATTCGCGTTCACCGGTTCAAAAACCAATGACTAAACGTTACCGAGCTAAAGGGAATGTTTCTGCCGTTATATAACCCACACATATATAAAGTTTAAGTACTCGTGCCTAGTATGTAAAACATAAAATTCGCATGTATTCTCAGTTCCCAAAATAAGTTAAAGTAAAAAGGGAATGCTATAACTCACAATGATAAAGTAGCGGTAAAGTATGACTCGGAAAGTAAGCAAGTAATGAAGGTTGTCCAAACGGGTCCTCAACCTAAGTCAAATAGTACTAAGTCAGTAAATCGTCCGAATAGGTTTAAAAGTATGTAAATAAGGTCTTAAGGGTCATCATCCTTCATCATCAAACAAAAGGTGTAAAGTAAGTTTCGTTCAAGTAAAGAGTTTTAAACAAAGGTTGAGTTCGGTCAGTCACCACAGCTTCTATACCTACTGAAATAAGGTGAGACCAGTGGCCATGGCTCCGTATATGAGTCCTTTAGTTGTGGTAAAAATTACAGAAGCAAACTCGTCTTCATTTGACCGTGGCGATGGTCTAAGTGCGAGTAGGTCAGAATTTTCAGCACAACATTAAATGGACATAGTAACGATCGGAGGGCCATAAATCCTAAACCGTAACTCGGATTAAGACGAGTCCTATATGAAAAGTTATCTACTCGAACAGAGCTATCTGAAAATCATAATTACAGTAGCCCAGGTCGTATGGGTCAGACACATAAACAGTAGGGTCAGTAGGTTCCGGTGGTTCTTGGTGCTCGATGCTTATCATGGTTCTCATCCTTGATGCATATAGCTTCAAGTGTGCAAATCGTTGATGTGTTTGCATCATTTTCACCAAGGTTTGACCATCATAACCCAAGTGTAAGTCTAAGATATGAAGCACAACTCATTTAAGTGTTGCAAGTGTTTCGATGAACCAAAGTTACATCAAAGTCTTAGATTTAACACATACATGAAATATATAAAAGCAATATTAACCAAGTTTTGACTATTATGACACAAGTGTAGGTCTAAGACATGTAGCACAACTCACTTAAGAGTTATATGAAGTTTGATGAACCAAAGTTACATCAAAGTCTTAGATCCAACACATACATGAACTTTAAAACTAATAATAAGTTACAAACTTGAAAGTGAACTTATGAAATCAAGATCTTAAGTTGTAGAACATAGTTCTTAGGTAGATCTTGAAGATCCAAGACTCAAAAGTCTAGGTCTAACATAAGTGTACAAAGTTATAATTAAAGAAAGCTTACTTACATGTTCTTGAACTTTTAAAGTTAACTTTTAGTTCAAGATTAATGAGATCAATGTTAACTAGTAACACTTGACCAACAAGAACATAAATCATGAAATTAAAGTGCAAGTAAATGAAGTAAATAAGCTAGGTAAACAAGTTATTAAGTTCATGGGTTGCATACTTTAAAGATTCAAACCAAAGTTTGATCTTTAAGAAAGTAAACTTTAAAGTTTACTAACATGAATTACAAGTATGATTTACAACACATGAACCTTAAATCTTTTGAAATAATAAAAGTAGAATCATAAACTAGTAAGTTTATGTTCTTGAGTGTTCTTGTAATACAAGATAAAAGAAGAATGAAACTAGTAAGTTTGATTCTTGAAACTAGTAAGTATGTAACAACAAATAAGTAAACAACTACAACAAGTAACAACAATCAAAGACAAGTGATGATGATGATTATGTATGTATATGTAGTCGGTTTCTAGACAAGAAAAAGAGAAGAAAAACTTGAACAAGTTACTTACAAGTTGATAGAAAAAAGAGAGAAAATGTTATGCAAGTAAAAGTGTGTTTGTGAGAAATGAGGATGCAAGTAAGAAGTAATACAAAAAAAAAAAAAAAGAATTTGAACTCCCTCATGGCCATATGGCCTACGGTTTTCAGCAGAAAAGGGGGGGGGGGAATGTTCCTTGATCACTTGCATGTAAAGCTTGAAAAAGTTGGTTAATGAGGTGGTTGTTCATGGGAAAGAGTTGCAACTAGATTCCAATTGCTCTTAAACTAACTAGTTACAATTAAATGGATTACTTACATGAATGAATGGGCTAAGTAGTCCATTAAAGAAGTAGGGTGGGCTTCTAAAGTCCACTAATACTAATAAAGCCCAAGTCCAAGTATTTAACAACAAAATCCAAATAAAGCCCAAGTAATTAACTAATATCCATAGTTAATCAAAATGATTAATAAAACTTAATCATGAATGTAAATAATACTTGAAAATATTATTCGTGAAAGTTTCGTGTGTCACAAAGACGTTTCGGGCATTTAAAGTCAAGTACGCGCAATCATGGCAACATGTAAATGTAATAACATACATTCGTTAAATCACAAGTATTAATAATAACAATTATTAATAAATAAACGTTGGAAAATCCAGGGTCGTTACACATAACCTAATGAAACTTCTTAAGTGTTATGAGTTAGCGTCGGGCCTTAAAGTTAATATACATAAAAGTCAATTACTCGGTGTAGGGGTTGATAAAAGGGAGATTGATACCATGGGTGACTTCTTTGGATGTAATATTAGTTCATTCGCGTTCATATATCTTGGTCTCCTAATTGGTGCAAAAATGAACAAGTTGGTGAGTTGGAAACAGGTGATAGAAAAATTTGAAAAGAAACTTGCGGATTGGAAAGCCCAGGTGATGTCATTTGGTGGACGCTTGACCCTCGTCAAATTAGTATTAAATAGTCTTCCGTTGTATTATTTCTCGCTCTCCCGCACCCCGCCATGTGTGTTGAAAAAAGTCGAAAGTGTAAGACGTTCCTTCTTTTGAGGTGGGTCGGGTACATATTGAAATGTCCCGTTCTTATTGATTAAAAACGTTCCATATTAATTGATTTCGTTGCGAGGTTTTGACCTCTATATGAGACGTTTTTCAAAGACTGCATTCATTTTAAAACAAACCATAACCTTTATTTCATCAATAAAGGTTTAAAAAGCTTTACGTAGATTATCAAATAATGATAATCTAAAATATCCCGTTTACACACGACCATTACATAATGGTTTACAATACAAATATGTTACAACAAAATAAGTTTCTTGAATGCAGTTTTTACACAATATCATACAAGCATGGACTCCAAATCTCGTCCTTATTTAAGTATGCGACAGCGGAAGCTCTTAATAATCACCTGAGAATAAACATGCTTAAAACGTCAACAAAAATGTTGGTGAGTTATAGGTTTAACCTATATATATCAAATCATAATAATAGACCACAAGATTTCATATTTCAATACACATCCCATACATAGAGATAAAAATCATTCATATGGTGAACACCTGGTAACCGACATTAACAAGATGCATATATAAGAATATCCCCATCATTCCGGGACACCCTTCGGATATGATATAAATTTCGAAGTACTAAAGCATCCGGTACTTTGGATGGGGTTTGTTAGGCCCAATAGATCTATCTTTAGGATTCGCGTCAATTAGGGTGTCTGTTCCCTAATTCTTAGATTACCAGACTTAATAAAAAAGGGCATATTCGATTTTGATAATTCAACCATAGAATGTAGTTTCACGTACTTGTGTCTATTTTGTAAATCATTTATAAAACCTGCATGTATTCTCATCCCAAAAATATTAGATTTTAAAAGTGGGACTATAACTCACTTTCACAGATTTTTACTTCGTCGGGAAGTAAGACTTGGCCACTGGTTGATTCACGAACCTATAACAATATATACATATATATCAAAGTATGTTCAAAATATATTTACAACACTTTTAATATATTTTGATGTTTAAAGTTTATTAAGTCAGCTGTCCTCGTTAGTAACCTACAACTAGTTGTCCACAGTTAGATGTACAGAAATAAATCGATAAATATTATCTTGAATCAATCCACGACCCAGTGTATACGTATCTCAGTATTGATCACAACTCAAACTATATATATTTTGGAATCAACCTCAACCCTGTATAGCTAACTCCAACATTCACATATAGAGTGTCTATGGTTGTTCCGAAATATATATAGATGTGTCGACATGATAGGTCGAAACATTGTATACGTGTCTATGGTATCTCAAGATTACATAATATACAATACAAGTTGATTAAGTTATGGTTGGAATAGATTTGTTACCAATTTTCACGTAGCTAAAATGAGAAAAATTATCCAATCTTGTTTTACCCATAACTTCTTCATTTTAAATCCGTTTTGAGTGAATCAAATTGCTATGGTTTCATATTGAACTCTATTTTATGAATCTAAACATAAAAAGTATAGGTTTATAGTCGGAAAAATAAGTTACAAGTCGTTTTTGTAAAGGTAGTCATTTCAGTCGAAAGAACGACGTCTAGATGACCATTTTAGAAAACATACTTCCACTTTGAGTTTAACCATAATTTTTGGATATGGTTTTATGTTCATAATAAAAATCATTTTCTCAGAATAACAACTTTTAAATCAAGGTTTATCATAGTTTTTAATTAACTAACCCAAAACAGCCCGCGGTGTTACTACGACGGCGTAAATCCGGTTTTACGATGTTTTTCGTGTTTCCAGGTTTTAAATCATTAAGTTAGCATATCATATAGATATAGAACATGTGTTTAGTTGATTTTAAAATTCAAGTTAGAAGGATTAACTTTTATTTGCGAACAAGTTTAGAATTAACTAAACTATGTTCTAGTGATTACAAGTTTAAACCTTCGAATAAGATAGCTTTATATGTATGAATCGAATGATGTTATGAACATCATTACTACCTTAAGTTCCTTGGATAAACCTACTGGAAAAGAGAAAAATGGATCTAGCTTCAACGGATCCTTGGATGGCTCGAAGTTCTTGAAGCAGATTCATGACACGAAAACAAGTTCAAGTAAGATCATCACTTGAAATAAGATTGTTATAGTTATAGAAATTGAACCAAAGTTTGAATATGATTATTACCTTGTATTAGATTGATAACCTACTGTAAGAAACAAAGATTTCTTGAGGTTGGATGATCACCTTACAAGATTGGAAGTGAGCTAGCAAACTTGAAAGTATTCTTGATTTTATGTAACTAGAACTTGTAGAATATATGAAGAACACTTAGAACTTGAAGATAGAACTTGAGAGAGATCAATTAGATGAAGAAAATTGAAGAATGAAAGTGTTTGTAGGTGTTTTTGGTCGTTGGTGTATGGATTAGATATAAAGGATATGTAATTTTGTTTTCATGTAAATAAGTCATGAATGATTACTCATATTTTTGTAATTTTATGAGATATTTCATACTAGTTGCCAAATGATGGTTCCACATGTGTTAGGTGACTCACATGGGCTGCTAAGAGCTGATCATTGGAGTGTATATACCAATAGTACATACATCTAAAAGCTGTGTATTGTACGAGTACGAATACGGGTGCATACGAGTAGAATTGTTGATGAAACTGAACGAGGATGTAATTGTAAGCATTTTTGTTAAGTAGAAGTATTTTGATAAGTGTATTGAAGTCTTTCAAAAGTGTATAAATACATATTAAAACACTACATGTATATACATTTTAACTGAGTCGTTAAGTCATCGTTAGTCGTTACATGTAAATGTTGTTTTGAAACCTTTAGGTTAACGATCTTGTTGAATGTTGTTAACCCATTGTTTATTATAACAAATGAGATGTTAAATTATTATATTATAATGATATTATGATATATAATATATCTTAGTATGATGTATATACAGTTAAATGTCGTTACAACGATAATCGTTACATATATGTCTCGTTTCGAAATCATTAAGTTAGTAGTCTTATTTTTACATATGTATTTCATTGTTAATATACTTAATGATATGTTTAATTATAATAATATAATGTTAACTATATATATAACCATATATATGTCATCATATAGTTTTTACAAGTTTTAACGTTCGTGAATCACCGGTCAACTTGGGTGGTCAATTGTCTATATGAAACATATTTCAATTAATCAAGTCTTAACAAGTTTGATTGCTTAACATGTTGGAAACATTTAATTATGTAAATATCAATCTCAATTAATATATATAAACATGGAAAAGTTCGGGTCACTACAGTACCTACCCGTTAAATAAATTTCGTCCCGAAATTTTAAGTTGTTGAAGGTGTTGACGAATCTTCTGGAAATAGATGCGGGTATTTCTTCTTCATCTGATCTTCACGCTCCCAGGTGAACTCGGGTCCTCTACGAGCATTCCATCGAACCTTAACAATTGGTATCTTGTTTTGCTTAAGTCTTTTAACCTCACGATCCATTATTTCGACGGGTTCTTCGATGAATTGAAGTTTTTCGTTGATTTGGATTTCATCTAATGGAATAGTGAGATCTTCTTTAGCAAAACATTTCTTCAAATTCGAGACGTGGAAAGTGTTATGTACAGCCGCGAGTTGTTGAGGTAACTCAAGTCGGTAAGCTACTGGTCCGACACGATCAATAATCTTGAATGGTCCAATATACCTTGGATTTAATTTCCCTCGTTTACCAAATCGAACAACGCCTTTCCAAGGTGCAACTTTAAGCATGACCATCTCTCCAATTTCAAATTCTATATCTTTTCTTTTAATGTCAGCGTAGCTCTTTTGTCGACTTTGGGCGGTTTTCAACCGTTGTTGAATTTGGATGATCTTCTCGGTAGTTTCTTGTATAATCTCCGGACCCGTAATCTGTCTATCCCCCACTTCACTCCAACAAATCGGAGACCTGCACTTTCTACCATAAAGTGCTTCAAACGGTGCCATCTCAATGCTTGAATGGTAGCTGTTGTTGTAGGAAAATTCTGCTAACGGTAGATGTCGATCCCAACTGTTTCCAAAATCAATAACACATGCTCGTAGCATGTCTTCAAGCGTTTGTATCGTCCTTTCGCTCTGCCCATCAGTTTGTGGATGATAGGCAGTACTCATGTCTAGACGAGTTCCTAATGCTTGCTGTAATGTCTGCCAGAATCTTGAAATAAATCTGCCATCCCTATCAGAGATAATAGAGATTGGTATTCCATGTCTGGAGACTACTTCCTTCAAATACAGTCGTGCTAATTTCTCCATCTTGTCATATTCTCTTATTGGCAGGAAGTGTGCTGATTTGGTGAGACGATCAACTATTACCCAAATAGTATCAAAACCACTTGCAGTCCTTGGCAATTTAGTGATGAAATCCATGGTAATGTTTTCCCATTTCCATTCTGGGATTTCGGGTTGTTGAAGTAGACCTGATGGTTTCTGATGCTCAGCTTTGACCTTAGAACACGTCAAACATTCTCCTACGTATTTAGCAATATCGGCTTTCATACCTGGCCACCAAAAATGTTTCTTAAGATCCTTGTACATCTTCCCCGTTCCAGGATGTATTGAGTATCTGGTTTTATGAGCTTCTCTAAGTACCATTTCTCTCATATCTCCAAATTTTGGTACCCAAATCCTTTCAGCCCTATACCGGGTTCCGTCTTCCTGAATATTAAGATGCTTCTCCGATCCTTTGGGTATTTCATCCTTTAAATTTCCCTCTTTTAAAACTCCTTGTTGCGCCTCCTTTATTTGAGTAGTAAGGTTATTATGAATCATTATATTCATAGATTTTACTCGAATGGGTTCTCTGTCCTTCCTGCTCAAGGCATCGGCTACCACATTTGCCTTCCCCGGGTAGTAACGAATCTCAAAGTTGTAATCATTCAACAATTCAATCCACCTACGCTGCCTCATATTCAGTTGTTTCTGATTAAATATGTGTTGAAGACTTTTGTGGTCGGTATATATAATACTTTTGACCCCATATAAGTAGTGCCTCCAAGTCTTTAATGCAAAAACAACCGCGCCTAATTCTAAATCATGCGTCGTATAATTTTGTTCGTGAATCTTCAATTGTCTAGACGCATAAGCAATCACCTTCGTTCGTTGCATTAATACACAACCGAGACCTTGCTTTGATGCGTCACAATAAATCACAAAATCATCATTCCCTTCAGGCAATGACAATATAGGTGCCGTAGTTAGCTTTTTCTTCAATAACTGAAACGCTTTCTATTGTTCATCATTCCATTCAAATTTCTTCCCTTTATGCGTTAATGCAGTCAAGGGTTTTGCTATTCTGGAAAAGTCTTGGATGAACCTTCTGTAGTAACCAGCTAGTCCTAAAAACTGGCGTATGTGTTTCGGAGTTTTCGGGGTTTCCCACTTTTCAACAGTTTCTATCTTTGCCGGATCCACCTTAATACCTTCTTTGTTCACTATGTGACCGAGGAATTGAACTTCTTCCAACCAAAATGCACACTTTGAAAACTTAGCGTACAATTCTTCCTTCCTCAATACTTCTAACACCTTTCTCAAATGTTCACCGTGTTCTTGGTCATTCTTTGAGTAAATAAGTATGTCATCAATGAAAACAATGACAAACTTGTCAAGGTATGGTCCACACACTCGGTTCATAAGGTCCATGAACACAGCTGGTGCATTAGTTAAACCAAACGGCATGACCATAAACTCGTAATGACCGTAACGTGTTCTGAAAGCAGTCTTTGGAATATCATCTTCTTTCACCCGCATTTGATGATACCCGGAACGTAAGTCAATCTTTGAATAAACAGACGAGCCTTGTAGTTGATCAAATAAGTCGTCGATTCTCGGTAGTGGGTAGCGGTTCTTGATGGTAAGTTTGTTCAACTCTCGGTAGTCGATACACAACCTGAATGTACTGAAATGTCCCGTTCTTATTGATTAAAAACGTTCCATATTAATTGATTTCGTTGCGAGGTTTTGACCTCTATATGAGACGTTTTTCAAAGACTGCATTCATTTTTAAAACAAACCATAACCTTTATTTCATAGATAAAGGTTTTAAAAAGCTTTACGTAGATTATCAAATAATGATAATCTAAAATATCCTGTTTACACACGACCATTACATAATGGTTTACAATACAAATATGTTACAACAAAATAAGTTTCTTGAATGCAGTTTTTACACAATATCATACAAGCATGGACTCCAAATCTCGTCCTTATTTAAGTATGCGACAGCGGAAGCTCTTAATAATCACCTGAGAATAAACATGCTTAAAACGTCAACAAAAATGTTGGTGAGTTATAGGTTTAACCTATATATATCAAATCATAATAATAGACCACAAGATTTCATATTTCAATACACATCCCATACATAGAGATAAAAATCATTCATATGGTGAACACCTGGTAACCGACATTGACAAAATGCATATATAAGAATATCCCCATCATTCCGGGACACCCTTCGGATATGATATAAATTTCGAAGTACTAAAGCATCCGGTACTTTGGATGGGGCTTGTTGGGCCCGATAGATCTATCTTTAGGATTCGCGTCAATTAGGGTGTCTGTTCCCTAATTCTTAGATTACCAGACTTAATAAAAAGGGGCATATTCGATTTCGATAATTCAACCATAGAATGTAGTTTCACGTACTTGTGTCTATTTTGTAAATCATTTATAAAACCTGCATGTATTCTCATCCCAAAAATATTAGATTTTAAAAGTGGGACTATAACTCACTTTCACAGATTTTTACTTCGTCGGGAAGTAAGACTTGGCCACTGGTTGATTCACGAACCTATAACAATATATACATATATATCAAAGTATGTTCAAAATATATTTACAACACTTTTAATATATTTTGATGTTTAAAGTTTATTAAGTCAGCTGTCCTCGTTAGTAACCTACAACTAGTTGTCCACAGTTAGATGTACAGAAATAAATCGATAAATATTATCTTGAATCAATCCACGACCTAGTGTATACGTATCTCAGTATTGATCACAACTCAAACTATATATATTTTGGAATCAACCTCAACCCTGTATAGCTAACTCCAACATTCACATATAGAGTGTCTATGGTTGTTCCGAAATATATATAGATGTGTCGACATGATAGGTCGAAACATTGTATACGTGTCTATGGTATCTCAAGATTACATAATATACAAATCAAGTTGATTAAGTTATGGTTGGAATAGATTTGTTACCAATTTTCACGTAGCTAAAATGAGAAAAATTATCCAATCTTGTTTTACCCATAACTTCTTCATTTTAAATCCGTTTTGAGTGAATCAAATTGCTATGGTTTCATATTGAACTCTATTTTATGAATCTAAACAGAAAAAGTATAGGTTTATAGTCGGAAAAATAAGTTACAAGTCGTTTTTGTAAAGGTAGTCATTTCAGTCGAAAGAACGACGTCTAGATGACCATTTTAGAAAACATACTTCCACTTTGAGTTTAACCATAATTTTTGGATATCATTTCATGTTCATAATAAAAATAATTTTCTCAGAATAACAACTTTTAAATCAAAGTTTATCATAGTTTTTAATTAACTAACCCAAAACAGCCCGCGGTGTTACTACGACGGCGTAAATCCGGTTTTACGGTGTTTTTCGTGTTTCCAGGTTTTAAATCATTAAGTTAGCATATCATATAGATATAGAACATGTGTTTAGTTGATTTTAAAAGTCAAGTTAGAAGGATTAACTTTTGTTTGCGAACAAGTTTAGAATTAACTAAACTATGTTCTAGTGATTACAAGTTTAAACCTTCGAATAAGATAGCTTTATATGTATGAATCAAATGATGTTATGAACATCATTACTACCTTAAGTTCCTTGGATAAACCTACTGGAAAAGAGAAAAATGGATCTAGCTTCAACGGATCCTTGGATGGCTCGAAGTTCTTGAAGCAGAATCATGACACGAAAACAAGTTCAAGTAAGATCATCACTTGAAATAAGATTGTTATAGTTATAGAAATTGAACCCAAGTTTGAATATGATTATTACCTTGTATTAGAATGATAACCTACTGTAAGAAACAAAGATTTTTTGAGGTTGGATGATCACCTTACAAGATTGGAAGTGAGCTAGCAAACTTGAAAGTATTCTTGATTTTATGAAACTAGAACTTTTGAAATTTATGAAGAACACTTAGAACTTGAAGATAGAACTTGAGAGAGATCAATTAGATGAAGAAAATTGAAGAATTAAAGTGTTTGTAGGTGTTTTTGGTCGTTGGTGTATGGATTAGATATAAAGGATATGTAATTTTGTTTTCATGTAAATAAGTCATGAATGATTACTCATATTTTTGTAATTTTATGAGATATTTCATGCTAGTTGCCAAATGATGGTTCCCACATGTGTTAGGTGACTCACATGGGCTGCTAAGAGCTGATCATTGGAGTGTATATACCAATAGTACATACATCTAAAAGCTGTGTATTGTACGAGTACGAATACGGGTGCATACGAGTAGAATTGTTGATGAAACTGAACGAGGATGTAATTGTAAGCATTTTTGTTAAGTAGAAGTATTTTGATAAGTGTCTTGAAGTCTTTCAAAAGTGTATGAATACATATTAAAACACTACATGTATATACATTTTAACTGAGTCGTTAAGTCATCGTTAGTCGTTACATGTAAATGTTGTTTTGAAACCTTTAGGTTAATGATCTTGTTGAATGTTGTTAACCCATTGTTTATTATAACAAATGAGATGTTAAATTGTTATATTATCATGATATTATGATATATAATATATCTCAGTATGATGTATATACAGTTAAATGTCGTTACAACGATAATCGTTACATATATGTCTCGTTTCGAAATCATTAAGTTAGTAGTCTTATTTTTACATATGTATTTCATTGTTAATACACTTAATAATATATTTACTTATCATTTAACATAATTAACCAAGTGTATCAATATCTTAATATGATTCATATGTACCTAGTAAGACGTTGTTATAACGATAATCGTTATATATATCGTTTTCGAGTTTCTTAAATTAATAGTCTCATTTTTATGTATATAACTCATTGTTAAAATACCTAATGAGATACATACTTATAATAAAAACATGTTAACTATATATATAACCATATATATGTCATCGTATAGTTTTTACAAGTTTTAACGTTCGTGAATCACCGGTCAACTTGGGTGGTCAATTGTCTATATGAAACATATTTCAATTAATCAAGTCTTAACAAGTTTGATTGCTTAACATTTTGGAAACATTTAATCATGTAAATATCAATCTCAATTAATATATATAAACATGGAAAAGTTCGGGTCACTACAGTACCTACCCGTTAAATAAATTTCGTCCCGAAATTTTAAGCTGTTGAAGGTGTTGACGAATCTTCTGGAAATAGATGCGGGTATTTCTTCTTCATCTGATCTTAATGCTCCCAGGTGAACTCGGGTCCTCTACGAGCATTCCATCGAACCTTAACAATTGGTATCTTGTTTTGCTTAAGTCTTTTAACCTCACGATCCATTATTTCGACGGGTTCTTCGATGAATTGAAGTTTTTCGTTGATTTGGATTTCATCTAACGGAATAGTGAGATCTTCTTTAGCAAAGCATTTCTTCAAATTCGAGACGTGGAAAGTGTTATGTACAGCCGCGAGTTGTTGAGGTAACTCAAGTCGGTAAGCTACTGGTCCGACACGATCAATAATCTTGAATGGTCCAATATACCTTGGATTTAATTTTCCTCGTTTACTAAATCGAACAACGCCTTTCCAAGGTGCAACTTTAAGCATGACCATCTCTCCAATTTCAAATTCTATATCTTTTCTTTTAATGTCAGCGTAGCTCTTTTGTCGACTTTGGGCGGTTTTCAACCGTTGTTGAATTTGGATGATCTTCTCGGTAGTTTCTTGTATAATCTCCGGACCCGTAATCTGTCTATCCCCCACTTCACTTCAACAAATCGGAGACCAGCACTTTCTACCATAAAGTGCTTCAAACGGCGCCATCTCAATGCTTGAATGGTAGCTGTTGTTGTAGGAAAATTCTGCTAACGCTAGATGTCGATCCCAACTGTTTCCGAAATCAATAACACATGCTCGTAGCATGTCTTCAAGCGTTTGTATCGTCCTTTCGCTCTGCCCATCAGTTTGTGGATGATAGGCAGTACTCATGTCTAGACGAGTTCCTAATGCTTGCTGTAATGTCTGCCAGAATCTTGAAATAAATCTGCCATCCCTATCAGAGATAATAGAGATTGGTATTCCATGTCTGGAGACGACTTCCTTCAAATACAGTCGTGCTAACTTCTCCATCTTGTCATCTTCTCTTATTGGCAGGAAGTGTGCTGATTTGGTGAGACGATCAACTATTACCCAAATAGTATCAAAACCACTTGCAGTCCTTGGCAATTTAGTGATGAAATCCATGGTAATGTTTTCCCATTTCCATTCCGGGATTTCGGGTTGTTGAAGTAGACCTGATGGTTTCTGATGCTCAGTTTGACCTTAGAACACGTCAAACATTCTCCTACGTATTTAGCAACATCGGCTTTCATACCCGGCCACCAAAAATGTTTCTTGAGATCCTTGTACATCTTCCCCGTTCCAGGATGTATTGAGTATCTGGTTTTATGAGCTTCTCTAAGTACCATTTCTCTCATATCTCCAAATTTTGGTACCCAAATCCTTTCAGCCCTATACCGGGTTCCGTCTTCCCGAATATTAAGATGCTTCTCCGATCCTTTGGGTATTTCATCCTTTAAATTTCTCTCTTTTAAAACTCCTTGTTGCGCCTCCTTTATTTGAGTAGTAAGGTTATTATGAATCATTATATTCATAGATTTTACTCGAATGGGTTCTCTGTCCTTCCTGCTCAAGGCATCGGCTACCACATTTGCCTTCCCCGGGTGGTAACGAATCTCAAAGTCGTAATCATTCAATAATTCAATCCACCTACGCTGCCTCATATTCAGTTGTTTCTGATTAAATATGTGTTGAAGACTTTTGTGGTCGGTATATATAATACTTTTGACCCCATATAAGTAGTGCCTCCAAGTCTTTAATGCAAAAACAACCGCGCCTAATTCCAAATCATGCGTCGTATAATTTTGTTCGTGAATCTTCAATTGTCTAGACGCATAAGCAATCACCTTCGTTCGTTGCATTAATACACAACCGAGACCTTGCTTTGATGCGTCACAATAAATCACAAAATCATCATTCCCTTCAGGCAATGACAATATAGGTGCCGTAGTTAGCTTTTTCTTCAATAACTGAAACGCTTTCTCTTGTTCATCATTCCATTCAAATTTCTTCCCTTTATGCGTTAATGCAGTCAAGGGTTTTGCTATTCTAGAAAAGTCTTGGATGAACCTTCTGTAGTAACCAGCTAGTCCTAAAAACTGGCGTATGTGTTTCGGAGTTTTCGGGGTTTCCCACTTTTCAACAGTTTCTATCTTTGCCGGATCCACCTTAATACCTTCTTTGTTCACTATGTGACCGAGGAATTGAATTTCTTCCAACCAAAATGCACACTTTGAAAACTTAGCGTACAATTCTTCCTTCCTCAATACTTCTAACACCTTTCTCAAATGTTCACCGTGTTCTTGGTCATTCTTTGAGTAAATAAGTATGCCATCAATGAAAACAATGACAAACTTGTCAAGGTATGGTCCACACACTCGGTTCATAAGGTCCATGAACACAGCTGGTGCATTAGTTAAACCAAACGGCATGACCATAAACTCGTAATGACCGTAACGTGTTCTGAAAGCAGTCTTTGGAATATCATCTTCTTTCACCCGCATTTGATGATACCCGGAACGTAAGTCAATCTTTGAATAAACAGACGAGCCTTGTAGTTGATCAAATAAGTCGTCGATTCTCGGTAGTGGGTAGCGGTTCTTGATGGTAAGTTTGTTCAACTCTCGGTAGTCGATACACAACCTGAATGTACCATCTTTCTTCTTGACAAACAAAATAGGAGCTCCCCACGGTGATGTGCTTGGTCGAATGAAACCACGCTCTAAAAGTTCTTGTAATTGGCTTTGCAGTTCTTTCATCTCGATGGGTGCGAGTCTGTAAGGAGCACGAGCTATTGGTGCAGCTCCTGGTACAAGATCTATTTGAAATTTAACGGATCGATGTGGGGGTAATCCCGGTAATTCTTTCAGAAATACATCGGGAAATTCTTTTGCAATGGGAACATCATTGATGCTCTTTTCTTCAGTTTGTACTTTCTCGACGTGTGCTAGAACAGCATAGCAGCCTTTTCTTATTAGTTTTTGTGCCTTCAAATTACTAATAAGATGTAGCTTCGTGTTGCCCTTTTCTCCGTACACCATTAAGGGTTTTCCTTTTTCTCGTATAATGCGAATTGCATTTTTGTAACAAACGATCTCTGCTTTCACTTCTTTCAACCAGTCCATACTGATTATCACATCAAAACTCCCTAACTCTACTGGTATCAAATCAATCTAAAATGTTTCGCTAACCAGTTTAATTTCTCGATTCCGACATATATTATCTGCTGAAATTAATTTACCATTTGCTAATTCGAGTAAAAATTTACTATCCAAAGGTGTCAATGGACAACTTAATTTAGCACAAAAATCTCTACTCATATAGCTTCTATCCGCACCCGAATCAAATAAAACGTAAGCAGATTTATTGTCAATAAGAAACGTACCAGTAACAAGCTCCGGGTCTTCCTGTGCCTCTGCCGCATTAATATTGAAAACTCTTCCGCGGCCTTGTCCATTCGTGTTCTCCTGGTTTGGGCAATTTTTAATAATGTGGCCCGGTTTTCCACATTTATAACAAACTACATTGGCATAACTTGCTCCGACACTACTTGCTCCGCCATTACTCGTTCCGACACCATTTGTTCCTTTCGTTCTATTAACCCCTGGTCTATAGACCTCACACTTCGCCGCGCTATGACCATTTCTTTTACACTTGTTGCAAAATTTGGTGCAGAACCCCGAGTGATACTTTTCACACCTTTGGCATAGCTGCTTCTAATTGTTGTTGTTGTTGCGGTTATTATTGTTGTTGGGATGATTGTTGTAGTTGTTGTTGTTGTTGTTGTTGTTGTTGTTGTTGGGCCGTTTGTTGTAGTTGCGATTGATGTTGCGATTGTTGGGATAATTGTTGCGATTATTGTTGTAATTGCTGTTGTTGTTGTATTGGTGATTCTTATCACCGTTTTCCTCCCACTTTCTTTTGACTTGCTTCACATTGGCCTCTTCAGCAGTCTGTTCTTTAATTCTTTCTTCAATCTGGTTCACTAGTTTGTGAGCCATTCTACATGCCTGTTGTATGGAGGCGGGCTCGTGTGAACTTATATCTTCTTGGATTCTTTCCGGTAATCCTTTCACAAACGCGTCAATCTTCTCTTCCTCATCTTCGAATGCTCCCGGACACAATAGGCACAATTCTGTGAATCGTCTTTCGTACGTGGTAATATCAAATCCTTGGGTTCGTAACCCTCTAAGTTCTGTCTTGAGCTTATTGACCTCGGTTCTGGGACGGTACTTCTCGTTCATCAAGTGCTTAAATGCTGACCACGGTAGTGCGTACGCATCGTCTTGTCCCACTTGCTCTAGATAGGTATTCCACCATGTTAACGCAGAACCTGTGAAGGTATGCGTAGCGTACTTCACTTTGTCCTCTTCAGTACACTTACTTATGGCAAACACCGATTCGACCTTCTCGGTCTACCGTTTCAATCCGATCGGTCCTTCGGTTCCATCAAATTCCAAAGGTTTGCAGGCAGTGAATTCTTTGTAGGTGCATCCTACACGATTTCCTGTACTGCTAGATCCAAGGTTATTGTTGGTATGTAGTGCAGCCTGTACTGCGGCTATGTTTGAAGCTAGAAAAGTACGGAATTCCTCTTCATTCATATTCACGGTGTGTCGAGTAGTCGGTGCCATTTCCTTCAAAATAGTCAAATGAAACAAGTTAATCATACAGAATATTAAGAGTAGTTAATAGTATTTCGTAGCATAATATGAACTCATTTATAAAAGCTTTTTCTTCATATTAGCGTTTTATAAGTTTAAATTCGGGTAGTACCTACCCGTTAAGTTCATACTTAGTAGCTAATATACAATTCAACTACTACAATTCTATATGAAAAACTGATTATAATAATATTTCGCGTTCAAACTTTTACACAATATTTTACAAACTTACAATACCGCTTATTCTACATATAGCATGAAATATAGCACACAATAAATTTGATACAAGATGGTTGTGAAGATAATTCTAGCTAGTACACAAGTCGTTCAGCAAAGGCAATAAAGACACGTAATTCATACGTCCAGAAACAAGTCATGCATTCTGGTTTTACTAGGATTACTTCCCATCCTTGGTCTTGTGGAACATAACTGTTATGGTCGTTGATAAGACAGCGTGTTGTAACGTCGTCAAAGGGACGAGGGTTACGTAATGTCCAACAGTCCCGTAACAATCTAAAAACCTCATTTCTTACCCCAATTACCGACTCCGTCACTTGTGTGAACGTTTTGTTTAATAGTTGTAGCCCGATGTTCTTGTTCTCACTTTGGTGAGAAGCGAACATTACTAATCCGTAAGCATAACATGCTTCTTTATGTTGCATGTTAGCCGCTTTTTCTAAATCACGAAGTCCAATATTCGGATATATTGAGTCAAAATAATTTCTTAACCCATTGCATAAAATAGCATTTGGGTTCCCCGCAATATATGCGTCAAAGTAAACACATCGTAACTTATGGATTTCCCAATGTGATATCCCCCATCTTTCGAACGAAAGCCTTTTATAAACCAAGGCATTCTTGGAACGTTCTTCGAATGTCTTACAAACTGATCTCGCCTTAAATAGTTGTGCCGAAGAATTCTGACCGACTCTAGACAAGATTTCATCAATCATGTCTCTGGGTAGGTCTCTTAAAATATTAGGTTGTCTATCCATTTTGTGTTTTTATACTGTAAAATAGACAAGAGTTAGATTCATAAAAAAAATACTTATTAATACAAGCAATTTTTACATATATCATAAAGCATAAGCACACTATATTACATATATTACACCACACGAATACAACTATCTTATTTCGACTCGCTTGTTTCTTCTTCTTCGGTTTTGGATCGTTTTGCCAAGTTTCTAGGGATATATGATGTTCCCCTAATACGAGCCGTCGTTTTCCACATTGGTTTAGAAAAACCTGGTGGTTTAGAGGTTCCCGGGTCATTGTTACAACTTAAGGACTTCGGGGTTTGACGATACATATAAAGTTCATCGGGGTTGGAATTAGATTTCTCTATTTTTATGCCCTTTCCCTTATTATTTTCTTTTGCCTTTTTAAATTCAGTTGGGGTAATTTCTATAACATCATCGGAATTCTCGTCGGAATCCGATTCATCGGAGAATTGGTAATCCTCCCAATATTTTGCTTCCTTGGCGGAAACACCATTGACCATAATTAACCTTGGTCGGTTGGTTGAGGATTTTCTTTTACTTAACCGTTTTATTATTTCCCCCACCGGTTCTATTTCTTCATCCGGTTCCGATTCTTCTTCCGGTTCCGACTCTTCTTCCGGTTCCTCTTCGGGAACTTGTGAATCAGTCCACGAATCATTCCAATTTACATTTGACTCTTCATTATTATTAGGTGAGTCAATGGGACTTGTTCTAGAGGTAGACATCTATCACATAATATCAAACGCGTTAAGAGATTAATATATCACATAATATTCACATGTTAAAAATATATAGTTTCCAACAAAATTTGTTAAGCAATCATTTTTCAAGTAAACACGGTCGAAGTCTAGACTCACTAATGCATCCTAACAAACTCGATAAGACACACTAATGCAAAATTCTGGTTCTCTAAGACCAACGCTCGGATGCCAACTAAAATGTCCCGTTCTTATTGATTAAAAACGTTCCATATTAATTGATTTCGTTGCGAGGTTTTGACCTCTATATGAGACGTTTTTCAAAGACTGCATTCATTTTAAAACAAACCATAACCTTTATTTCATCAATAAAGGTTTAAAAAGCTTTACGTAGAATATCAAATAATGATAATCTAAAATATCCTGTTTACACACGACCATTACATAATGGTTTACAATACAAATATGTTACAACAAAATAAGTTTCTTGAATGCAGTTTTTACACAATATCATACAAGCATGGACTCCAAATCTCGTCCTTATTTAAGTATGCGACAGCGAAAGCTCTTAATAATCACCTGAGAATAAACATGCTTAAAACGTCAACAAAAATGTTGGTGAGTTATAGGTTTAACCTATATATATCAAATCATAATAACAGACCACAAGATTTCATATTTCAATACACATCCCATACATAGAGATAAAAATCATTCATATGGTGAACACCTAGTAACCGACATTAACAAGATGCATATATAAGAATATCCCCATCATTCCGGGACACCCTTCGGATATGATATAAATTTCGAAGTACTAAAGCATCCGGTACTTTGGATGGGGTTTGTTAGGCCCAATAGATATATCTTTAGGATTCGCGTCAATTAGGGTGTCTGTTCCCTAATTCTTAGATTACCAGACTTAATAAAAAGGGGCATATTCGATTTCGATAATTCAACCATAGAATGTAGTTTCACGTACTTGTGTCTATTTTGTAAATCATTTATAAAACCTGCATGTATTCTCATCCCAAAAATATTAGAATTTAAAAGTGGGACTATAACTCACTTTCACAGATTTTTACTTCGTCGGGAAGTAAGACTTGGCCACTGTTGATTCACGAACCTATAACAATATATACATATATATCAAAGTATGTTCAAAATATATTTACAACACTTTTAATATATTTTGATGTTTTAAGTTTATTAAGTCAGCTGTCCTCGTTAGTAACCTACAACTAGTTGTCCACAGTTAGATGTACATAAATAAATCGATAAATATTATCTTGAATCAATCCACGACCCAGTGTATACGTATCTCAGTATTGATCACAACTCAAACTATATATATTTTGAAATCAACCTCAACCCTGTATAGCTAACTCCAACATTCACATATAGAGTGTCTATGGTTGTTCCGAAATATATATAGATGTATCGACATGATAGGTCGAAACATTGTATACGTGTCTATGGTATCTCAAGATTTCATAATATACAATACAAGTTGATTAAGTTATGGTTGGAATAGACTTGTTACCAATTTTCACGTAGCTAAAATGAGAAAAATTATCCAATCTTGTTTTACCCATAACTTCTTCATTTTAAATCCGTTTTGAGTGAATCAAATTGCTATGATTTCATATTGAACTCTATTTTATGAATCTAAACAGAAAAAGTATAGGTTTATAGTCGGAAAAATAAGTTACAAGTCGTTTTTGTAAAGGTAGTCATTTCAGTCGAAAGAACGACGTCTAGATGACCATTTTAGAAAACATACTTCCACTTTGAGTTTAACCATAATTTTTGGATATAGTTTCATGTTCATAATAAAAATCATTTTCTCAGAATAACAACTTTTAAATCAAAGTTTATCATAGTTTTTAATTAACTAACCCAAAACAGCCCGCGGTGTTACTACGACGGCGTAAATCCGGTTTTACGGTGTTTTTCGTGTCTCCAGGTTTTAAATCATTAAGTTAGCATATCATATAGATATAGAACATGTGTTTAGTTGATTTTAAAAGTCAAGTTAGAAGGATTAACTTTTGTTTGCGAACAAGTTTAGAATTAACTAAACTATGTTCTAATGATTACAAGTTTAAACCTTCGAATAAGATAGCTTTATATGTATGAATCGAATGATGTTATGAACATCATTACTACCTTAAGTTCCTTGGATAAACCTACTGGAAAAGAGAAAAATGGATCTAGCTTCAACGGATCCTTGGATGGCTCGAAGTTCTTGAAGCAGAATCATGACACGAAAACAAGTTCAAGTAAGATCATCACTTGAAATAAGATTGTTATAGTTATAGAAATTGAACCAAAGTTTGAATATGATTATTACCTTGTATTAGAATGATAACCTACTGTAAGAAACAAAGATTTCTTGAGGTTGGATGATCACCTTACAAGATTGGAAGTGAGCTAGCAAACTTGAAAGTATTCTTGATTTTATGTAACTAGAACTTGTAGAATATATGAAGAACACTTAGAACTTGAAGATAGAACTTGAGAGAGATCAATTAGATGAAGAAAATTGAAGAATGAAAGTTTTTGTAGGTGTTTTTGGTCGTTGGTGTATGGATTAGATATAAAGGATATGTAATTTTGTTTTCATGTAAATAAGTCATGAATGATTACTCATATTTTTGTAATTTTATGAGATATTTCATGCTAGTTGCCAAATGATGGTTCCTACATGTGTTAGGTGACTCAAATGGGCTGCTAAAAGCTGATCATTAGAGTGTATATACCAATAGTACATACATCTAAAAGCTGTGTATTGTACGAGTACGAATACGGGTGCATACGAGTAGAATTGTTGATGAAACTGAACGAGGATGTAATTGTAAGCATTTTTGTTAAGTAGAAGTATTTTGATAAGTGTATTGAAGTCTTTCAAAAGTGTATAAATACATATTAAAACACTACATGTATATACATTTTAACTGAGTCGTTAAGTCATCGTTAGTCGTTACATGTAAGTGTTGTTTTGAAACCTTTAGGTTAACGATCTTGTTAAATGTTGTTAACTCAATGTTTATAATATCAAATGAGATTTTAAATTATTATATTATCATGATATTATCATGTATGAATATCTCTTAATATGATATATATACATTAAATGTCTTTACAACGATAATCGTTACATATATGTCTCGTTTAAAAATCATTAAGTTAGTAGTCTTGTTTTTACATATGTAGTTCATTGTTAATATACTTAATGATATGTTTACTTATCATAGTATCATGTTAACTATATATATATCCATATATATATATGTCATCATATAGTTTTTACAAGTTTTAACGTTCGTGAATCACCGGTCAACTTGGGTGGTCAATTGTCTATATGAAACATATTTCAATTAATCAAGTCTTAACAAGTTTGATTGCTTAACATGTTGGAAACATTTAATCATGTAAATATCAATCTCAATTAATATATATAAACATGGAAAAGTTCGGGTCACTACATATGGTCCCACTGGCCGGCTTGATTGTGGCAATTTGTGAAGTAATAAAATGTCGTCTACTTGGACTAACATTGTCAAAACAGATGGTGGTATAGATAGCCTTGATATTTCTTTCGGAAATTCTTTTATCAGAAACATCGAAGATGGCGCGAAGACCTCTTTCTGGAATGATCCTTGGAACTGTGATGCTGCGTTGAAAACCAAATTCAGCAGATTATATCGTTTTCAAACTGATGACGACGCCACTGTAGAAGATAGAGTTTTGTGGGATGGTGCAAACTGTACTGGGAACTGGTGCTGGACTATAACGCCTACTGGAAAAGTAAATGGAAATCTGGAGTAGCTTTGCAACCTCTTGACTTCGGTCAGAATGTGCAGCGACAAAGAGGACTCGTGGCGGTGGTGTTTGAGCAAGAATGGCAAGTTCACTACCAAGCTTTTATCATCTATTATTACCTCTAAAATCGTTGCTACAAGTACTAACAGGTTCGAGACTCTGAAAATAACTTAGTACCCAAAAAGGTTGAAGTATTTATTTGGAGTGCAAGGAAAAAAAGGTTTCCGGTATTGATGGAATTACATAAGCGTGGTATTGATTTAACTCGGTTCGATGTCCACTTTGCGATGACAATGTGGAAACGATTGAACATTCTCAAATTCTTTGTAAGCATGCTCTTGATGTGTGGACAAAGTATACAATTGGTGGGGATTAGGAAATGTTTCAAATTTAAGTGTCAGTGAAATGTTTTGTGGAAATTCGGGTCATACTCAATCGGAGTTGGGAGGGAAAATTTGGCAAGCGGTCGAGTGGTATGCGGTTATCTCATTTGAAAAAACCGCAGCCACGTCTTCAAAAAACAAGTGTTGGAACCCGCCGGTAGCACTGAACGAAATACAAGTGTTAAGTTAAGAATGGATCGCGAAAAGGATCAAGTGTAAGGTTATCGATTAGCACACTTGGTCATCAAACACGCAAGAATTGTTGTCGTAAGTTGGTGAAAGTCTCTGTGGCTAAGCAAGCTTCTTGGATACCTTCTCAGCATCCTTCAATATTTGTTTAATTACTTTTGGCTTTCTAGTTGAGTTTTGTCTATGGTGTCTAATTGGGCATTCCTCGAGTGGTTTGGGGGGTCTGTTGTGCCCCATACTTTATCCCTTATTGTAATTTTGTGAAAATTAATAATAATATGATGCCTTTCTAAAAAAATTAAAAAAAATTACCATTTGAAGAAAAAATCAACATATTTAACTATTTAGAAATAGAATGATCGATAAATATAGCTATTATGAGTAGCCTAAGAAAGTGAGGCACTGAGGCATGCTATTTTTTCTAGTTTACCAAATCGACCAAATATCCGCGGGACCAATAATATTCTACTCATAAAATTTTGAAGCCTTGAAACCCATATCATAAAACCGATCGACCGTAATCGTGACGAACGTGAAAAGAACCGTCCATTTAAATTTCCATCAAAGATGTGACCTTTTAGTCTTTCCTTTCTTAATTCACCACGGTTAAACCTCCATCAAAATCAAATTAGGATAACAAGAACCTGAAACGTGTTGTAATTATCCACTTGCCATTAATGGAATATTGCATTTGTATGAAGTAGGAGTGTATACAAGCCGAGTCTCTTTCGAACCTAGTTTGTAAGACACCATAAACAAGCTTCCACACAGATTGATACACAACAACAACAACATAACTCAAATCTCACATATTAGATGTATGAGGGAGGTGAGACGTAGACAATCATTCATCTATCCTAGAATAAAGAGAAGTCATTTCTTCACCCCGCGTGAAACACTTCAGGAGTAGAGAAAGTCTTCCCCCTCTTTGTTCGACATATAAAGAGATTGCTTCCAAAAGGACATCCGACCAAAAGTAGTTAAAAAAAAGATGCACCATGAAAATGGTTGATACACGATTCAAAATAATATTTTAGTGAACCAATTGCAATTTGCAACGTAACTCGTTTGTAACGGCCATCGAACCACGAAGCCCCAAAGGTATCCGATAAAAAGAGGGCAATCCTTCCTCAATCATAGAACAAAGAGAAGTTATTTCTTCACCCCGCGTGAAATAGTTCAGGAGTAGAGAAAGTGTTCCTCTTCTTTGTTCGACAAATAAAGAGATTGCTTCTAAAAGGACATCGGACCAAAAAGTAGTTAAAAAAAAAAATACAACATGAAAATGGTTGATACACGATTTAAAATAATATTTTAGTGAACCAATTGCAATTTGCAACGTAACTCGTTTGTAACGGTCATCGAACCACGAAGCCCCAAAGGTATCCGATAAAAAGAGGGCCCAACTCAGTGGCCCATGAAAACCGTGATAATATATTGACTGTTGACTTGAAAATTAAACCGGCCACCGGAACCTTCTTAATCTTGTCCGCACCTAATTTTTTTCACAATATATCTTAATCTTTAAAATTAAAAATCTATACAATAAATAAAATAAATATAAAATAAATAAATTAGTTTAATTTAAGAATAAATTCCCCAGCGCATGTCTCTCTGGATTCATTTGATCTGATTCTATTTCATCTTTATTTACTATCATCGGATTCGTGATTCCATCCATATTAACATTGATTGAGGGTGCAAACCCCTGATCCAATAACAAAAAGGGGGATTTTATTCAAAATCTAGGGTTTTTAATCATAATTAAATAGGCATGGCGCAAAATCAAGGTAGTGGTAGTAGCGGTGGTGGTGGTGGTTTTTTTTCATCGATCGCTTCAAGTTTCTCCAGTTTCAAGAATCAAGTTAACGGGTGAATCATCCTTAGTATCATTATATGTTTGAATTGAATCGTAGTAGTCCTAATTACTTCTAAATTATGATGTTTGATTTCTTACCTGCATGTCTAACATATATAATTAAATTGTAATAATTTATATGCATGTATTTTTATAATTTCGTGGTTTTTGATTGTTTTTGTGTGATCATAGGTATAGTTGTATATCACTTGATTGATTAGGATTCATCTTCAATTAGCTTGTTAAGTTATTATTTACAGTAATCAATTTCTTAGGCCTTAGTTTGTTGTTCAACTTTTATTTAAGCTTATTATCAATCTGATTATATATATATTGTTTGATATGCATGATGACTTTGGGTAATTGAGTTAAAGAATTGTCTTCACTGAAACTATAATTTATCGTGTTTTGAAGATTTAATACATATAGATGCCGTTAGCGATTTCTAGTTTTTTACTAAATTTGCACATTTGCTCATTTTGCACAACTCTACTTATATCGGATTATGGAAATGTATTAATAATCTTGGGTAAAATGTGAAGTAATATTTCCAGGTAAGTCTTTTCATGAAGTAGAATGTTATTACCTTACTGTTACCTTGCATATCTATCTGTTGTGATGACCGTTATATTCCTGTATGTGCTCTACTCCTCTGTGTGTATCTATTGGTGAATTCGTATGTTATGATTAACGAAGAAAAATGGAGAATGTTTCACTCTGTTTACTACCTTTAAAAAATGGTCACTAGTCTGGATTAGCTAATTATCTCTTTGGGGAAGTTACACACTTTCAATATTATATGTGTATATGTGTATTCTTTTGGAGCTAAAAATTGTCAAGGGTCGAAATTCCAACTTGTTAGTGGCTTAAGTTGTAAAATCATGTTGAAATTTCTATTCAGCGGGTAGGTTATGACCTTGATTTATACGTAGTTATTTCCATCCTGTCTGCGCCATGAGATGTTTTTAACTATTCTCATTTTTATGTGTATATGCATGTCCGATGTTAAGTTTGCAGTATCTCTATAGGTGTAGTGGTCACATGTGCTAAATTGTTTGGATCAACATGTCTTGGTTATTTTTGTATAGTTTGCTTGGTTACGAGGGACTTGAGGTTATTAACCCCGAGGGAGGAACAGAAGATGCTGAGGTTGAAGCACAAAGAGGCAGATGGAAACAAGAGGTAAAATATATCATCTCATAAATTTCAGTCTTAGTTATTTTTGCTCTATTTGGGGGCACTTAATATAGTATGCTACTCAAAAGAGCTTTTTTTCTTCGATTCCAAGTAATCCCTATTTTTTAGTGTTCACTGTTTTTCTTATAGGCTTGTCGTCTAGCCCGAATTTGAATGAATCTAGAAAACTGAATTTTGTTTGCATGGTTTCTGAAAACTGCAACTTTTGTGTATATCTGTGATAATTTTCTAAATTATTGTTTTTACCTCTATTTATAGGAGCGTGATAGTTACTGGAGGTCGATGCAGAAGTATGTGGGTGCTGATATCACATCAATGGTGACTCTACCCGTTCTCATTTTTGAGCCCATGACAATGTTGCAGAAAATGGCAGAGGTTCGTTCAACTTTACCATTGTGTTTCTCTGTTTTTTTTTACTTATACAACTGTTAGTAAGAAACTGCCAATTTTTTTTTGTAGCTGATGGAGTATTCCCACCTTTTGGAGAAAGCAAATGAATGTGAAGATCCAAACATGCGATTAGTATATACAGCATCCTGGTTTATATCTGTATATTACGCTTTGCAACGAACCTGGAAGCCGTTCAATCCAATTCTCGGTGAAACCTATGAAATGATTAATCATTGTGGCATTACGTTTATTGCAGAACAGGTAAATCATACAAATTATTTCATAAACGTGGCTTCTTAGGATGTAATTAAGGGGTGAATGTGCTCCAAATTTTACATGAATAAACTAGTGTATGTATATTCACCAAGATTGTTACTTTAAGGATATTTCTGGCTTTCTGCTACTGTTACTTTGTTGTTTATTTATTATTTTGATTATATTAATGTGTAATGTCAAAGTTACTAACATTTAATTATGACTCAGGTTAGTCATCACCCTCCAATAAGTGCTGCACATGCTGAAAATGAGCATTTTGTGTATGATATAACTTCAAAGGTGAAGACCAAGTTTCTGGGTAACTCTGTTGATGTCTATCCCCTTGGAAGGTATAACTAATTCCTCATTTCATGTCTGACTTAAATACAAGTATTATTTCCAAAAACATGAACTGGTATTAAAATTTTGTCACATGTCTGTACTTTAGCTACTTATTATGTATATTTGTTCGCAGAACTCGTTTGAAGCTAAAGAAAGATGGAGTAGTGCTAGAACTAGTTCCTCCTCCCACAAAAGTTAACAATTTAATATTTGGAAGAACGTGGATTGATTCCCCTGGAGAGATGGTTTTATCCAACTTGACAACAGGAGAAAAAGTTGTCCTGTATTTTCAACCCTGCGGTTGGTTTGGGTGCGTACCTACCTTCACTTTCCTCTTGTGGATTCATCTATTCGTATTAGAAGTTAGGTGGGGCAGACGGGTTGTGTAACAGGTGAAACGGGAAGATTTTTTTATTTGGTGTTGGTTACGCTTTGCTTAGTCTAAACACTTCTTTCTATTATAATTATGATTAATAAATAATTATGAATGTAATATTTTTTTTTTTTTTTTAAATGGCAATATAGGAGGTTGCATGCAATAAAACTATAAAAAAAATAAACAATCAATGGGTAAATAATAACATATTCTGCTCATTTGACCCGTTTTAGCTCTTTTTTTGGATTTGACCCATTTGAGATATCACATAATCCTAGTCACCTATTTGGTAGTAAATGGTTGAACTTGTCACCTACTTTTACGTCTTTCATCACGTTATGATGCAGTTTCTTAGCGTGTGTATCTGTGTATATTCTTTATATTATGCTTCGATAGTTATAATTTTTAATTTCTAATTTCAGTATGCAATTTTTTTTTTATTTATTTATTTTTTTTTAAAATGCTCCCGTGTACAACTGTAATCATATAATCTTCCGATCCTTGATATGAGATGAAATTCAGTTAGGTTTATAGTAATCAAAATAACTACTTTTTATCATGTTGTTAAAGGTTATACGTGTTTTGTCATGGTTGCAGTGCTGGTCGTTATGAAGTGGATGGATATGTATATAACTCGGCCGAAGAACCTAAGATCTTAATGACAGGCAAATGGAATGAGTCTATGAGCTATCAACCTTGTGATTTAGAAGGAGAACCCCTTCCCAACACTGAACTCAAAGAGGTATAACCATCTTAGAACCGCTTGTTTTGTATCTAATATTTTGTATCAAGTTAACTAACAACTGAAAGAAATACTTACTTCTGAAGAAAAAGTAAAATAAAAACTAGTGATTAATCTGTTGGTGTTTTGAAGGTTTGGAGGGTTGCCGAGGCCCCTGCAGATGACAAATTTCAGTACACCCATTTTGCACATAAAGTAAACAGCTTTACAACAGCACCGAAAAAGCTATTGCCATCTGATTCTCGCTTACGACCTGATAGATATGCGCTTGAGACGGGTGACTTGGCTAAAGCTGGTTCAGAAAAGAGCATGTCTCTCTCTCTCTCTATCTCTCTCTAATATATATATATATATATATATATATATATATATATATATATATATATATATATATATATACACACACACACACACACACATACATATCACACGCACACGTGTTAACCTTAAGAGTACTTGTTTTTCTTGATTTAGTCTGGAGGAAAAACAGAGGGCTGAGAAAAGGATTAGGGAGACAAAGGGTCAGGACTTTGTACCAAAATGGTTCGACATGACCGACCAAATTGCCCCCACACCATGGGGAGATTTGGAGATTTACGAGTACAACGGAAAATACACTGAACATCGAGCTGCTGCTGATAACTCGAGCACTGTTGAAGAGATCAACTTCACAACAACAGAATTCAATCCCTGGCAGTTTGGAAATGTTGCTGAAACCAATTGAAAGAAGCTTATGGATGTGATTATATGATCCCTAATTCCCTATGTTTGTTATGCTGCTACTAGTTTTTTAATCTTCACATAAATGCTTTTTACTTAGATTTTTTAGCTTTATTTTAATCATACTCTATATCTATACAAACTATGTATGTTTTGGTTATGTGACATCTGATTTCATGACATGGTGGTTTGTTTTCGAGAATGTATTCATATTTTTACCATGATCCCCCTCTTGTATGTGTTTATATGTTTCATGCAGCTTTATCTTTATAAGCTTGTAGTTATAGTTATTCACTCATTTGATACTTTTCAATTTAGATGAGAAATTGACAGAACATAGTACAATAAAAGTCATACACGACATCCTATTAAGCAAGGGGGCTGATGGCGGATGTATTATATAGTGAAGTGAAATACGCGATGTAGTGAAATTTTTTTTGGATTTTTAACTAGTGACACCACTCGATAGTATAAATTTTTTCGAGTGCCATCATTGAAATACCCATCCAGTAGAAATTTTTTTGGGGTTTTACTTAGTGACATTAGTGACTACTTCATTCTTAGATCCGCCACTTAATAGGATTACCAAGACAAACATTGACTATACATATTTTTGGTATCGCTTCAAATTGTTCACGACTCATTACAATTTTATCATCTACATAACGACTTCAAAGAATACACTGGTTGATCCCATTTTATTCAGCATGACCTGGTGTATCAGAAACTATTTGAACAGTTTGCGGTCTGGGTAGCAGCACAACTATGCTTATAAATTTTTACATTCTTATGCTATAACAATTATCGAAAAGTTAATGACCAACACTAAGAACATTTGATCTATCTGCATCTTTTTGATTAAATAAACAAAACGCATACCTCTACAGAAAAGTAATCTCCACAGGGAACATCACTGATCACTTGTGATGTCTTCACAACCAAATGACTGGCACAATATGAAGTTAAAAAACAATAAAATGATGCACAGAACTGTATAAATAGGCTACTACTCTGTACAAGAAAAGAACAATCCAACCAGCGTATGAAATTTTTCAAAAAGACACTATAACAAAATCCATGTCAACAGAGTAAGAATAATGAACAAATGTTCATATGTGGAACTGTTTCTGTAAACTCGAATGTTCTGAACTTCATTTTGATATGATTCAAGAAAAGGGAGGGTAGCGTCAGAGAAAAAGAGATTAAAAAACTCATCCACCTTTATCTGCACAAGATATAGAAGTAATCAGGAAATTATCTAACTTATGCATTCACAAAAAATCCTATAGCCAAAAGGTAATACCGGAAAATTTGATTCTGCAGCCAGCGTATAACCCTCATGAACTGCACAGGCACAAAAAGTTACTTTAACAGATAATCATATACTCCGTTGGACCTATGAACTATCCTTTCCGAGTGATTTTTGGGAAGTACTTAGAGGCATGATATGGTATACTTGAAATATTTTTATATTTTACTCAGTTTAGGGAAAATAGTAACTATAATAATAACATAATCACCATTTGTAAGAGGTATTAAGGATCTATAAACCTGCTGATCGCATTTAGCTTTACTTCCATTCCCATGTTCCACCCAACCATCATTGATGAGCTTAAAGGCTTCATCGCGAGATAAGAACGACGTAAAGAAATACTGCAGAATAAAGACGTGTTAATACATCAACACTTAATATTCACCACTTTTGCCTTGGTTATAGTTGATGTATAAATACCCATTCATAGTTAAAGAGAAGGTTACAATTCAAATCTATTGATGAGGAACCTAAGTAATGGTGCACCTATGGTATGCGTCCATAAAGGAAGACGAAATAACCCTAAGAGAATGGAAGATATGCTCAGATGCTCAAAAAACTAAGTAAATGACATTTCTAGTAAAATGACGTCTAGTGTCCTCGGGCATGAAAACAATATATTAGGTTGCCGAACATTTAGCGTAAGTCTTACGCTTTTTATGAATAAGCCCTAAATATTAAAACATCACACGTGAGCAGCACATCTACCACGTCAACATTAAAGTGGAAAGTCGGTTACACGCTTTTCGGATGAAGTAACCAATGATAGCATGACAAGTGTCTAAGAACAATTGAAAGACCATGGACGCCTATAAATAGGGCACTTGAGTGATCACTTTTTGGACACTTGGACTTGTGTTAGAGAACACACGTTTTATCTCACACAATACCTTCTCTCTCTAAGACTTGAGAGTATAGCAGCAGAACGCTAAACGGACCAACTCGTAGTCTAACTCCGTATATTGACTTAAGCCACCCATGGTTTCTATATCGTGATCCGGATCTGCACGAACGTTGTTCGGAGGTAAAACAGTCAGTCAGCAATTCACGACGCTAAAAGTCTAAACTTTGTACTTATACTTATACTTGTGACAGCTAGTCGAAAATAGGTATAAACAGCAAGTACACTTAGTTTCATAAGACTTTTTGTTTTGCCTTTATGATTGCTGTTTGTGGTCCCAATTAATCTAATAATCCATTGGTTTCCCACACTAAAACTAATTTCAGGTCATTAATCCTTCAAAACAGGTTATATCAATTACTCTCTATTAGAGTTGAAAGTAAAAATGTATATTTGGTAATGCTAGATTGCTAGTATCACATTATCATCACTTGCTCATAGCTTAAAAGACATACAAATACTTCATTGTCAACCGTTGGTAATAAGTTAACAAACAAACTAGTGAATTTCTTATAAAAGAAGATATTAATATTAATATTAATATTAATATTATTATTCCTTACTTGGTACTCCGTACTATTTTTTGTAATCATCAACAAAGTAACTTACTTTGGGTTGAAGAAGCACGTGATTTAGGATCATGAACCTTCATTGGTCAAAGATACTTATCATTAGTTTTAACAGGAATTTGGTTTATTTATTTATGTTATTTTTTTATCTTTATCTTTTTTTTTTTTTTTTTTTTTACCAGGAAGATAGTTAAATATGAGCACCCTGTGGATTATCCCTCTCGTTCCTATCATTGTGTGTTTTTTTATATCTAAAATAATAATACGAGTACAACATACTACTTATATGTTTTATTCAATTAAAGAAAATAAAGTAGAGTGAAAGAGACAAATCATTTAACTTTAATGGTCAAAAAGAGTGTTTTGCATATTGACCCCACACATTTTGTATTAATTTTACTTTATATCCACATGGTACCTTTTTAGACAAAATGCCTAATTTAACACCCAAATTCTATGAAAACCGCAAATGTCATTTCACCCTTTAACTTTTATTTTTTCATACAACTATATTCATAGTACTAGTTACATCCAATTGAGATCGATAAATACGTTTAATGTACATCAGAATATAAGCCGCTCTTTTCTTATAAAGAAATTAGTTAATGAAGTACTGTAATTTAAATTTTCTTGAATTGTAAAGTAACTACCTAACTGTGGAATACTGGAATTGAAACTTGTACATTTAATATACATTGAAAATTAATAATAATAATAATAATAATAATAATAATAATAATAATAATAATAATAATAATAATAATAATAATAATAATAATAATAATAATAATAAATATGAATTGTCTAAGGATAACCCTTAGAACAATGGTTAAGAAATTAAATCATGAATAACTAATGATACATTCACGTAGTGAGTGAGGTGGTCATCAGGTGGTTATGATAGAGCATTGACGAATTTAGGATCAAAACATAATGGATTCTAATTTTTTTTAATCAAAATTAGTTAAGTTTAAAAGATAATTTAGTACTTGAACTTGAGACCTGCCACCCCGTCCAACACACAAGTTAAAAGTTTTTAAGAGAGAGAAAACCATGAGAGTGTGAGAGAGAAAATTTAAGAGAGAGGAAACTTCCGGTGCAGAATTCGACTGAAGGCTCGACCGGCGATGATGGAGGATGGATGAAACAACGAGGAGCAAGGAAAGGAAACTTCTACAGAAATCGCACGACAAACGTTAACAAACCACCACTAACCTCATTCATGTTCTACAACTTCCCCGAGACGTGGGGCGTCAATGATTTAAGGAAGATGTTCAACAGATTCGGGGTCGTAAGGGATGTATACCTAGCAAGGAAAAGATTATTGAACGGTCACAGATTCGGTTTCGTCGTTTCGAAGGTGTCAACAATGCTGATGAACTAATGGCTAGGTTAAACAGAATACAAATCCAAGGTTGGAGTTTAAAAGTTTACCCTGCTCGAGAACGAAACAACACTCAAAACAACAAAACACCTTCATATCAACACCAACAAGATAACCTGAATAAACTCAGGAACGAGGAAATTATCTGGAAGATGAACATCTCTAAAAATCGAAAGGAGGAAAAGAAAGTTTGGAAGAAAATCTCGAAAGTTAATGCAAACAACATGACGGACAACATGAACCAAAACAAAGATAACCCAACCCCAACCGAAGCCTAAGATCACAACAAAAATAACCCAACCCCAACCGAAGTCTTCAAAAGTAAAGAATCAAAGCAGCAACCTGATCATAGCTATGTCAAGTTTTGGGAAGACAGGTCCAATAAGCCAAAAACAGGCAATGATGATAAGGTCAGAATGGTATCAATCCTTAATGAGAAAGACAACCCTAATCTTGATGGTTCTGCTATAATTGGCGACGTCCAAAATTACAATCTCCTACAACAAATTAAAAGACTATGTGAAGTTGAAGGCCTATTTGATGTTATTATCAATATATTTGGGTGGACTTGAGGTGATGTTACTTTTTAATTCAGTTGAAGCTGCATCTAATATCATACAAAACAAATCTCACGGTATCAAAAAATGGATAAAAAACCCAAGAATCTGGAAACCTTCTTTCTTCTATCCCGGGAGAGTAACTTGGATCAATGTTATGGGTGTTCCGGTTCAATGCTGGAACAAGGTAATATTCACAAAAATAGATGGATGGTGGGGAGAAGTGATTGAATTAGAGAACTGTAACTTGGAAGGGGACCAAAACCTTATTATGGGACGTATTCTTGTCCACACTAAAAATCCAAACACCATTAATGATTCAGTACTTGTCGATCACAAAGTATGTCTGTTCTATGTTAGGGCCTTCGAAGATTTATATGAAACTATCCAAATGGATTTGGAAGTTCAAGAAAGTGATACTGGTGATCAAAATTCCAATAAATCAGAAGACACGGAAGATGCTGAGGATGATGATGATGATAATTTTTCATCTGATGATGACGGTGACCTTTACCGGTCACCGAAAAACCTGTCGGAAAAATTCTCGAACAATGTACAGGCGGATTCTAAAAGGGTGGAAATCGAAACGTCTTTTGTTCAAGATTCAATTAATGATGAAAATTCTAAAAAAGTGGTTGGCAGCAGTAATCATGAGGTTTCCTCATAGAATCCAAAAAATCTTAACCTAGACAATTGTGCAATTAATAATTCACCGTTAGTGATGTCAGATGCTATATTAGACCTACTTCAGCCGAAACCTAATAACACGTTTAAATCCCAAACCACCAATGAAACAACTCGCATGTTAATCGCACTGGGCCGAATGTCACTAATGGGCCAACCCTATCACCCACATTTGCTAACTTATGTCCTAATGAAAATGAACATAACCCATTAGGCCCAATCCCTTCTAACCCAAAAAATACCCAAGGAGATGATGGATCATTTAAACTGAATGGGCCTATGTCCGATAAAAGCACAACATATGAAATGGGCCAATCCAAACCTGAACCCCCCAAACTTTTTGCTTCGACTCCAAATCAGAACAGTGCCAATCTAAAAAAATCAAAACCCTTCACAAACCAACTCGTGATTCCACACTAACCTCGCCCAAACCTAAATCATACGATGGAAACCTGAACCAATCCAAATCAGACGACACCTGGAACAAAGTTCGAAACAAAGGTAATCGTAAACCATCAATTTCTTTTGGCTCAAAACGATCACGATATTTATCAATGTATGATATTTTAATGTCTAAGTCGAGGAAACTCAATGAAATTGAAACAGAAAAAGATGAGCAATCGGATGATAGTGTCAAATTATGTGATTTCGCCAAATTGCTAGGGTTCTCTAGTGAATATGATCTTTAATGATCCACCGAGTAAATGTGATTAAGATACACTGTTTCCCAATGAAGATACTTTCCGTTAATATTCGTGGCTTTAAAAAAGATGGCAAAGTTAGTTGGTTCAAGCGTATGATATCAAATTCCAAACCTATTGTTGCTACAATTCAAGAAACGAGGCTTAATTCAATTCATGATAGATGCGTTGAGAATATTTGGGGTTCGCAAAACGTGAGTTATTCAGTAAAGAATGCAATGGGTTGGTCGGGTGGCCTACTATTGTTATGGGATTTGAACATCTTCAATGTCAACCACGCTGTAGAAGTGGAATTATTCCTGGCCATCAAAGGTAAACTCTCCAACTATAGTTCTGATATTGTGATTGTGAATGTATACGGGCCTTATAATGACGAAAAGAAAAGAAGATTTTAGGATAGTTTAAATGAATTGTTGAAAGTAAATAATGTGGCTTAGGTAATATGTGGCGACTTTAACGAAGTGAGATCTGACTCGGAAAGAGAGAACACAAATTTCATCGCAAGAAGAGCAACCTTGTTCAATGATTTTATCAACAACAATAGTCTTATTGAAATACCTTTAGTTGGGAAAAAGTTCACGATAATTAGTGACGATGATATCCGCTTTAGCAAGCTTGATGGTTTTCTCGTCTCGGATGAATTTGCTAAATTATGGGATGATTTACATGTTACCCCATTAGATAGAAATCTATCGGATCACACCCCGATATTACTCAGAAACGGGCATGGGCCCAAGCCCATTCGTGTTTTTGACTCTTGGTTCGATAATAAGGAAGCTGAAAGTATCATAACCGAAGCCTGGAACATCCCAATAGCCGGACATCGAAAAGAGACTGTCTTCAGGTTGAAATTAAAAAACGTCAAAGTTAAATTACGCGATTGAAGCAAAAAAACCTTTGGAAAATTAGACGAAGAGCTACAACAATTGAATGACGAATGCAACAATCTTGAACTAGAAGCAGAAAATCGAAACCTTTCAGAAACAGAAAGACGAGATTAGATATCTAAAAGAGGAAAATGGGTCGAAAAAGATCGTGTTAAAAGGAATATGTGTAACAACCCGACTTTTTCCGTTACTACCGTTACTTGTCCATTAAGTATTTAACGGTGTTTACTTAGACTTTGTGTGTATTTAATAGATTTAAATGCATAATTGATCATATTGGATTACTTGAATTAATATGTTATATTAATATATGAACTTGTTTTCGGATAACGAAATAACTAGAAAACGATATGATTAAGTTAGTCGTCTAGAAAGCTTTTCAATTTACGGAACCCAGAAAAACGAGAAAATAATTATTTTTAATAATTATTGACTTTAAGAAAAACTTATTTAATCTATTATTTATTTAATGAATTAAAATCGGTGATTTAGTTTCAACGACTAGTTAACGTTCCGGAGACCCGGTTCGGTTAACGGAACTCGAAACGGACCACGCGCACATGAGTATTTAACAAAAACCGAGCCCGATACCCCACTCCAAGGCCATTTGGCCGAACCCCCTATGGACACCTCTTTGTTGGGATTTAACAAGTTCATAATATACTTAAACCATTTTAAGAATTAAGAAAAAGCGGAAGCATGTTCATATTATCATTTAAAACTTGTTAATCTTTAACCAATTAAAGTTAAATCCCAATTAGGATCAAGTTGTGATATATACTTACAAACTACAAGCAAGTAAAGAGATGTACCTACTCCAAGTTAGGAGGTTACAAGATGATGAAGATGATGATGAAATAGCAACTTCTAACTTGAAGTCTCAAGTGTGTAATACCCCAAGCTATAACCCCAACACTCTTGCCTTTAGTTAGGATTTGTATGACACTTGAATTGAGCTTGTAAAAAAAAATTGTGAACACTCCTTTTAGCTCCAAAGGCCACGGCCTAGCAGCCCTTTTGCTGCAGAATTATTCAGTTTTTTTACTAGCTTAGAATGTGTATGTCACTTGAAAAATGATGGTCAAGCATGGGTACAAGTAATATGCCATGCTCCTATGTAGTTGTGTATGTTGGAAGTAACAAAAGGAGTATGGAATCTTGTCTTGGAGACCAAAATTCTGCACTCTACTTATTTTATAAAACCATGTCTTAATAAAATATATGAACATGTTATCTACATATATATATAAACATGTAATAGTTTTGTTACTTTTATATTTTATAAACCTTTTATAAAATATAACGCAACATAATTATTTAAACTTATAAACAATTATATATAAATTATCCAAATAATTTATCTCAAGTGATATTATTTTAGAAAACCGATTTTCTAAAATCCAAGTGTCGCGTATTTATTTAACGATCCAACCGTTAAGATTAAATACTTGTAAAGTGTCGGTAAGCTTGTTATTGGGTATGACCCGACTTGGATCATAACATATCAGCCACATTAATTAAATATGTCTCTCGGGCATACGAAAAACCTTCAATCTCCCACTTGCACGAGGAACATAAGAAATTAATGCAAGTGATGGATACCACCTAACGACCGTCCATCACCCCCAATATGTTATGACTTTTGCCATTCAATAACATCATCCCTTTCGAGTTTCCATCTCGAATATGAATAGGTGAATCTTTCATTATTTCCTTTCGTCCTAGATGTCATGTTAAATCCAAGAGACAAAGATTGATCACTCTCTTCTAGATTTAACTTTATCAGGCCTTAGACATCTGACTCTCAACGAATAAGAGGGACAAATTCCATCTTGACTACATACGTCCTAAATATGTACCTTGCATTGTACCTGAGCTCTTCCTTATGAACTACCATATTTCAGAATAGCGAAGGAAAGAATCAAGGCACCATACTTGGTAAATATCCGAACCCAATATGTATCTCAGGTCAGAGGATACAATGATATTCGCCTTTACTCAAGATTACATGTGATCAACCACAAAGGCTCCATTTAGTAAATCTTGAGGGCGGGTCTTCCAATATTTGTATCCCACAAATATCTATGAACCTTGGTTGCAACCTTGCCCCACATTCAGTCCGTGAATGTATACCAATCCAAGTTTATAATAGTCTAGACCTCACACTTGTTCCCACAAATGTGATCAACTACGGAATTTAGAATAATAGTTTATTCATGGATAAAATATGCAAAATAGGAACTTAACTCAAAATAAATTAAACCATAATTATATTAATGAGTTTGAACAATTTCGTTCCGTTACAATACTTAAAACAGATCATGACCAATCACTAGAATATCGAAGCCCTAATGCACAAACATGTCCTGCATGTTTTGATCCATGTAAGAGCTTCGTGAGAGGATCCGCTATATTAAGATCTGTGTGAACTTTGCGAATACATATCTTTCCCTTTTCAACTTCATCCCTTATGTAGTTGAATCTCCGCTCAATGTGACGGGTCTTTTGATGAGCACGAGGTTCCTTGATTTGTGCAATCGCACATTCGTTGTCACAAAAGATCTCAAGAGGGTCCTGAATGGAAGGGACTACTCCTAAGTCGTCGATGAATTTCTTCATCCATGCAGCTTCCTGAGCTGCCAATGATGCGGCGATGTACTCTGACTCTGTAGTGGATAGAGCAACAACATCCTGTTTTGAACTCTTCCAAGAGACTGCACCTCCATTTAACGTGAAGATATAACCGGATTGTGATCGAGAATCATCTCGATCAGTTTGGAAACTCGCGTCCACGTAACCTTTTACAGCGAGTTCCTCCTCACCAGACCCATATATTAGAAACATATCCTTAGTCCTCCTAAGGTATTTCAATATACTTTTAACAGCAATCCAATGACTGTTTCCTGGGTTATTCTGGTATCTGCTTGTCAGGCTAAGAGCGCATGACACATCCGGTCTAGTACATATCATTGCATACATGATTGACCCAATGGCAGACGCATATGGGACTTTCTTCATTCTCTCTTGTTCATCTTTCGTGGTGGGGCACTGAGATGAACTAAGGAGTGTTCCTCTTTGAATAGGTACCAAACCTTTCTTAGAGTTCTCCATCTTGAACCTTTTCAAGATCTTTTCAATGTATGCACTTTGATTCAAACCTATCAGTTTCTTGGATCTATCCCTGTAGATCCCAATCCCCAAAACGTATTGTGCTTCTCCAAGATCCTTAATGGAGAAGCATTTACTTAGCCAAGTTTTAACTCTTTGCATTTCCGGAATATCATTTCCAAATAACAATATATCATCCACATATAGTACAAGGAACATGATAGTGCTCCCACTAGCTTTCTTATATACACAAGCTTCATCACCATTTTTAATGAAGCCAAATTTCACGGCTTCCTCATTAAAACGATGATTCCACATTCTAGATGCTTGTTTCAATCCGTAGATTGACTTCTTTAACTTGCATACCTTTTTAGGATATTTTGGATCAACAAAACCCTCAGGCTGAACCATATAGACATCTTCCTCAAGATGTCCGTTTAGGAAAGCGGTTTTGACATCCATCTGCCATATTTCATAATCATAATGAGCAGCAATGGCAAGTAATATCCTAATAGACTTTAGCATTGCCACAGGCGAAAAAGTTTCATCATAGTCAACCCCTTGAGTTTGAGTGAAACCTTTTGCTACAAGTCTAGCTTTATATGTATCCAAGTTTCCATGTATGTCGGTTTTCATTTTGAAAAGCCATTTACAATCAACTAGCCTTGAGCCAGCAGGTTGTGTAACAAGTTCCCAAACTTGGTTGTCATACATGGATTGCATCTCAGCGTTCATGGCTTCCTGCCATTTATCTTTATCAATCCTTGATAAAGCATCTTGGTAGTTTATTGGTTCATCCAAATCAACCACATAGCAACCATCCATGAGAAACCCATATCTCTCAGGAGGATTACTAATCCTACCAGATCTGCGAACGTCTTGTGTATTTTGATCATCCATTTGATCATCCTCAACATATTCATGTTGAGTGCTAGTGTCAACCAATTGTGTATCATCTACTTGATCTTGAACCTCCTCAAGATCTATTTTCCTTTCACTATTTCCTTCCATTAGGAACTTAGTTTCAAGGAATTCCGCCTTCCGAGCAACAAATACATTCTGCTCGGATGGATCATAGAAATAATATCCCATATCATTCTTGGGATATCCTATGAAGATACACTTCGTGGATCGAGCATTCAACTTATTAGGGATGTAACTCTTAGGGTAAGCTTCACATCCCCATACCTTTAAGTATGATAGAGATGGAGGTTTTCCAAACCACATCTCATGAGGTGTTCGTTCCACTTTCTTGGTTGGGGCCATATTTAAAATACGAGCCGCGGAGCTTAGACAATAACCCCAAAATGATAGAGGTAACGAGCTTCTTGCCATCATAGATCGAACCATATCCATTAGGGTTCGGTTCCTCCTTTCGGAAACTCCATTAAGTTGGGGTGTTCCGGGTGGAGTAAGTTGTGAGATAATCCCACAACTCCTAAGATGATCTTGGAAATCATCGCTTAGGTATTCACCTCCTCTGTCGGTACGAAGTACCTTAATTGTCTTATTGAGTTGATTTTGTACTTCGTTTTGATATTCTTTGAATGCTTCAAACGTTTCGTCCTTGTGTCTTAATAAGTAGACATATCCGAAACGACTAAAGTCATCAATGAAAGTAACGAAGTATCTTTCACCATTCCTAGTCATGGGCTTAAAGGGTCCACACACATCCGAGTGTATTAATCCCAATAAGTCTTTAGCCCTTTCGTAGGTCCCTTTGAAAGGTGCTTTAGTCATCTTGCCTTGTAAACAAGATTCACATACATCAAACGAATCCATTTCATTTGATTTCAAAAGTCCATTCTTTTGAAGTGTATGCATTCGGTTCTTGTTTATGTGACCAAGGCGACAATGCCATAAGTAGGAATCACTCAAATCCCTTTTGAGTTTCTTGGTGCTTGTATGGTACATTGAGCTACTAGATGATGTGTCATCATGAACCAATTCATAAATTCCATTTGAAGGCGAAGCCTTGAAATAGAACACATTATCTAAACAAACATGGATATCATCATTAATAAAATTAACATTAAAACCCCATTGTTTCAAACGAGAAATAGAAATAATGTTTCTACACAAATCCGGAGCATACAAAACATTTTCTAAAATAAGTTCCAATCCGCTTGGAAGCTTCAAAACAAAATCTCCTTGAGCTTTAACATGCACCTTTGCACCATTGCCCATGTAAAGACTCGATGTTCCCGCCATATGATCACTTCTTTTGAACCCCTGCAAAGAATTGCAAATATGAGTTCCACATCCAGTGTCTAATACCCATGTATTAGAAGAAGTAATACTAAGCTCTATATATACCATATATATATTACCTGAGGTTTGCCCTGCATCCCTCTTGTCCTTCAACTCCTTAAGGTAGACCGGACAGTTTCGTTTCCAATGACCCATCTCACCGCAACCGAAACACGGGTCTTCTTTGGGGTTTGCCTTCTCGGTGACCTTTTGCTTCTTGGCTTTGTTGATGGTTGGGGTAACCATCTTCCCCTTCCCTTTGCCTTGATAGGCGGGTCCTTTTCTCTTAGCCACCTTTGGCTTAGAGGTGTTACCTTTGGACCCACCTTGATCGATTGCTAACACGGGTAAAGCCCTTTTACCCATGCTAGTTTCCGCCGTTCTAAGCATACCGTGAAGCTCACCTATGCTCTTATCCATCCCATTCATATTGTAATTAATTACAAATTGATCAAACCTTTTTGATAGGGAATTAAGGATAAGATCGGTGGCTAACTCATTTGATATGTTTAGGTTAAGACGGTTAGCACGATCAATAAGGCTCTTCATTTTAAGGACATAAGAGGAGACGGATTGGGTGTCATCCATACGACATGCATGTAGCGCTCGAACCGTTTCGAAGCGCTCGACACGTGCTTGTTGAAGGAACATCTCCTTCAATTGCGTAATCATGTCATATGCACTATGATGTTCGAAATCCTTTTGGAGTTCGGGTATCATAGTCCCAAGCATTAGACAAGCGACTTGCACCGAATCGGCGCAATACTTGTCATAATAAGCCATGCCCTCTATATCTTCCTCATCCGGTTGGTCGGGAATAGGGTCCTCCAACACATACGCTTTGTCCTCAAGTTTGAGGACAATCCTAAGATTACGGAACCAATCCATAAAGTTCGTATGGTTGAGTTTGTCTTTCTCGAGGAGAGACCTTAATGATAGGTTGTTTAGGTTAAGTGGTGCATTTTGCATGTTGTTGTTATTTGCGGCCATCTACAAAATTTAACAAAGTTCATTTTAGTATCGATTTTAAATTTAATAAACAACACCCTTTTATAATTAATTGCTCTTATTAAATATTAGAATCCAACGGTAAATCAAATTTCGGTTAGGTGACCTTTATCCCGTTATTTGATTTAGCTAGGTAGTCATTTATATGACAATTGCAATCCTTTTGCAACTTCTAAATTATGGGATCATGCAATCCTTTTGCATGGCATATTTATCCCATCAACGCCTATTTGTTCCTCATGCTTCGGTGACCCTAAGTTCATGATTCCCAAATCAAGTCGTCCTACTTGTGTAAACATGTAAAATTAACATACAAGTGGTTAGGTGACCTTTATCCCACAAGCATGCGAATTTTACCTTAAGCATATTAGTTAGTTCATAATGGTTAGGTGACCTTTATCCCATTATGAGTTCCCTACTATGTTCAAGTGTTCTCACAAAAGGATGGCGTTAAACTTGTTTACCTTGTTTTAGTTAAGGGATTTTAAGTTTTCATTAATTTTAGTTTGAGAAAACTTTTATGCCATACACTAACATGCATTTAGTGTATGGTTCTTATGAAAATCCATTTTCATGTCTATAAACCATTTTATATATATGATCCTAATCATGATCTTAATAACCGTTTATTAATGTCCTTTTAGCCATTTTTAATTTAACCAATTAAATTGTCGTTTTGCATGTTGTTAATTAATGTATAATTTAACCAATTAAATTTCCATTTTGCTTGTTGTTAACTTGTGTGATTAACTTGTAGCATACAAACATACAATCCACATAATCATACAAAACAACCACGCATGCAAAATCATATGTTCACAATCAAGCCATATTGGTAGACATTTGTTTAGCCGAAAACAAATGCCACCGGATAAGGGGTAATTACACAAAGTAGGAGATTTCAAATCTCCCACTTAACCTTGCATCCAAATGCTTCTTCATGTGTTCTTCAAGTCTTCATCATTCTTCATCATTTTACAAAATATATCCTAATACATTTTGTCTAAAAAATGAAATTACAACCTAATCTATTTTACATACCAAATATAAAATAAATTACATAACCAAATGAATTATTACATGCCAAATGAATAAATATTATTACAAACCAATTGAATAAATATCAATCAACCATGCATGCAACCAAACACAAGGTCAAGGCTTAGATTGTGAACATTAACTACACAAGTGATAGGCAATACAGAATCACAAGTGATTGGAAACACAGAATCACAAGTGATCTGCAACACAGAATCACAAGTGATTGGCAATACAGAATCACAAGTGATCGGCAACACAGAATCACAAGTGATTGGCAGTACAGAATGCAGAATCACAAGTGATTTTGGCCAAAAAGACAAACCACCCAAAACCGAAAATTTTACATTCTACTTCATGCATGTTCATAGAATGCAAAATTATAGTGAGTTTAATAACCATCTCGAAGCATATTTCAACAACTTCGGCTCTAGATACCATTGTTGGGATTTAACAAGTTCATAATATACTTAAACCATTTTAAGAATTAAGAAAAAGCGGAAGCATGTTCATATTATCATTTAAAACTTGTTAATCTTTAACCAATTAAAGTTAAATCCCAATTAGGATCAAGTTGTGATATATACTTACAAACTACAAGCAAGTAAAGAGATGTACCTACTCCAAGTTAGGAGGTTACAAGATGATGAAGATGATGATGAAATAGCAACTTCTAACTTGAAGTCTCAAGTGTGTAATACCCCAAGCTATAACCCCAACACTCTTGCCTTTAGTTAGGATTTGTATGACACTTGAATTGAGCTTGTAAAAAAAAATTGTGAACACTCCTTTTAGCTCCAAAGGCCACGGCCTAGCAGCCCTTTTGCTGCAGAATTATTCAGTTTTTTTACTAGCTTAGAATGTGTATGTCACTTGAAAAATGATGGTCAAGCATGGGTACAAGTAATATGCCATGCTCCTATGTAGTTGTGTATGTTGGAAGTAACAAAAGGAGTATGGAATCTTGTCTTGGAGACCAAAATTCTGCACTCTACTTATTTTATAAAACCATGTCTTAATAAAATATATGAACATGTTATCTACATATATATATAAACATGTAATAGTTTTGTTACTTTTATATTTTATAAACCTTTTATAAAATATAACGCAACATAATTATTTAAACTTATAAACAATTATATATAAATTATCCAAATAATTTATCTCAAGTGATATTATTTTAGAAAACCGATTTTCTAAAATCCAAGTGTCGCGTATTTATTTAACGATCCAACCGTTAAGATTAAATACTTGTAAAGTGTCGGTAAGCTTGTTATTGGGTATGACCCGACTTGGATCATAACATATCAGCCACATTAATTAAATATGTCTCTCGGGCATACGAAAAACCTTCACTCTTAATGGACTTAACTTGGGCTACAAGGTCACTTGTTAGTTTAATTAGGCCCTAACCTTGAACTATAAATAGAAGCTTAACCCACAAACCTTTATTTCTTTTCTTTTTTGGCCGATTGCTTCTCTCCCTCCCTCTGAACGTTGTTCCTTGCATCGTTCTCTACTCGTACGTACTAGCAATTCGTGTTTTTAAGGTATAATTGAAAGCCCTAATTTTTCTAAGTTAATTTTTTTGTCTATTACATAGTGTAATCAAGTCTAGTACTCAATTGATGATGTATAGAGTTGTCGATTATCGTTTAATTGTTCGATTGTGATTGTTTGCATGAAAAACGAATTTGTATCTTATGAATCTGATAAAATTGACTTAATAACTGATCTTATAATGTGTTTAGATGAATTGGTATCAAAAAGTTATTAATTTTGGACTCTGATTTTGCTTGATTTCGTTATCGTATGCTCAAGATATGCTAGATTGAAGTTTTCACTAGGTTTTACTTGTAATCCGAATTTTCTGAGTTGTGTGCTTTATGATTTGGTTAATGAAAAGTGTACCACTATAATCCTTGTAAAAAATCATACACGTTGGACTTAAAATTTGCGTCAAAAGCTTTTGTTATGCTCTCGGTGCGTCAAAACGAAGATTCGTGTTTTAAAGAGAGCTGAAATTGTTTTTGAATCTGAAAGAATATGTCTAGAGTGAACTAGAAATTGAATGAGATTTTTATCTTCTGGAATATGTTAGTTTATATGTTCCTTGATGTATTTCATTTGCATGCTAACTTCTGAAAATGTGAATTGCCATGAGTTATAAGCTTGAACAAATGATATGTCTGTTTGTTGACTAAAACTGAAGGGTCTGTAAAGATTGGCTAATCTGTACAAATTGTCTAAATGAATGTCTTTGATTATTTTATCACTAAAACTTTGAGATGTTTTGAGTCATCTCCACCGTTCGTCAAAATCTATTTTCAATATTTTATGAGAAATGCTCTAAAACTGACGCGCGTGCAGAAACTGATTTGGTAAACTGTAACTAGACCTTTTCTGAAACTCGACTTGTAGACATCGTATGAGGACCTGGCTGAACTTTTTGGAATCGATTGTGAGTCTATTTGTAATCTGGAGTTTGCCATATTTTTATGAATTATGTGCTAAGATTTATACTCGTGTGTTTCTATGATGCGCGTATTTTAAGGACATGCGATAAACTGCGAATGTGCAAATTGCTAAACTATGAACTGTAGCATGTTGTTTGTGAAATGTCCCGTTCTTATTGATTAAAAACGTTCCATATTAATTGATTTCGTTGCGAGGTTTTGACCTCTATATGAGACGTTTTTCAAAGACTGCATTCATTTTTAAAACAAACCATAACCTTTATTTCATAAATAAAGGTTTAAAAAGCTTTACGTAGATTATCAAATAATGATAATCTAAAATATCCTGTTTACACACGACCATTACATAATGGTTTACAATACAAATATGTTACATCGAAATCAGTTTCTTGAATGCAGTTTTTACACAATATCATACAAACATGGACTCCAAATCTTGTCCTTATTTTAGTATGCAACAGCGGAAGCTCTTAGTATTCACCTGAGAATAAACATGCTTTAAACGTCAACAAAAATGTTGGTGAGTTATAGGTTTAACCTATATATATCAAATCGTAACAATAGACCACAAGATTTCATATTTCAATATACATCCCATACATAGAGATAAAAATCATTCATATGGTGAACACCTGGTAACCGACATTAACAAGATGCTTATATAAGAATATCCCCATCATTCCGGGACACCCTTCGGATATGATATAAATTTCGAAGTACTAAAGCATCCGGTACTTTGGATGGGGCTTGTTGGGCCCGATAGATCTATCTTTAGGATTCGCGTCAATTAGGGTGTCTGTTCCCTAATTCTTAGATTACCAGACTTAATAAAAAGGGGCATATTCGATTTCGACAATTCAACCATAGAATGTAGTTTCACGTACTTGTGTCTATTTTGTAAATCATTTATAAAACCTGCATGTATTCTCATCCCAAAAATATTAGATTTTAAAAGTGGGACTATAACTCACTTTTACAGATTTTTACTTCGTCGGGAAGTAAGACTTGGCCACTGGTTGATTCACGAACCTATAACAATATATACATATATATCAAAGTATGTTCAAAATATATTTACAAAACTTTTAATATATTTTGATGTTTTAAGTTTATTAAGTCAGCTGTCCTCGTTAGTAACCTACAACTAGTTGTCCACAGTTAGATGTACAGAAATAAATCGATAAATATTATCTTGAATCAATCCACGACCCAGTGTATACGTATCTCAGTATTGATCACAACTCAAACTATATATATTTTGGAATCAACCTCAACCATGTATAGCTAACTCCAACATTCACATATAGAGTGTCTATGGTTGTTCCGAAATATATATAGATGTGTCGACATGATAGGTCAAAACATTGTATACGTGTCTATGGTATCTCAAGATTACATAATATACAATACAAGTTGATTAAGTTATGGTTGGAATAGATTTGTTACCAATTTTCACGTAGCTAAAATGAGAAAAATTATCCAATCTTGTTTTACCCATAACTTCTTCATTTTAAATCCGTTTTGAGTGAATCAAATTGCTATGGTTTCATATTGAACTCTATTTTATGAATCTAAAAGAAAAGGTATAGGTTTGTAGTCAGAAAAATAAGTTACAAGTCGTTTTTGTAAAGGTAGTCATTTCAGTCGAAAGAACGACGTCTAGATGACCATTTTAGAAAACATACTTCCACTTTGAGTTTAACCATAATTTTTGGATATAGTTTCATGTTCATAATAAAAATCATTTTCTCAGAATAACAACTTTTAAATCAAAGTTTATCATAGTTTTTAATTAACTAACCCAAAACAGCCCGCGGTGTTACTACGACGGCGTAAATCCGGTTTTACGGTGTTTTTCGTGTTTCCAGGTTTTAAATCATTAAGTTAGCATATCATATAGATATAGAACATGTGTTTAGTTGATTTTAAAAGTCAAGTTAGAAGGATTAACTTTTGTTTGCGAACAAGTTTAGAATTAACTAAACTATGTTCTAGTGATTACAAGTTTAAACCTTCGAATAAGATAGCTTTATATGTATGAATCGAATGATGTTATGAACATCATTACTACCTTAAGTTCCTTGGATAAACCTACTGGAAAAGAGAAAAATGGATCTAGCTTCAACGGATCCTTGGATGGCTCGAAGTTCTTGAAGCAGAATCATGACACGAAAACAAGTTCAAGTAAGATCATCACTTGAAATAAGATTGTTATAGTTATAGAAATTGAACCAAAGTTTGAATATGATTATTACCTTGTATTAGAATGATAACCTACTGTAAGAAACAAAGATTTCTTGAGGTTGGATGATCACCTTACAAGATTGGAAGTGAGCTAGCAAACTTGAAAGTATTCTTGATTTTATGTAACTAGAACTTTTGGAATTTATGAAGAACACTTAGAACTTGAAGATAGAACTTGAGAGAGATCAATTAGATGAAGAAAATTGAAGAATGAAAGTGTTTGTAGGTGTTTTTAGTCGTTGGTGTATGGATTAGATATAAAGGATATGTAATTTTGTTTTCATGTAAATAAGTCATGAATGATTACTCATATTTTTGTAATTTTATGAGATATTTCATGCTAGTTGCTAAATGATGGTTCCTACATGTGTTAGGTGACTCACATGGGCTGCTAAGATCTGATTATTGGAGTGTATATACCAATAGTACATACATCTAAAAGCTGTGTATTGTACGAGTACGAATACGGGTGCATACGAGTAGAATTGTTGATGAAACTGAACAAGGATGTAATTGTAAGCATTTTTGTTAAGTAGAAGTATTTTGATAAGTGTCTTGAAGTCTTTCAAAAGTGTATAAATACATGTTAAAACACTACATGTATATACATTTTAACTGAGTCGTTAAGTCATCGTTAGTCGTTACATGTAAATGTTGTTTTGAAACCTTTAGGTTAACGATCTTGTTGAATGTTGTTAACCCAATATTTATAATATCAAAAGAGATTTTAAATTATTATATTATCATGATATTATGATGTACGAATATCTCTTAATATGATATATATACATTAAATGTCGTTACAACGATAATCGTTACATATATGTCTCGTTTCAAAATCATTAAGTTAGTAGTCTTGTTTTTACATATGTAGTTCATTGTTAATATACTTAATGATATGTTTACTTATCATAATATCATGTTAACTATATATATAACCATATATATGTTATCATATAGTTTTTACAAGTTTTAACGTTCGTGAATCACCGGTCAACTTGGGTGGTCAATTGTCTATATGAAACCTATTTCAATTAATCAAGTCTTAACAAGTTTGATTGCTTAACATGTTGGAAACATTTAATCATGTAAATATCAATCTCAATTAATATATATAAACATGGAAAAGTTCGGGTCACTACAGTACCTACCCGTTAAATAAATTTCGTCCCGAAATTTTAAGCTGTTGAAGGTGTTGACGAATCTTCTGGAAATAGATGCGGGTATTTCTTCTTCATCTGATCTTCACGCTCCCAGGTAAACTCGGGTCCTCTACGAGCATTCCATCGAACCTTAACAATTGGTATCTTGTTTTGCTTAAGTCTTTTAACCTCACGATCCATTATTTCGACGGGTTCTTCGATGAATTGAAGTTTTTCGTTGATTTGGATTTCATCTAACGGAATAGTGAGATCTTCTTTAGCAAAACATTTCTTCAAATTCGAGACGTGGAAAGTGTTATGTACAGCCGCGAGTTGTTGAGGTAACTCAAGTCGGTAAGCTACTGGTCCGACACGATTAATAATCTTGAATGGTCCAATATACCTTGGATTTAATTTCCCTCGTTTACCAAATCGAACAACGCCTTTCCAAGGTGCAACTTTAAGCATGACCATCTCTCCAATTTTGAATTCTATATCTTTTCTTTTAATGTCAGCGTAGCTCTTTTGTCGACTTTGGGCGGTTTTCAACCGTTGTTGAATTTGGATGATCTTCTCGGTAGTTTCTTGTATAATCTCCGGACCCGTAATCTGTCTATCCCCCACTTCACTCCAACAAATCGGAGACCTGCACTTTCTACCATAAAGTGCTTCAAACGGCACCATATCAATGCTTGAATGGTAGCTGTTGTTGTAGGAAAATTCTGCTAACGGTAGATGTCGATCCCAACTGTTTCCGAAATCAATAACACATGCTCATAGCATGTCTTCAAGCGTTTGTATCGTCCTTTCGCTCTGCCCATCAGTTTGTGGATGATAGGCAGTACTCATGTCTAAACGAGTTCCTAATGCTTGCTGTAATGTCTGCCAGAATCTTGAAATAAATCTGCCATCCCTATCAGAGATAATAGAGATTGGTATTCCATGTCTGGAGATGACTTCCTTCAAATACAGTCGTGCTAACTTCTCCATCTTATCATCTTCTCTTATTGGCAGGAAGTGTGCTGATTTGGTGAGACGATCAACTATTACCCAAATAGTATCAAAACCACTTGCAGTCCTTGGCAATTTAGTGATGAAATCCATGGTAATGTTTTCCCATTTCCATTCCGGGATTTCGGGTTGTTGAAGTAGACCTGATGGTTTCTGATGCTCAGCTTTGACCTTAGAACACGTCAAACATTCTCCTACGTATTTAGCAACATCGGCTTTTATACCTGGCCACCAAAAATGTTTCTTGAGATCCTTGTACATCTTCCCCGTTCCAGGATGTATTGAGTATCTGGTTTTATGAGCTTCTCTAAGTACCATTTCTCTCATATCTCCAAATTTTGGTACCCAAATCCTTTCAGCCCTATACCGGGTTCCATCTTCCCGAATATTAAGATGCTTCTCCGATCCTTTGGGTATTTCATCCTTTAAATTTCCCTCTTTTAAAACTCCTTGTTGCGCCTCCTTTATTTGAGTAGTAAGGTTATTATGAATCATTATATTCATAGATTTTACTCGAATGGGTTCTCTGTCCTTCCTGCTCAAGGCATCGGCTACCACATTTGCCTTTCCCGGGTGGTAACGAATCTCAAAGTCATAATCATTCAACAATTCAATCCACCTATGCTGCCTCATATTCAGTTGTTTCTGATTAAATATGTGTTGAAGACTTTTGTGGTCGGTATATATAATACTTTTTACCCCATATAAGTAGTGCCTCCAAGTCTTTAATGCAAAAACAACCGCGCCTAATTCCAAATCATGCGTCGTATAATTTTGTTCGTGAATCTTTAATTGTCTAGACACATAAGCAATCACCTTCGTTCGTTGCATTAATACCCAACCGAGACCTTGCTTTGATGTGTCACAATAAATCACAAAATCATCATTCCCTTTAGGCAATGACAATATAGGTGCCGTAGTTAGCTTTTTCTTCAATAACTGAAACGCTTTCTCTTGTTCATCATTCCATTCAAATTTCTTCCCTTTATGCGTTAATGTAGTCAAGGGTTTTGCTATTCTGGAAAAGTCTTGGATGAACCTTCTGTAGTAACCAGCTAGTCCTAAAAACTGGCGTATGTGTTTCGGAGTTTTCGGGGTTTCCCACTTTTCAACAGTTTCTATCTTTGCCGGATCCACCTTAATGCCTTCTTTGTTCACTATGTGACCGAGGAATTGAACTTCTTCCAACCAAAATGCACACTTTGAAAACTTAGCGTACAATTCTTCCTTCCTCAATACTTCTAACACCTTTCTCAAATGTTCACCGTGTTCTTGGTCATTCTTTGAGTAAATAAGTATGTCATCAATGAAAACAATGACAAACTTGTCAAGGTATGGTCCACACACTCGGTTCATAAGGTCCATGAACACAGCTGGTGCATTAGTTAAACCAAACGGCATGACCATAAACTCGTAATGACCGTAACGTGTTCTGAAAGCAGTCTTTGGAATATCATCTTCTTTCACCCGCATTTGATGATACCCGGAACGTAAGTCAATCTTTGAATAAACAGACGAGCCTTGTAGTTGATCAAATAAGTCATCGATTCTCGGTAGTGGGTAGCGGTTCTTGATGGTAAGTTTGTTCAACTCTCGGTAGTCGATACACAACCTGAATGTACCATCTTTCTTCTTGACAAACAAAACAGGAGCTCCCCACGGTGATGTGCTTGGTCGAATGAAACCACGCTCTAAAAGTTCTTGTAATTGGCTTTGCAGTTCTTTCATCTCGCTGGGTGCGAGTCTATAAGGAGCACGAGCTATTGGTGCAGCTCCTGGTACAAGATCTATTTGAAATTCAACGGATCGATGTGGGGGTAATCCCGGTAATTCTTTCGGAAATACATCGGGAAATTCTTTTGCAATGGGAACATCATTGATGCTCTTTTCTTCAGTTTGTACTTTCTCGACGTGTGCTAGAATAGCATAGCAACCTTTTCTTATTAGTTTTTGTGCCTTCAAATTACTAATAAGATGTAGCTTCGTGTTGCCCTTTTCTCCGTACACCATTAAGGGTTTTCCTTTTTCTCGTATAATGCGAATTGCATTTTTGTAACAAACGATCTCTGCTTTCACTTCTTTCAACCAGTCCATACCGATTATCACATCAAAACTCCCTAACTCTACTGGTATCAAATCAATCTTAAATGTTTCGCTAACCAGTTTAATTTCTCGATTCCGACATATATTATCTGCTGAAATTAATTTACCATTTGCTAATTCGAGTAAAAATTTACTATCCAAAGGCGTCAATGGACAACTTAACTTAGCACAAAAATCTCTACTCATATAGCTTCTATCCGCACCCGAATCAAATAAAACGTAAGCAGATTTATTGTCAATAAGAAACGTACCCGTAACAAGCTCCGGGTCTTCCTGTGCCTCTGCCGCATTAATATTGAAAACTCTTCTGCGGCCTTGTCCATTCGTGTTCTCCTGGTTCAGGAAATTTCTAATAATGTGGCCCGGTTTTCCACATTTATAACAAACTACATTGGCATAACTTGCTCCGACACTACTTGCTCCACCATTACTCGTTCCGACACCATTTGTTCCTTTCGTTCTATTAACCCCTGGTCCGTAGACCTCACACTTCGCTGCGCTATGACCATTTCTTTTACACTTATTGCAAAATTTAGTGCAGAACCCCGAGTGATACTTTTCACACCTTTGGCATAGCTGCTTCTGATTGTTTTTGTTGTTGCGGTTATTATTGTTGTTGGGATGATTGTTGTAGTTGCTGTTGTTGTTGTTGTTGTTGTTGTTGTTGTTGTTGTTGTTGTTGTTGTTGTTGTTGTTGTTGTTGGGCCGTTTGTTGTAGTTGAGATTGATATTGCGATTGTTGGGATAATTGTTGCGATTATTGTTGTAATTGCTGTTGTTGTTGTATTGGTGATTCTTATCACCGTTTTCCTCCCACTTTCTTTTGACTTGCTTCACATTGGCCTCTTCAGCAGTCTGTTCTTTAATTCTTTCTTCAATCTGGTTCACTAGTTTGTGAGCCATTCTACATGCCTGTTGTATGGAGGCGGGCTCGTGTGAACTTATATCTTCTTGGATTCTTTCCGGTAATCCTTTCACAAACGCGTCGATCTTCTCTTCCTCATCTTCGAATGCTCCCGGACACAATAGGCACAATTCTGTGAATCGTCTTTCGTACGTGGTAATATCAAATCCTTGGGTTCGTAACCCTCTAAGTTCTGTCTTGAGCTTATTGACCTCGGTTCTGGGACGGTACTTCTCATTCATCAAGTGCTTGAATGCTGACCACGGTAGTGCGTACGCATCGTCTTGTCCCACTTGCTCTAGATAGGTATTCCACCATGTTAACGTAGAACCTGTGAAGGTATGCGTAGCGTACTTTACTTTGTCCTCTTCAGTACACTTACTTATGGCAAACACCGATTCGACCTTCTCGGTCCACCGTTTCAATCCGATCGGTCCTTCGGTTCCATCAAATTCCAAAGGTTTGCAGGCAGTGAATTCTTTGTAGGTGCATCCTACACGATTTCCTGTACTGCTAGATCCAAGGTTATTGTTGGTATGTAGCACAGCCTGTACTGCGGCTATGTTTGAAGCTAGAAAAGTACGGAATTCCTCTTCATTCATATTCACGGTGTGTCGAGTAGTCAGTGCCATTTCCTTCAAAATAGTCAAATGGAACAAGTTAATCATACAGAATATTAAGAGTAGTTAATAGTATTTCGTAGCATAATATGAACTCATTTATAAACGCTTTTTCTTCATATTAGCGTTTTATAAGTTTAAATTCGGGTAGTACCTACCCGTTAAGTTCATACTTAGTAGCTAATATACAATTCAACTACTACAATTCTATATGAAAAACTGATTATAATAATATTTCGCGTTCAAACTTTTACACAATATTTTACAAACTTACAATACCGCTTATTTTACATATAGCATGAAATATAGCACACAATAAATTTGATACAAGATGGTTGTGAAGATAATTCTAGCTAGTACACAAGTCGTTCAGCAAAGGCAATAAAGACACGTAATTCATACGTCCAGAAACAAGTCATGCATTCTGGTTTTACTAGGATTACTTCCCATCCTTGATCTTGTGGAACATAACCATTATGGCTGTTGATAAGACAGTGTGTTGTAACGTCGTCAAAGGGACGAGGGTTACGTAATGTCCAACAGTCCCGTAACAATCTAAAAACCTCATTTCTTACCCCAATTACCGACTCCGTCACTTGTGGGAACGTTTTGTTTAATAGTTGTAGCCCGATGTTCTTGTTCTTACTTTGGTGAGAAACGAACATTACTAATCCGTAAGCATAACATGCTTCTTTATGTTGCATGTTAGCAGCTTTTTCTAAATCACGAAGTCCAATATTCGGATATATTGAGTCAAAATAATTTCTTAACCCATTGCGTAAAATAGCATTTGGGTTCCCCGCAATATATGCGTCAAAGTAAACACATCGTAACTTATGGATTTACCAATGTAATATCCCCCATCTTTCGAACGAAAGCCTTTTATAAACCAAGGCATTCTTGGAACGTTCTTCGAATGTCTTACAAACTGATCTCGCCTTAAATAGTTGTGCCGAAGAATTCTGACCGACTCTAGACAAGATTTCATCAATCATGTCTCCGGGTAGGTCTCTTAAAATATTGGGTTGTCTATCCATTTTGTGTTTTTATACTGTAAAATAGACAAGAGTTAGATTCATAAAAAAAATATTTATTAATACAAGCAATTTTTACATATATCATAAAGCATAAGCACACTATATTACATATATTACACCACACGAATACAACTATCTTATTCCGACTCGCTTGTTTCTTCTTCTTCGGTTTTGGTTCGTTTTGCCAAGTTTCTAGGGATATATGATGTTCCCCTAATACGAGCCATAATTTTCCACATTGGTTTAGAAAAACCTGGTGGTTTAGAGGTTCCCGGGTCATTGTTACAACTTAAGGACTTCGGGGGTTGACGATACATATAAAGTTCATCGGGGTTGGAATTAGATTTCTCTATTTTTATGCCCTTTCCCTTATTATTTTCTTTTGCCTTTTTAAATTCAGTTGGGGTAATTTCTATAACATCATCGGAATTCTCGTCGGAATCCGATTCATCGGAGAATTGGTAATCCTCCCAATATTTTGCTTCCTTGGCGGAAACACCATTGACCATAATTAACCTTGGTCGGTTGGTTGAGGATTTTCTTTTACTTAACCGTTTTATTATTTCCCCCACCGGTTCTATTTCTTCATCCGGTTCTGATTCTTCTTCCGGTTCCGATTCTTCTTCCGGTTCCGACTCTTCTTCCGGTTCCTCTTCGGGAACTTGTGAATCAGTCCACGAATCATTCCAATTTACATTTGACTCTTCATTATTATTAGGTGAGTCAATGAGACTTGTTCTAGAGGTAGACATCTATCACATAATATCAAACGCGTTAAGAGATTAATATATCACATAATATTCACATGTTAAAAATATATAGTTTCCAACAAAATTTGTTTAACAATCATTTTTCAAGTAAACACGGTCGAAGTCCAGACTCACTAATGCATCCTAACAAACTCGATAAGACACACTAATGCAAAATTCTGGTTCTCTAAGACCAACGCTCGGATACCAACTGAAATGTCCCGTTCTTATTGATTAAAAACGTTCCATATTAATTGATTTCGTTGCGAGGTTTTGACCTCTATATGAGACGTTTTTCAAAGACTGCATTCATTTTTAAAACAAACCATAACCTTTATTTCATAAATAAAGGTTTAAAAAGCTTTACGTAGATTATCAAATAATGATAATCTAAAATATCCTGTTTACACACGACCATTACATAATGGTTTACAATACAAATATGTTACATCGAAATCAGTTTCTTGAATGCAGTTTTTACACAATATCATACAAACATGGACTCCAAATCTTGTCCTTATTTTAGTATGCAACAGCGGAAGCTCTTAGTATTCACCTGAGAATAAACATGCTTTAAACGTCAACAAAAATGTTGGTGAGTTATAGGTTTAACCTATATATATCAAATCGTAACAATAGACCACAAGATTTCATATTTCAATACACATCCCATAATAGAGATAAAAATCATTCATATGGTGAACACCTGGTAACCGACATTAACAAGATGCATATATATAAGAATATCCCCATCATTCCGGGACACCCTTCGGATATGATATAAATTTCGAAGTACTAAAGCATCCGGTACTTTGGATGGGGTTTGTTAGGCCCAATAGATCTATCTTTAAGATTCGCGTCAATTAGGGTGTCTGTTCCCTAATTCTTAGATTACCAGACTTAATAAAAAAAGGGCATATTCGGTTTCGATAATTCAACCATAGAATGTAGTTTCACGTACTTGTGTCTATTTTGTAAATCATTTATAAAACCTGCATGTATTCTCATCCCAAAAATATTAGATTTTAAAAGTGGGACTATAACTCACTTTCACAGATTTTTACTTCGTCGGGAAGTAAGACTTGGCCACTGGTTGATTCACGAACCTATAACAATATATACATATATATCAAAGTATGTTCAAAATATATTTACAACACTTTTAATATATTTTGATGTTTTAAGTTTATTAAGTCAGCTGTCCTCGTTAGTAACCTACAACTAGTTGTCCACAGTTAGATGTACAGAAATAAATCGATAAATATTATCTTGAATCAATCCACAACCCAGTGTATACGTATCTCAGTATTGATCACAACTCAAACTATATATATTTTGGAATCAACCTCAACCCTGTATAGCTAACTCCAACATTCACATATAGAGTGTCTATGGTTGTTCCGAAATATATATAGATGTGTCGACATGATAGGTCAAACATTGTATACGTGTCTATGGTATCTCAAGATTACATAATATACAATACAAGTTGATTAAGTTATGGTTGGAATAGATTTGTTACCAATTTTCACGTAGCTAAAATGAGAAAAATTATGCAATCTTGTTTTACCCATAACTTGTTCATTTTAAATCCGTTTTGAGTGAATCAAATTGCTATGGTTTCATATTGAACTCTATTTTATGAATCTAAATAGAAAAGGTATAGGTTTGTAGTCAGAAAAATAAGTTACAAGTCGTTTTTGTAAAGGTAGTCATTTCAGTCGAAAGAACGACGTCTAGATGACCATTTTAGAAAACATACTTCCACTTTGAGTTTAACCATAATGTTTGGATATAGTTTCATGTTCATAATAAAAATCATTTTCTCAGAATAACAACTTTTAAATCAAAGTTTATCATAGTTTTTAATTAACTAACCCAAAACAGCCCGCGGTGTTACTACGACGGCGTAAATCTGGTTTTACGGTGTTTTTCGTGTTTCCAGGTTTTAAATCATTAAGTTAGCATATCATATAGATATAGAACATGTGTTTAGTTGATTTTAAAAGTCAAGTTAGAAGGATTAACTTTTGTTTGCGAACAAGTTTAGAATTAACTAAACTATGTTCTAGTGATTACAAGTTTAAACCTTCGAATAAGATAGCTTTATATGTATGAATCGAATGATGTTATGAACATCATTACTACCTTAAGTTCCTTGGATTAACCTACTGGAAAAGAGAAAAATGGATCTAGCTTCAACGGATCCTTGGATGGCTCGAAGTTCTTGAAGCAGAATCATGACACGAAAACAAGTTCAAGTAAGATCATCACTTGAAATAAGATTGTTATAGTTATAGAAATTGAACCAAAGTTTGAATATGATTATTACCTTGTATTAGAATGATAACCTACTGTAAGAAACAAAGATTTATTGAGGTTGGATGATCACCTTACAAGATTGGAAGTGAGCTAGCAAACTTGAAAGTATTCTTGATTTTATGTAACTAGAACTTTTGGAATTTATGAAGAACACTTAGAACTTGAAGATAGAACTTGAGAGAGATCAATTAGATGAAGAAAATTGAAGAATGAAAGTGTTTGTAGGTGTTTTTGGTCGTTGGTGTATGGATTAGATATAAAGGATATGTAATTTTGTTTTCATGTAAATAAGTCATGAATGATTACTCATATTTTTATAATTTTATGAGATATTTCATGCTAGTTGCCAAATGATGGTTCCCACATGTGTTAGGTGACTCACATGGGCTGCTAAGAGCTGATCATTGGAGTGTATATACCAATAGTACATACATCTAAAAGCTGTGTATTGTACGAGTACGAATACGGGTGCATACGAGTAGAATTGTTGATGAAACTGAACGAGGATGTAATTTTAAGCATTTTTGTTAAGTAGAAGTATTTTGATAAGTGTCTTGAAGTCTTTCAAAAGTGTATAAATACATGTTAAAACACTACATGTATATACATTTTAACTGAGTCGTTAAGTCATCGTTAGTCGTTACATGTAAATGTTGTTTTGAAACCTTTAGGTTAACGATCTTGTTGAATGTTGTTAACCCAATGTTTATAATATCAAAAGAGATTTTAAAGTATTATATTATCATGATATTATGATGTACGAATATCTCTTAATATGATATATATACATTAAATGTCGCTACAACGATAATCGTTACATATATGTCTCGTTTCAAAATCATTAAGTTAGTAGTCTTGTTTTTACATATGTAGTTCATTGTTAATATACTTAATGATATGTTTACTTATCATAATATCATGTTAACTATATATATAACCATATATATGTTATCATATATTTTTTACAAGTTTTAACGTTCGTGAATCACCGGTCAACTTGGGTGGTCAATTGTCTATATGAAACCTATTTCAATTAATCAAGTCTTAACAAGTTTGATTGCTTAACATGTTGGAAACATTTAATCATGTAAATATCAATCTCAATTAATATATATAAACATGGAAAAGTTCGGGTCACTACAGTTTGACTTAGGTTTGACATGTTGACCATGATTGCATGACTTACCGAGATGTTTGAATTTAGTTGACCACTTTGACCGAGTTGACTTTGGTTGCTTTTGTTGACTTGCTTGGACTAGTTGACTTTTACTTGCTTATTGAGTCAGTCTGAGCACTAGGACTACGCATACACTATGGGATGACATAGTGTGACCTATGTATTTTTATAAGATGACCTATTTGGCTAGGTTGCGTTGTTCGGTCGAGATTGTTCGACTACTGTACGATTTTTACTAAGAGATATTTCGGTGCTTTTGCTAAGGTGAGTCTACAGTCCCTACTACATTTTTACAGGGATGAGATAACATGCTTTTTACAAATGTTTTACATATTAGGCACAAGTAACTTAAACGATATACATATGAGTTCAGATCAAAAATCCCTTAGCTTGATTACATTAATTACTTTAAGTAAGCTCGACTTATAGGGACGGTACCGTTAGGTTTGACGAACCTCGTCTCAACCTACGAGGTGCTTATTATGTTGTAACTTGTACACTTGATCAGTGTATGCTTAGAAAGGGTAAAGGGAAGACGTGTAGCGCTTTAGCTATCCGCAGGTTAAAGTTTTATAATCAAGTGCTCATGCTAATGTATAATTTTTACGATGTTTTTCAGAAATCTTGTGGCCTAAACTTACGAAATGCTTTACTAAACCTGTAGATTCACTCAACGTTTTTCGTTGACGTGTAACGACCCAACCCGTCGATTTTCGGAGCATAATTTTTTTTCCATTTTAATATACAATAAATAACACTTTAGTTCCTATTACACAATTTCCAAAACGTATTTGTTATCAAAGTAAGTTCAACGAACTTAAAAACATACAATAATTATTTGAACTCCTTAATACAATAGTACGTTAGATAAATCATAAACCGGTTATACTCATGACCCATTTGACTAAACCAATATACGTCACATGACCCGACTAGCTACTTAACACAATACCGAGCATGGTGATTGGGACTACGCTACCCAATCCTAAATCGAGTCCAAAAGCAAGATCTTCTAAGGCAACCTAGCCAAGATCTCTAATCCCCACACTTACCCGAGCCACCATCACGCGAACCTATAAAAATATCAACAACAAGAGGGTAAACTAATGCTTAGTGAATGTAAAGATACTATACACATACATATGCATAAAATGACTACGCATCACCAAGCACAAAAGTAAACACATACCACCTTCGCATGGTAAACAAGCTACAAAAGAGCACATACACAAAGTAGCTACACGCTACGTAATCACCAAGCTAACGCCACAAGATTAGCTACAACACAACAATAAGTATATACGCATATACAATAAATATAATCAACAACATCAATAAGGTTAACCCCTTAACCTAAACCACATGAAGGTTGGCCGAACTTCACGCGCCTTAGTGAATCCGAACTTCACGCGACTCACTACCTTCAAATAACTTGACTATTAAGGATTGCCGAACTTCACGCGCCTTTATGAATCCGAACATCACGCGACTCATACCTTAGTCAAACATCACAATAGGGTTAGCTGAACTTCACGCGCCTTAATGAATCCGAACATCACGCGATTCACTACCTGAATCATCTCTACGACAAATGATAGCAAAACCCATCGCCAAAGGGTTTATCTAACATGCTAGCCAATCACAACATCAAGGGTGGTAACCCCAAAACGCATAAGTGTATCACATGGACCCAAAGCACAAGAGGAGTCCATTCTCCCACACAAACATAGAGTAAACCCGAGCAAGGGTCACCCTACACACACGCACCCATCCTATGCATACATACACGTATAGTAAATTTACACTCACCTTAAACGCCTCGATGAAGTGCAATCTAAACCCGTAACTCGCCAATGGAACGTACCTATTCCATTTATCACATAATCATCAATATAAACTCATTTGGACTCCCGACCCGCCCAAATGAACAACAAGTGCAAAATACGCCCTTATGCACTTTTAACGCTCCTCGAAGGTCGAAAACCAACAAGACCAAATCCTGCGTACCCAACATACCTAAAAGTACCAACTTTAGCACTCGAACACATTTTAACTCGAGTTTCGCTCGAAAACCCATTTTGACCCTTAAAAAGTCAACATCTCACCATTTGCTAGTTTTGACTTCAAAACGCCATTAACTCAAGTTTATACTTTAACTTAACTCATTTTAAGTTTATAAACTCAAATAAAACGACAATCGGGCCACAATTATCATCAACCCTAATTTTGACTCTATTCAAAATTAGTCAACCAATCGAACTCAAATGGTTTCCAATACATCAATAATCACTAATACTAGTGATTATTCACTCTTTGCAAGTCTCACATGTTTAAACTTGCACACCAAACTCAAAACCCGCCTTCATCACTTATAAACCCGAATCCTAATTATCATCTTCCATTAATAACTAGTGTGGTTCCATTTATGAACATACAATCAAAACCCCTAAATATGAACAAGAATCTTAAGAACGAAATTCAGATTTAGAACTTACCACTAGTATCAATACGTAGCTAAGAACGAGGAGAACAACGTTTCTTCTTGCTCCAAAGATCGATTCACGAATCTTCACACCCGATTTACACTTTGAATCTAGGAAGGTTTTATGTTTGGGAGAGAAATTAGAAAGAAAAGAGAAAAGAAAATGAGATAAATGAATGAGTGGACCAGAATTGGGGCTTAAATCTGCCTCATACGTGAAAAGACCAAAACACCCTCACTTTCCCTTTAAAATTACAAAAATCCGGAACCAAACTCCCAGAAGAGCCGCGCCGCGACCTTCTTCCTTCGCGCCGCGACCAACAGCGTGGTCACTTTTCGCGTACTTGAACCCAAACACACGAACACGTCTCGTACCCTTCATACACTAGATGTATATACTCTCTAGAACACGTATAACAACCCTTCGATCACTCTCGTACTCTATTTACATACATGCAACATATATACTTACTCGATACACATATATATATTCGTTATACGTCGTACGTGCTCTACATATATACATCGTACGAATAAACGGGTCTTACAACTCTCCCCCACTTATTTCGATCACGTCCTCGTGATCCGCACCCACACTTAGATGTTAGACATCAACCGCGACTGCTCGCCTCGACGCCGAGTATCCGGTCCTTCACTACCCATCACATAATCGTCTAAAGATGGCACAACTCGCCGACGACTCTCGCCATTATAACTTTCACCAACCGCTTCGAGGTCTAACTCGGGACTTTTTCGAAGACTCTCAAAGTCTTTATTCACAATTTAAGCAACATTTGCTCGCTCAACTACACAAATATCGACTCTTCAATCAACCACATTGCCATTATTCTCACACATGGCATTCACCACACGGAACTCAGTAGTCGATTCAACACTTCACACTTCATGATCATTCTCCATCGGGCCGACTTCCGCTAGCCCGTACGACCACTTTCACTATATAGGGATTGTACCGTAATCCCCGGTAGCTAACTTCCCCACTTAGGACCTATAGTCCCGTACAATCACCGCCAAGATCATCGCATCTCGCGGAATTTTAACCTTCCGGATTACAAATGACCGGTCACAACGTTGGTCAATTTCATCATCTTTTCACAAACAACTCTTGAGGCATTCAAACCTCGACTTCTCAACTAAGTCCAATCTTTGGCGCGTTAAACACCATCACCACGCGTCATCGTACTTTCGGGTTTCTCATCAGCACCCAAGTACCAAATAATCACCTGAGTCAACACTAAACTAGCAGGTATAAGAGGCACCTATCGTCGTGTTATGCAACTCCCGTCAATGCCATCAAGATTTCAACACTCAACCCTTTCGGATTTTCACTTAATGCAACACTTCATCTAATGTCTCGAAATCAAACGAACCAAACGAACTTCATGGTTAAACGCTCGCATCACACTAGCCTCTACCGCTAGTCTCAACTATTTAGGCCGCATAACGAACCTAACATCCTTTTACTTATCGTCACGGAGATGCTTGGAAACACCAAGTCTTATACTCTAAATCGCACTTATCTTAACCGTTGACACGTTTATCAACAAACTTCAAAACTAGTCAACACCCGTGACTTTACTCGCACCCGTACGTGGTCCACGAAAATGCCTCTCGAACGGCATACCACGATCACACACAAATAAAAGAAAAGTGGCCGACAAGAGTGTACACCACTCGCCACACAATCACCAATCGCCATCTTGGTCATCAAAAGTGAGATCAATCGACATCATTCACCACGTCACATTCGATCGCTAACGAACATCGTATCACTAGCTAATATATATTGACACGCCTTGTCAATTTTGCCAATCGTACAATTTGCATTATGGTCTCATCACCATATACTTGGTTAACTATACACAATCAACCCAAGTCAACACACATCTCTACACTATACCTATAAGGCTAGTCGATCATCAAGTGAACTAACTCGAATTTGCTAGTCACTATACCGTATGGATAAGTCAAATCGTCAATCCATTTCACGTTCATGCTCTTTCGGCCTCAATTACTCAACGAGTAGTGCAACATCGCGCACTACTACACCATAGTGAATCTTAACGGATAACACTATCCATCATCACACGCTAGCAAACTAATAGCATATCATGCGAACAATATAATATGCTACACTACAACACACAACCATTGATGTCCACAACATCCATTAGTATTCAAGATTTCAAGGCTAGCCCAACGAATGGTATCGTCAAAATCGAACTTAATTCCCATCCGTCCCAATAAATGTGGTATCGTCAACATCGAACTTAAACCCACATATGAGGTATCGTCAACATCGAACTTAAACCCACATATGAGGTATCGTCAACATCGAACTTAAACCCTCATCAAATGTCACTACAATAGTGGTATGACTTCGTCAACATCGAACTTTAAATCCATACATGAGGTATCGTCAAATCGAACTTTAACCCTCATCAAAAACAAACAATATACTCTAGGACTTGGTATCGTCAACATCGAACTTAAACCCATATCCCACAATCAAATAAATCATATACATACATATATAATTATTCCACTCACTAGGACACTATCGCCTTCAATGTCCTAGGTCTCACTCGAGCGAGCTTAACTACCCTTACGCCATAACACAGAACGCCTAAGCAACAAAGACTCACGCAGAAGTCAAGGCGTCAAACAAGTAACACACTCTACCGAGTGCAAATCAAAATCACAATAGTAGGCCGACCACCCGCTACTATTATCTGCACGGAGAATAAAATTTAGCTAAGGCCTACACTCACACTGCATTTAACACAAAAGTACGTTATACGAAAACAATATAAACGTACCTCAACATCTTCTCCTAACGTTCGCCGTCCCTAGCGCGGGACACTCCTCTTTGCGATGCCCTTTTCCACGACAATTAAAACACAAAACACCACCATCACTCGATGCCGGGCACTCCTAAAACTTGTGACCTCTTTCGCCACATTTAAAACATCTAGACGCACTAGAATTCGATGTTCCTTTCCCCACATTACTCATATCTCTAATTGTGCCCTTAGTTCTCTTACTCGGAGCGCCATACGAGTCAACCGTTCTCTTACTCAGAACATTATTGATCCGCTCCCAAGGATATGGTTCAAAACCCTTAGGCAAGGCAAATAGCTCGGCAAACGAGTTCACTTACCCAAGGCTTATCTTCCCACTTAACTCATCGTTTAAAGCCTTAAGGAAATATTGCATCAACAGCCTTTCTTATTTACGTACTCGGTGCAAAATCACGCCTTAGACATAAAGGTAGCCCGTAGAGTATTTAGGTCCATAGACCCTTGTCTCAACACGCATATCTCCTGACGCATTCTTGTCAAGTCGGCTTGCTTTCGGAATTCTTCAAAGAATTCTTTCTTAAAATCGCCCCATGACAAACTCATGAACGGTTCTTCACCGACCGTATCAATTTTACCATTCAACCAATCTTTCGCACCATCTCGTAACAAACTAGTAGCGATTCTCTTTTTCTTGTCCGGCGGACACTCACTTATACGAAAACATCCTTCGATAGCCGAGATCCAACGAGTACTCACTAACGGATCCGGTTCTCCATGATACATCGGAGGTTTAGTCACTCGAAACTCCTTGTAACTAAACTCCTTTTTACCATTACCTCGAGGCTCGATAAGCCTTCTTTCGAACTCTTCTCGAATCATTTTCACTTGCTTTGCAACCTCGACTTCAACCCTAGCTGCAAACTCATCGTTGTTATTTCGTTCCTCACTCGATGCACCTCTTCTCGTTGCCATTCTATAGAATGCAAGAAACCGATTAAACACGAACGAAAATCAACCATACGCACCAAACCGCCCCATCTTGCTCGACACTCGTCGTACATCACTTGTAGACACGATATGTACCCATAATAGGGTTTGCACGTCCTTGTTGTGCACGCACTTCATACCAACTCATTAGTACCATGACCATCTTGCTCAATGACAAATACAACGCAATAATAAGCGCATGCAAAAATAAGTGCAATACAAACACCATCCTAGTTAGTTAACCTACACACTAAGGCACTAACTAAATTCCCGTCCGACTCGTACTCCTACAAGTCCCTTAACAACAAGCAAACACAAAAGTCTAAGTCTAGGCACCTATCTCAAGTCGCCTAAATCCCTTAAACCATGCTCTGATACCACTTGTAACGACTCAACCCGTCGATTTCCGGCCCATAAATTTTTTTCCATTTTAATATACAATAAATAACACTTTAGGTCCCATTACACAATTTTCAAAACGTATTTGTTATCAAAGTAAGTTCAACGAACTTAAAAACATACAATAATTATTTGAACTCCTTAATAATAGTACGTTAGATAAATCATAAACCGATTATACTCATGACCCATTTGACTAAACCAATATACGTCACATGACCCGACTAGTTACTTAACACAAAACCGAGCATGGTGATTGGGACTACGCTACCCAATCTCAAATCGAGTCCAAAAGCAAGATCTTCTAAGGCAACCTAGCCAAGATCTCTAATCCTCACGCTTACCCGAGCCGCCATCACGCGAACCTATAAAAATATCAACAACGAGAGGGTAAGCTAATACTAAGTGAATGTAAAGATACTATACACATACATATGCATAAAATGACTACGCATCACCAAGCACAAAATTAAACACATACCACCTCCGCATGGTAAACAAGCTACAAAAGAGCACATACAAAAATTAAGCTACATGCTACGTAATCACCAAACTAACGCGACAAGATTAGCTACAACACAACAATAAGTATATACGCATATACAATAAAAATAATCAACAACATCAATAAGGTTAACCCCTTAACCTAAACCACATGAAGGTTGGCCGAACTTCACGCGCCTTAGTGAATTCAAACTTCACGTGACTCACTACCTTCAAACAACTTGACTATTAAGGATGGCTGAACTTCACGCGCCTTTATGAATCCGAACATCACACTACTCATACCTTAGTCAAACATCACAATAGGGTTGGTCGAAGTTCACGCGCCTTAGTGAATCCGAACATCACGCGATTCACTACCCAAATCATCTCCATGACAAATGCTAGCAAAACCCATCGCCAAAGGGTTTATCCAACACGCTAGCCAATCACAACATCAAGGGTGGTAACCCCAAAGCGCATAAGCATATCACATGGACCCGAAGTACAAGAGGAGTCCATTCTCCCATACAAACATATAGTAAACCTGAGCAAGGGTCACCCTACACACACGCACCCATCCTATGCATACATACACGTATAGTAAATTTACACTCACCTTAAACGCCTCGATGAAGTGCAATCCAAACCCGTAACTCGCCAATGGAACGTACCTATTCCGTTTTTCACATAATCATCAATACAAACTCATTTGGACTCTCGACCCACCCAAATGAACAACAAGCGCAAAATACGCCCTTATGCACTTTTAACGCTACTCGAAGGTCGAAAACCAACAAGACCAAATCCCTAGTACCCAACATACCTAAAATTACCAACTTTAACACTCGAACACATTTTAACTCGAGTTTCGCTCAAAAACCTATTTTGACCCTTAAAAAGTCAACATCTCGCCATTTGCTAATTTTGACTTCAAAACGCCATTAACTCAAGTTTATACTTTAACTTAACTCATTTTAAGTTTATAAACTCAACTAAAATGACAATCGGGCCACAATTATCATCAACCCTAATTTTGACTCTACTCAAAATTAGTTAACCAGTCGAACTCAAATGGTTTCCAATACATCAATAATCACTAATACTAGTGATTATTCACTCTTTGAAAGTCTCACATGTTTAAACGTGCACACCAAATGCAAAACCCACCTTCATCACTTATAAACCAAAATCATAGTTATCATCTTCCATTAATAACTAGTGGGGTTCCATTTATGAACATACAATCAAAACCCCTAAATATGAACAAGAATATTAAGAACAAAATTAGGATTTAGAACTTACCACTAGTATCAATACATAGCTAAGAACGAGGAGAACAACATTTCTTCTTGCTCCAAAGATCGAAATACAAATCTTCACACCCGATTTACACTTTGAATCTAGGAAGGTTTTATGTTTTGGGAGAGAAATTAGAAAGAAAAGAGAAAAGAAAATGAGATAAATGAATGAGTGGACCATAATTGGGGCTTAAATCTGCCTCATACTTAAAAAGACTAAAATGCCCTCACTTTCCCTTTAAAATTACAAAAATCCGGAACCAAACTCCCAGAAGAGCCGCGCCGCGGCCTTCTTCCTTCACGCCGCAACCAATAGCGTGGTCTGGTGGTCTTGTTTACATGCTGTCTGATATTGATTTGTGTACAATACCGCGCCGCGACCCACTAGGCCACGCCGCGACCTAGTGTGGGTTTTGTCCACTTTTCGCGTACTTGAACCCCAACACACGAACACGCCTCGTACCCTTCGTACACTAGATGTATATACTCTATAGAACACATATAACAACCCTTCGATCACTCTCGTACTCTATTTACATACATGCAACATATATACTTACTCGATACACATATATATATTTGTTATATGTCGTACGTGCTTTACATATATACATCGTACAAATAAACGGGTCTTACATGATGTTTTGCATGTTTTTATCTCAGGTCGATAGAGGTATAGCTTCCGCTATGCAGAGTTGTCATGATTGCTTGTTTGCTGCTAGTACTGGATGTCGTCCAGCATGTTTTCGTCATGACTATTTTAAGAGCATATCTTCGCATTGAAAACTGTCTTTTCAAATAATGTTTTGGCTTTACTTACCTTGGATATTTGATGTGCGTAGAGGTGTATACGAAATAGTTTATATTTTACTAGGAAATACTATTAAATACGATACAATTTTACACAAGTTATTTATTTATTTATTTATAGAGTGGATATACCTAAACCTTACTACAACACTTATAGGCAGTGTACCTAATCGTACAGTAGTGTAGTTTTTAGTAAGTCCGGTTCGTCCACAGGGAACTCGCCAAGTTTAACGCTATATTTTTAAAACTATATTTGTAAATAAATATATATATATAAATATAAGTAGTATTATTATTATAAAAGGGGGTTTTTACCGTTTAATGACCGGTTTGTCGATTTTAAAACTTAAGTCGCAGTTAAAACCTAATGTAAAATCTTAAATATATAAAAGACTTAATTTAAAACGTAAAGTAAATGACAATAATTGAAGTGCGATAAATTAAAGTGCGATAAAATAAAATTGCGATAATTAAAAAGTACGATAATTAAAAGTGCAATTAAATATGAAATAAAGGAATTATGCTTATTTAAACTTCCGTAATCATGTTTGACGTGTTGATTTTTAGTTTATTACCATGGGTTAATTGTCCTTTGTCCTGGATTATTCAATATGTCCGTCTGGTTTTTGTCCATAACAGTCCATCAGTCATAAATATAAAGTGCGAGTGTCCTCGTCAAATTATCCTTATATTCGAAGTCAAATATTTCAACTAATTGGGGACTTAAACTATAATTACACCAAGTGTCCTTGTATATAATTCACCCCTGTTTTAATAAGTCTATTGACTATTAATCCATTCCCGTGTCCGGTTAAATGAACGACTATTAGTACTTATAAATATCCCGCCCATCGTGTCCGATCGAGTGTATATGGTTATTTATAGGTACGTCCAATTGTAAATTTTATATTGAATTAACAAACTATCACTTAATTAAACAAATATAAAGCCCATTAATAGCCCATAGTCTAATTTCCACAAGTGTCGTTCTTTTGTCCAAACCCCAATTATGGTACAAAGCCCAATTACCCCGTTTTAAATATTTTAGCCCAACCTCATGATTACTTCGGCTTAAATAAGCATAATAATAACTTAGCTACGAGACATTAATTTAAAAAGGTTGAACATAACTTACAATGATTAATAATAGCGTAGCGTTACACGGACAGAATTTTGACTTACACCCTTACAACATTCGCTAACATACCCTCTTTATTATTAAATTAAAATTATAATTATAATTATAATTATAATATATATATATATATATATATATATATATATATATATATATATATATATATATATATATATATATATATATATATATATATATATATATATATATATATATATTACAGAGAGATAGAGAGGATAGATTTTGGTGTAAAGAACTCAGCAGATTTCGTGGCCTTTTATAGGCAGATTCTGAAATGACTGCTCCGCTATCGCGAAGCAATTGTGCCTTCCAGCTCCGAGATCGCGAAGACATGCCTTCCAGCTCACCAACTTTTAGCCATTTGCTTGTCGACGTTATATTATATAATATTATATATATATAATTTTATATAATTATTTATATATTATATTATATTCTTGTGCATAGTTGACTTGTAATTTTTGGTCCGTTGCGTCGCGTGCTGAAAGTTGGTTCATTTCTCGGTTCCGGATTTTCGAACGCCTTTTCGTACGATTTAATATCTTGTACTTTGTGTTTCACAACTAGTACTCTTGTCATTTTTAGACGTTTCTCATCAATAAATTGAACCACTTTGATTGTACTTTGTACTTTTTAGCTTTTTGGTCATTTGCGTCTTCAATTCGTCGAATCTGTCTTTTGTCTTCACCTTTTATTATTTAAACGAATATTACTTGTAAATAGAACAATTGCAACTAAAAGTTTATCTTTCTTGAGGGATAATGCTATGAAATATATGTTCGTTTTTAGCATTATCAAATATTTCCACACTTGAGCGTTGCTTGTCCTCAAGCAATATAGTCTTGAAATAAAAACACTAGAATCACTTCTTTATTCTTCACACTTTGTACATCAGTGATTTCTATACGGCGGTATGAACAATGGTAGTAATGATGTGGTTTACAGTCCCACATGACTATGAAAATTTAGATCCTTTAGGAAATTGAATCTTTATGAAAACATTTAATCTTTTGAAAATTCAATCTTGCTTTTACCCTAGATAAGTTTTCTGGAATAACCCTTCACCGGTGTTTGCAAAATGTTTTTGTGGGTTTGGTGGGTTTCAGATTTGAAAATTTTAGCTCAAAACTTATAGTTTTGTGTCACCCACTTGCTAACCTTGTATTGGGAAAGCAACACGTCCAGTTTACTTGCTCCGTATATTACCTTTCGGTAAACTACCGTCCGGTTGTAAAGGAAAGCGTTGAACAAGCAACTGTTAAGGTAATGTCCCGTGACATGCTTTTAATTATGGTCTATAACGTGTCAGATGCAATTACTATCCTTGGTAGGAGCAATAGTAAAGATCACCCTATAGTTTTTCGGTCTGGCACAAGGTCCTGTCTTTGACCATGCTATGCAACCACCGTTCTTACGGTTGACACCCGATTTGGTTCAGGTGACCTAATGAATTCCAGGTGAATTTCTAGGATTTTACGTTCAATAGTAATGAATGCATTAAAAATGGGTTTTTAGAAAACAAATCGGTTTGTAATTTGATCAAAATATTTTCTCGTTCAAGCTCGAGTTTAGATATCATCGAATTCCATGAGTTTGAATTCTCAATCTTTAAAAGTCAATCTCAAGGATTGAGTAATATCAGTCTTAAAGGCTGATTTTTAATCTTTTAAGGAGATTATCCTTTCTGGGGATCTGATTCATTAGTCTTATCAAGCTAATTTGCACGGCACCCTCCCCATTTTACGAGACAGATCCTCTCATGGTTAGGATAAGTCTGACCACATGGCGACCCTGTTTGATGCTGATGTCCGTGGATTTCCAGCTGATTTTCGAGAAAACTTTTCAAGGTTTTTCGTAGACTCTACAACTGGTCGGGACGACAACTTCCTGACCTAAATCAAGAAGCGCGTGTCTTTTTCGGAAGACTTTATTTCCTTTTAATGATGGAATTGATTCATCGTGTAGATCTATATTTCTTTCAAATATATTATAAGAAATTGGGTAAAACTTGATAAAATTTTGTCCAAAACAAAAGTATCTTCTATTATTTGTACAAAAATATGTGATATATGTTTTAAATAACTTGGTAAATTTTTCCCATACTTGGCTTTTATTTTTCTTTCTTTGCCTTTTTATTGTCCTCTATTCCATTTTAAATGAATTCTAACATTTTGGGTTGTTTCTCAATTTATGTTCTTTCTGAGGTAACAATAATTTCGGTGTTGACACCTAGTTTTATCGTTCATAAATATGTATAAACATGATTTTGAATTCATTTATTTGAAAATTTTGAAAAATTTTACTAGAATTGGGTAGTTAGTATATAAGACTAGGGCTGTTCTTTATTATCAGAGAGTACTAGATTCTAATACAACTACTACGTTACTAGTATTTTTAATGGTAACCAAGTGTTTAAGTAAAAAAATTTTAAAAATTCGAAATAATTTAACCCCTTCCCACACTTAAGATCTTGCAATGCCCTCATTTGCAAGAAATCGGTAACAATTTAAATTATTGAGGGTGATTAGCGTAGAAGAATGATTAAATTTTACCAGAGTTTCCAAACATATTGGCATTTGTTTGTTGAATGATAAATGGTGTACATCATTTGTTCATTCCGTCTTGTTGTTACATCACATTTGTTTTTCGTTTTTTTCGTCAAAATTAGTAGCTTTTGCTGAACTTAATGTCAGTCTTTGAAAATGCGCTATTTTACCCTGTTGTGTACATAAGATAAACTACAAACATACATAATATTTTTATTATTATTATTATATTTTTTTTATAAAATATTTATTTATTAAAACGATTTAAATGAATAATTTTTTAAAATTTTGTTTCCTTTTTGTTTAGGTAGTTTCGGTATGTTTGCCTAGTCCGTCCCTCGATAAAATTTAAAATTTGTCATTTTTAAAGCGTTTGTTTTAAAAGAAAAGATTTTTGGTTTTTTTTAAATGTTTTTGGCATACTTTAAATCAATAAGATTAAAAATAATGATAATAAAATTTCTCGTCCCTCCCTTGGGTAAAGCAATTTCGGTTCAACGACCTAGTTTTCAACTCACGGCGAATTTTTAGAAATCACATTTTTAACTTAATGAAATAAAGTACATTTTGTTTTTAAATTCACACCAAACTTAAATTTAAAATACATAAAATTAAAAATTCATATTATTAAAATTAAAAATTCACACTAAATTTATATTATATTTTTGTTTTTATACATACAAACTTATATTAAAAATATTAATTTTTCAAATATTTACAAACTTGAATATATTGATTTTAAAAAGTTTATAATATTAATTTAATATTAATATATTAATTTTAAAAACAAAGTAAAAAAAATAAAATTAAAAATGTTTTTGGTCTTTTATCCCACTTTAATCAATCAAATATTATCAAAAATATACGCCTCTCTTTTCGGTAAAGTAATTTCGGTTCCATAACCTAGTTTTACTCCTGACAAATTTCTGAAATATTTTGAGTTGATTGATTTAAGATATTTATACCTTAAGAATAAACGGTAAATTTTGCAGTGATGTAATAAATTTTTGTATGATATCAATAATTTCGGTTACGCATACCTAATTTTATTGAATACCAATTTAATACTTTATAGCGAATGATTCAGCGTTTATTATCAAAATGTTAAAAGCAATAAAATAAAAATAAAAACTGTACATACTTACCTGTGAGAAAGAATTCTCAGAGACCTGCTTTAGCCGACTCATAGGAGAGTCGTGTGATTTGGTTCTCCATAGCTACATAAGCATAATCTCGAATCTTCAATATCTTTTCTTCTAAACATATAAACGGTCCTTCTCTGCATAGAGTAACAAATTCGGTATTTGAATATGTTTGATTATTTGAACATTTACCTTCGTGTGACCATTTTCCGCAATTATGACATCTTTCAAGGTGTCGTGCTCTTCTTTTTGTTGCAGATTTTGATTTCCCTTTACCAAAATGTATCTTATGATGATCTTTTCTGAGTTCTTTTCTTACTCCGTCCATTTTGCCTCTTATGAATGATACCAGTTCACTCAGAAGTGTGTCATTATTACGTTTAGTAATCATAGCGTGTAGCATTAGACCATGGTTCAGATCAAAGGAATTCTTCATCTCGTAAAACCTAAAAAAAATAAAAATTCAGAATGGGGGGATAAGACTAGTTCTTTAGGGTCTGCTAGGGAAAGACCATTCGGATTCCATTTTTCGAAACTACACGAAAACAGAATATCTAACTCTAACAGAAATATATATTACCCTAAAAAGATTCGAACCTTCCCACACTTAGTTAGCTGTGATGTCGAAATTGTGATTAACTTTATCTTCAACTTCCATTGGATTATCTATGTAATGTTTAACTCTGTGACCATTAACTTTAAATTCAATCCTATTTGAATTTATTAATTCTACTGTTCTGTACGGGAAAACTCTTTTGACTATGAATGGTCCAGACCATCTTGATTTCAATGTTTCCGGAAATAGCTTGAATCGTGAATTGAAAAGAAAAACTCTGTCTCCTTCTTTAAATTCTTTTGAACTTCTAATTCTTTTATCATGCCATTTCTTCGTTCTTTCTTTATAGAATAACGAATTTTCATATGCTTCATGTCTTAATTCTTCTAATTCGTTTAGCTGACTTAACCGTAGACGTCCGGCTTCATGTAAATCAAGATTACATGTCTTCAAAGCCCAAAATGCTTTGTGCTCAATTTCTACTGGAAGGTGACATGCTTTTCCGTAAACGAGTCTAAAAGGTGTAGTTTCAATTGGAGTTTTGTAGGCTGTTCTAAAAGCCCAGAGTGCATCCTCCAATTTCATGGACCATTCCTTCGGATTTGATCCTACGGTTTTTTCTAGAATACGTTTTAAAGCTCGGTTGGTATTTTCAACTTGTCCACTTGTTTGAGGATGATAAGCGGTTGAGATTTTATGAGTTACTCCATATCTTTTGAGAACTTTCTCAAGTTGATTATTACAAAAATGAGTACCCCGATCACTTATTAAAGCTTTTGGTGTTCCGAACCTAGTAAAAAGATGTTTTAAAAAGTTGACTACAACTCGTGCATCGTTAGTCGGGAGAGCTTGTGCTTCCGCCCATTTAGATACATAATCAATGGCAACGAGAATGTAGAGATTATTATGAGATTTTGGAAATGGACCCATAAAGTCGATACCCCAAATGTCAAATACTTCACATACTTGAATGACATTTTGTGGCATTTCATCACGTTGACTTATTTTTCCAGCCCTTTGACAAGCATCACAGGATTTGCAAAGAAGGTGTGCGTCTTTGAAAATTGTAGGCCAATAGAATCCAGCATCGTAAACTTTTTTTGCTGTGAGTTGAGGCCCATAATGCCCTCCTGTTGGTCCTGTGTGACAATAGTTTAAGATTTGATTGGCTTCATCTCCGAATACACATCGGCGTATTATGCCATCGGGACAACTTTTAAACAAATGTGGATCTTCCCAGAAATAGTGTTTTATATCACTAAAGAATTTCTTTCGTTTTTGGTACGACAACCATTTTTCAAGGAATCCACATACTAAGTAGTTTGCATAGTCTGTAAACCATGGAATTTCACTATAATCTATCTTCAATAGATATTCATCAGGAAAGTTATCTTGTATGGCCGATTCATTTAGAACTTCTAATTCGAGATTTTCAAGACGAGAAAGATGATCATCGGCGAGATTTTCTGCTCTCTTTTTATCTCAGATTTCAATATCGAACTCTTGTAAGAGTAAGATCCAACGGATTAATCTTGGTTTAGCATCTTGTTTCGAAAATAGGTATCTAAGAGCAGAATGGTCGGTATAGACCACCGTTTTAGCTAGAACGAGATATGAAAGAAATTTATCAAAAGCAAAGACAATAGCAAGGAGTTATTTTTTAGTAGTTGTGTAATTTGTTTGTGCTCCTTGTAACGTCTTACTAGTATAATAAATAGGTTGAAATCGTTTTTCAATCATTTGTCCTAAAATGGCTCCCATTGCAAAATCACTTGCATCGCACATAAGTTCAAATGGTAGATTCCAATTTGGAGTTATCATGATCGGCGCATTAGTGAGTTTCTCTTTAAGAATATTAAAAGATTTGATGCATTCATCCGAAAAGATGAATGGAGCATCCTTTTCTAGGAGTTTATTCATAGGAGTGGCAATTTTAGAAAAATCTTTTATGAAACGTCGGTAAAAACGGGCATGCCCTAGAAAACTCCTAACTCCTCTAACATTGGTGGGATGTGGAAGTTTAGCAATTATATCTACTTTAGCTCTATCCACTTCAATTCCTTCCTTGGAAATTTTATGACCAAGAACGATGCCTTCTTTAACAATGAAATGGCATTTCTCCCAATTAAGAACTAGATTTGATTGTTCGCATCTAATAAGCATTCGTTCAAGATTAACTAGACATGATTCAAATGTATCACCGAAGACTGAAAAGTCATCCATGAAAACTTTCATGCATTCTTCTATCATGTCGTGAAAAATCGCCATCATGCACCTTTGAAAGGTTGCAGGGGCGTTGCAAAGTCCAAATGGCATGCGTTTGTAAGCAAAAGTACCATAAGGGCACGTGAACGTGGTTTTTTCTTGGTCCTCGGGTGTTATTGCAATTTGAAAGTATCCGGAAAAACCATCAAGAAAACAATAGTAACTATTTCCGGCTAATCTTTCCAACATTTGATCAATAAAAGGTAAGGGAAAGTGATCTTTTCTTGTGGCGTCATTTAATTTTCTATAATCAATACAAACACGCCATCCGGTTACAGTCCTAGTAGAAATAAGCTCATTTTTCTCATTTGTGATGACAGTCATGCCACTTTTCTTAGGTACACATTGAACTGGGCTTACCCATGGACTATCAGAGATTGGATAAATTAAACCTGCATCTAGCAGTTTAATAATTTCTTTCTTAACAACATCTTGCATATTAGGATTTAGTCTTCGTTGGCGTTGCACATACGTTTTATGACCTTCTTCCATAAGGATTTTATGTGTGCAATACGAAGGACTTATTCCTTTAATATCATGAATCTTCCATGCAATAGCTGGTTTATGAGCTTTTAGCACAGAAATGAGTTGAGATTTTTCATTTTCAGTAAGAGAGGACGATATTATTACAGGTAATTCAGATTTACCATGTAAATAAGTGTATTCCAAATGGTTTAGAAGTGGCTTTAACTCTAATGTCGGTGGTTCTTCTATCGATGATTTATATCGATATCTGTCTTCTTCTTTTAGCATTTGAATTTCTTCCGTTGTTGGTTCATATCCATTAGCCATAAGTGTAGCTAACATTTCAGTTTCATCAATTGGTTCAGTTCCTTCTCCTAAAGAACATTCTCCTGTTCCTTGTAATTCTGGAAATTCCTCCAACAATTTTGCATGTGAATCTATAGTTTGAATATAATAACATGTATCATCTGCAGATTGCAGTTTTTGCATTGCTCTATCAACTGAAAAGGTAACACTCTCATCCTTTATACTTAGGGTCAGTTTCTTACCAAACACGTCTATCATTGCTTTAGCCGTGTTTAAGAATGGTCTTCCTAATATGAGAGGAACTTGAGAATCTTCGAAAATCTCTTGAGGATGTTGAATCTGTTGAATCTGAATCTGAATCTGAATCTCTTCGAAAATTGCTTTAGCCATGATTGAATTTGGTGAATCTGAATCACTTGAGGATTCTGATTTAATGGTTTGTTCTTCGAAAATCTCTGTTTGAATGATTGGTGGTTCCGGAGGAAAGATTAATGGTTCAGGATCTCTGAATTGTCCCTGAATATCCTCCGGATTCTCAATTATGAGGTCGGGTTCAAAAAATGGATTATCGAAAATTTGAATTGGAGTACTTGGTAGACTAGATGACGATTCTAAAGAAAAATCAACGGCGACAATATTGGCTAGATGTCTTGATCGAGTTACAGGTGGTGAACGTATGAAAGGAGGTGAACGTTTTGCTCGGTGCATTCACTGAATATCCTATTAGTTATAAAAGATAAAAATTATATAAGTTATCAAATTAATAGACTTTTCCGATTTTTCCCACGTTTCGAATAGCCAATAGATGCAGCAGGTAGCCAGGACCCTTTAAATCGGAAGCCCACAACTCGCCGCTAACAAATCCAACTATTACTACGAACCAGAAAATTTTGGATGTCTATCAATTTAACCACTTAAAATAATTTTTCGTTGAAATTTAAAGAAATTTTAGAGAAGAAGTAGAAAATTCTATGTCCTAAAAACTAGAGTGGCGAAAAATAAGAAAGAAAAATAGTGCGTCGGAAAAACGTCGAAAAATAATAAAAAGAACGTAGCGCGTCGAAACTTAAAAAGGAACTAAAATTTATAAACAGCGTCGCAAAATTCTAAAGCACCTAAATCTTAGTCTAAAGAAAAAGCACTTAAGGGATTTTACGGCAAAGCCTAAAAATCTAGAAATAAAAAAAAACTACGGCAAATACTATATTAAAATTAATTACGAGCGAAAAACATACAATTTACGAATAAACGATTAAAAAGATACGAAATATAAAAAGATATAAAAAGTGATAAAAATATTTATTTTTATAAAAATATTATTTTTATATTTATTTTATAAAAGTATTAATTTTTATATATTAATATAACTAATTAAACTAAAAAAAATAAACTAAATAATAAAACTAAACTAAATAATTAAATAATTATAACCTAATTAGGGTTTTAATAATAATAATAATTAATACTCCGTAATTATTGATGTACTAGGTCAAAATGTGGCGTGTCAGAGCAGGCCATGCGGTCGCATGGATTTTACGGTTTGAGATCATGCGATCGCATGAGATCTGATACCAGGCCTGATATTGGGCTGCTACAGTACCGGGCCTCGTACACTTTTATATTTTTTTTCTGTTTTAATATTTATATAAAATATTTATATAAATAAAATAAAAACTTAAATTTTAAAAACTAAAATAGAAATAAAAATACTTTATAATTTATATATTTTAAACAACTAAAAAAAATATATGTATATTTTGTTTTTCTTTTTATATTTTTATATTTTTTTATATTTAAAACGTATTTTTACAAAAACGTATTTTTACAAAGGTAAACTAAGACTTAAAAAAAATCTTTTTTTTAATATAGCGTTTCGCTTCCGGCGTTTAAGCAGTCCCCGGCAGCGGCGCCAAAAATACTTGATGTGCGTAGAGGTGTATACGAAATAGTTTATATTTTACTAGGAAATACTATTAAATACGATACAATTTTACACAAGTTATTTATTTATTTATAGAGTGGATATACCTAAACCTTGCTACAACACTTATAGGCAGTGTACCTAATCATACAGTAGTGTAGTTTTTAGTAAGTCCGGTTTGTCCACAGGGAACTCGCCAAGTTTAACGCTATATTTTTAAAACTATATTTGTAAATAAATATATATATATATATAAATATAAGTAGTATTATTATTATAAAAGGGGGATTTTACCGTTTAATGACCGGTTTGTCTATTTTAAAACTTAAGTCGCAGTTAAAACCTAATGTAAAATCTTAAATATATAAAAGACATAATTTAAAACGTAAAGTAAATGACAATAATTAAAGTACGATAAATTAAAGTGCAATAAAATAAAATTGCGATAATTAAAAAGTACGATAATTAAAAGTTCAATTAAATATGAAATAAAGGAATTATGCTTATTTAAACTTCCGTAATCATGATGTTTGACGTGTTGATTTTTAGTTTATTACCATGGGTTAATTGTCCTTTGTCCTGGATTATTCAATATGTCCGTCTGGTTTTTGTCCATAACAGCCCATCAGTCATAAATATAAAGTAGTGTCCTCGTTAAATTATCCTTATATCCGAAGTCAAATATTCCAACTAATTGGGGACTTAAACTATAATTACACCAAGTGTCCTTGTATATAATTCACCCCTGTTTTAATAAGTCCATTGACTATTAATCCATTCCCGTGTGCGGTTAAATGAACGATTATTAATACTTATAAATATCCCGCCCATCGTGTCCGATCGAGTGTATATGGTTATTTATAGGTTCGTCCAATTGTAAATCTTTATATTAAATTAACAAACTATCATTTAATTAAATAAATATAAAGCTCATTAATAGCTCATAGTCTAATTTCCACAAGTGTCGTTCTTTTGTCCAAAACCCAATTATGGTACAAAGCCCAATTACCCCGTCTTAAATATTTTAGCCCAACATCACGATTACTTCGGCTTAAATAAGCATAATAATAACTTAGCTACGAGACATTAATTTAAAAAGGTTGAACATAACTTACAATGATTAATAATAGCGTAGCGTTACACGGACATAATTTTGACTTACACCCTTACAACATTCGCTAACATACCCTCATTATTATTAAATTAAAATTAAAATTAAAATTAAAATTAAAATTAATATATATATATATATATATATATATATATATATATATATATATATATATATATATATATATATATATATATATATATATATATATATATTACAGAGAGATAGAGAGGATAGATTTTGGTGTAAAGAACTCGGCAGATTTTGTGGCCTTTTATAGGCAGATTCTGAAATGACTGCTCCGCTATCGCGAAGCAATTGTGCCTTCTAGCTCCAAGATCATGAAGGCACGCCTTCCAGCTCACCAACTTTTGGCCATTTGCTTGTCGACGTTATATTATATAATATTATATATATATATAATTTTATATAATTATTTATATATTATATTATATTCTTGTGCATAGCTGACTTGTAATTTTTGGTCCGTTGCGTCGCGTGCTGAAAGTTGGTTCATGTCTCGGTTCCGGATTTTCGAACGCCTTTTCGTATGATTTAATATCTTGTACTTTGCGTTTCACAACTTGTAATCTTGTCATTTTTAGACGTTTCTCATCAATAAATTGAACCACTTTGATTGTACTTTGTACTTTTTAGTTTTTTGGTCATTTGCGTCTTCAATTCGTCGAATCTGTCTTTTGTCTTCACCTTTTATTATTTAAACGAATATTACTTGTAAATAGAACAATTGCAACTAAAAGCTTGTCTTTCTTGAGGGATAATGCTATAAAATATATGTTCATTTTTAGCATTATCAATATTCATGTCAACTGTTTTTCAGATTTGTTTCTTTTAATAAATGACTTTGTTTTGATATCTAATGCGAATACTTTTTTCGGAAACATCACTGATATCGGCTAAAAAGTCACGTTTTTACCACCAATATTAGCCCCATTTATGATAAAGTAATTGACTTTATCATCTAAATAAGCATTTATTTGTTTCATTTGGTAGATTATGTCATTATAAAGGCTATGTTTCAAGAATCACTAAAAACGGATGAAAAACGAGGAAAAACGAGCAAAACCGGCTAAGACGATTAACTCGCGTTTAAATAACTTATTTTATAATTTTTTAAAAGTTTATTTACTTAATCTCATATTGTAGGATATTTAATTACGAACGCGTGGGCGCAAGAATCGTTAAAAACGGAGCTAAAACGAATATTCTAGAGCGAAAACGGTGAAAGACAAGTTACGATCCAGCAAACGGCTTGCCAAACGGCTTGCCATAAGAAAAAACGTCATGCCAGCATACGGGCACCAAAAACGGCTTACCTTGGCAAACGGGCATCAAAAACGGTCTTGGCAAACGGCCTGCCAAACGGCCTGCAAAACGGCCTGCCAGGGGTTTTTAGCCATTTAATTACAATTTTGCCACCAAGCATTTCCTATAAATGGGGGTTTCATCTTACCATTTTAACACACACCAATTCTTCACTTCTCTCTCAAATATCTCTCTATAGTCGCTCTCTAGTGATCTATAGGAGATTAGTTCTCTCTCTCTACTTTCACTTTCTAGATTCTGAAGAGAGAAAAATACAGAGATTAGGAAAAATAATTATCTCTCTATTGTCACTCTCTAGTGATCAATAGGAGATTAGTATGTAGTTAGTAGTAGAAGCTATCAAGCAATGTAATGTTATGGTTATTATGAAGAAATACAAGTATTATTCTACCGATATTATTCGGTAACATCTATCCTTTCTTTTATTAATTTATTATAATATTCTTGTTCGATGTTTATGATTTATTAATATTAGAAATGCTTGTTGCCATGATGTGTGAGTAATTGCTTGATTGTTTGCCATGATTTAATAATGTTAGTTAGGGATGATTATCATTTCGTACTCACTTTCTGTCTATGATATTAAACCTCGTTATTATCGTCCTTCCACCAATAAACGTGATTAAAACCTTTTATAAAGTTGACAATTATAAGGTAATCAATTATCTGTGTTTATACATTGGTCAAGGTATGAACTCATCGGAAATACTATAAAGTACATGGGGAATTACCATAGTTACAGATCAAGACATTGGTCAAGAGTATAAGACTCATGTCGATGTACTATAGGACCACTTGGGCATGGTCACGGTTAGAAGCTATGGAACCACTATAAGTCTAGTACATAGTGGATAACTAAGGGATTTATTTGGTAGATTTAAGTAAGGGCTGGTTTAAGTCATAAATGAGAGTTTAACGCACTACAACACAAAGTAAGCTTATAAATCTTTAAGGATGACTGAGAACTATCGGATGTTCTAATTTATCTACAAACCCTTAGATATTACCAAACCATTGACAGAAAGGAATTCAAAACACAATCATAGACACTCACTTGGGTGATACACTAAGGTGTTAAGAAAGGTCGGATATTATCTATATAAGGCTATGCTACTTTATTCGTGCGCCAAGGTATGCATTGCATCTAAGATGGGCCGCTTATATCCTTATACCGGATAAAGCATTGGGAGTCGAGCATAGTCCATCCGATCAGAATCACGATAGCCTAGTTCCTTGTGACATGCTAATCGAGAAATCAATTAGTAGGGAATCTAGTGTTTACACCAAGGTATATCCATCCAATGAGTGTCTCGCATCATCCTGACACTATGTTATCTTAAATCATGGTGAACCACGTCTTCTTTGTCCTTAGCTGTTGCATGCTAGCTAGCTTATTTTAATTATATTGCTTTAATATTTTAAATACAATTATAAATCAAATCAACCCAACTATTGCCTTTACACAATTTGATATTCCAGATATAGTGGTGTCTAAAATAAACCGGTTGGACTTGGTTGTTGGATTTTCCGAATAGTCGCCAATTTATTAGGACCAAAAGGATCATGCCTCTTCACACAAGGTGTACCTGGCCACTAGTATTGGATACTAAATTGTGTACAAACCCAATATTAATTACTAAATTATCTGAATAAGCTCCGTTTCAAATTCGACAAACCAAGGAACGACCCTATGTCATATTTGCCCTTGCTAACCCATAGGAAGGAATAATAGATTTAGGCCCAGCATATATAAATTAAATAATCAACTTCTTCTGTTGATATCCTGAGTTAACATTTTACGACCTAACGGCACCGCATAAATAAACCGTCTGATTCGGACATATCAGTCACATATAGAGGGTGTGACCGTTAAACTATGGGACCAGAGTTAATACACCATTAGTGGATTTTAATGGGGTATTACATTTGGTATCAGAGCAGATCGGTTACCTAGGACTAGACTGCATTAGAGTGTCGTATTTTAAGACATCTTTTGAGTCTGGACTGTAACCCTAGGCTTGCTAAGTTACATGAACTGTAGTTACACTACTTGTTACCTTACTTGAATAATATGATTACTAAGTGTGCTAACTTGTGTTTTTCTTGAGTGTTAGATGACTTCTTCCAATCCTATCATTCTTATCGACTCTGACACTGAATTCAAGGAAACAGTGTAGGCACAAGGAAACACTGTACTTGAGTTTGTGGATGAGACTGAGTCTGAACCCGAGCTGGAATCCAAACCGGAAGAAGAAGAGCCGGAAGAGGAACCAGAGGAAGAACCGGAAGGGGAACCGGAGGAAGATCCCGAGGAGGACCGGAACCCGAATCCGAATCTGAACCTAATTTACCTGATTCACCTACTCATTCCCAATCACCTTTTGTTGATCCCGACTTTGTTAACCCCTACGGACCGAGGGTTCACCGTAGGATACCTAAAGGACCTGCTTGAGCTAATAACCCATTTTGTAAGAGTTTTCGTTATGACAACCAATCACTTCAGATGTGTCATCATTTTCATCCTTATGACGCTTCTACCTATACTTCTAAGCCTAACACCTCCACTGCTGCTGCTAATGATAATGAACCCGATGACCTTAGATCAAGTGTTGAGAATTTGGAAAAGATGGTCGAGTATCTGTTAAAGGAACTACAAAAACCGAAATAGAGCTGCTTGTTTGGACTTGTTCCACGTTATTATATTATTATTGCTTATTACTCGATACTCGTACATACATTGTTAGATGTGGTTTTAATTTTATGCTATTTACTTATGACATGAGGGATATTTTACTTTCTCTGGTTATGCATGGATTATGAATGAGAACTTTGCTTCATGAAGTGTGTGGTTTACTAATAACTTATCATGCATTACAATTTTGGTAAAAGTTATTATTTACTGCTGTGAATTGTTTGTTGTTACTATTGCTATTGCTACTAAGTGTTGATACCACTACTGTACACTGTCAATGCTACTGTTACTACTAAGCACTATGTACCACTATTACTTACTATTAGCACTACTAGAATCTTTATGATTTAATATTATGTACTATGCATCACTACCCGTTGCTAGTATATTTTTATGTACTGATTTCGTTGACGCTAACCTGGTGTGTTATCTTGACAAGAAAGATAATGCCGCCCAAGAGTGTTACCCAAGCCGATGTTCGTCGATGGATCAATGAAGGTTTAACTGAGGCTGTAGCTGAACTACGGAATGGAACCAACAGCAACCAAAGGAACCAGACCAACACTACCAACACAGAAGATCAGCAAACCAATACTGTCAACACTAACACCAACCAAGGAGGGTGCACGTATAAGGCTTTCGCGAGCTGCGAGCCGCACACATTCACTGGTACCGAAGGCCCAGTCGGTCTGACTCGTTGGTTCGAGAAGCTTGAGTCTATTTTCCATATCAGCAGTTGTAGAGATGCTGATAGGACGAAGTTTGCGTCTTGTAAGTTGTCTGATGGCGCTTTAACTTGGTGGAATACTTATGCAAAGTCTGTAGGTATGGATCAGGCTTTTGAGACATCATGGGAGGATTTGAAACAGAGGATGATTGAATAGTATCGTCCTTACAATGAGATCGTTAAGATGGAGCGGGAACTCCAGAACTTGAAACTGGTAGGTACTGATTTAGCCAGCTATAATAGGAGATTCTTCGAGCTTGCTCTTATGTATCCGAACATGGTTACTCCTGAACGCCACAAGATCACTTTGTATGTGAAAGGATTGACTGAGAACATTCAGAGCGGTGTGACTACTTCAAAGCCAAGGACTGTTCAAGAGGCCATTGAGATGGCTAATGAGTTGATAGATCAAGTTGAACATTAAGGAAGGCTCCTGCGTCAAATGAGATTAAGACTTAGGATAACAAGAGAAAATGGAACAACAACAACAACTCTGGGAAGAACTACAACCAGCAGCCCTTTAAGAAACAAGATACTACCAAGGGCAACACTGCTACTCCAAATACCAATTCTGGCTACAAGGGAAGATGTCCGTTGTGTGCTAAATGCAATAGGCATCATCCGGGAGATTGCCTAAAGAAGTACGATAAGTGTAAGAAGAATGGACACTTGGCTGCCGAGTGTAAAGTTGGTTCAAATATGTGCTATGGATGCAGAAAAGCTGGACACTTTAAGAAGGAATGTCCGACTGCAAATAAGAGTGCTGAACCTGCTAGAGGAAGAGCTTTCAACATTAACTCCAGTGAGGCTCGTGATGATCCCAAGCTAGTCACGGGTACGTTTCTACTCGATAATCATCATGTATATGTACTTTTTAATTCTGGAGCTGATAGAAGCTTTGTGTCTAGAGACTTTTGCCATTATCTTAAGAATCCTGTATCATTGTTAGAAAACTTGTACTCTATTGAACTAGGGAATGGTAATCTAATGAGAGCTAATAAGGTCTATCGTAATTGTACTTTGATTTTGGCTGGAACATCTTTTAGAATAGATGTGAAACTGATTAAGCTAGGAAGTTTTGACCTTGTGGTTGGAATGGACTGGTTAGCCGAGAATAGAGCCGACATCGTTTGCTACCAGAAAGCGATTCGTATACCTGTTACCGAAGATGAACCTTTGATGGTGTATGGAGAGCGAAGCAATACACCGTTACACTTCATTAACTGTTTGAAGGTTCAAAAACACATAAGAAAGGGTTGTCTTGCTATGCTGGTTCACGTGAGTAAATTTGAATCTGAAGGCAAGAAACTCGAAGATGTGCCGATTGTTAGAGAGTTTCCCGATGTTTTTCCAGATGAGCTACCCGGACTACCTCCACATAGAGATGTAGAATTCCAGATTGACTTAATACCTAGAGCAGCGCCTGTAGCGCACGCACCGTATAGACTTGCACCTTTAGAATTGCAAAAGCTGTCTAGTCAATTACAAGAGCTTTTAGACAAGGGATTCATTCGACCGAGTTCTTCACCATGGGGAGCTCCAGTTCTTTTTGTAAAGAAGAAGGATGGATCAATGAGACTCTGTATCGATTACAGGGAGTTGAATAAGCTGACTATCAAGAATAGATATCCGTTACCAAGGATTGATAATTTGTTTGATCAATTGCAAGGATCAGCATGTTACTCTAAGATCGATTTGAGGTCAGATTACCATCAGATGAGAGTAAAGGAGACATATATACTGTGACGCCCCGTACAAAACCATCATGTACGGATCGTCAACAACAAGTCCATTACATGGTATATTACTATATGCTGTTTTAAAACAAGTTTGGATTCATTAAAAGGTAACGTTTTTACCAACGTCAAATGTTTTACAAAAGATAACGTGCTTCTATGAATAGAAAGCATTAACATAAGTGCGTGGAACAAAGGTCATTACAACGCCATTATTCAAAAATAACATAAGTTGTGAATGCAAAATAAAAGTTCCATGCATGAGAAATCTCTTAACAATGCAGCGAAAGTCTAACACAGCGAGTCTGTAACAGTAAGTCTATAACACCAAGACTATAACAGCAAGTCTAACAGCGGAAGCTACAACGTCTAAGCACCTGAGAATTACATGATTTAAAATGTCAACACGAATGTTGATGAGCTATAGTTTGTTTGTAATCAGCAATGTAATGTAGACGACGAGATTTCGTATTCAAAACAGTATGAAAAGTATATGCTTATCAGTGGGCACCCAGTAACTAACTTAACGTAAAATGAATATCACCCCTTAAAAGTATACTTGGCGAGTGCGTATGTTCTCGAAGTATCAAACACACATTAAATGCTAGCGCGACTAGCCTGAGTGGGGATGTCAAACCCTATGGATCCATATCTAATATTCGCGTTCACCGGTTCAAAAATCAATTATTAAACGTTACCGTGCTAAGGGGAATCTTTGTGCCGTTATATCACCCACACATATATAAAGTTTAAGTACTCGTGTCTAGTATGTAAAAACATAAAAAAACGCATGTATTCTCAGTCCCAAAAATAGTTAAAAAAAAAGGGAGCTATAACTCACAGTGAAATGTGCGGTAAAAGTCGATATGAAAAGTATGCAAGTAGTGAGTCGGTTCGAAAGGTCCTCAACCTAAGTCAAAATTACTAAGTCAGTAAATTGTCCCCAAAAGATTAAAAGTAAATAAGTTAAGTCTTAAGTATCATCATCATCATCATCATTCATAAAAGATAAAGTAAGTTTTCAACAAGAATAGGGATCGAAACAAAAGGCTGACTTCGGATAGCTGCTACGACCTCTATACAAACTAAAAAGACACGTGGTCAGTGTCCAAATCTCCATATGTGAGTCCTCTTACCGCTATCCAATTTTCAGATCCTAATTCGATGTCATTTGACTGTGGCGACGGTTCAAGCGCGAGTAGGTCAGAAATTTCAGCACGTCGTTACGAAGGTGTAGCGATTTTCGGAAAGCTATAAATCCTAAACCGTATATCGGATTTAGGCGAGTCTTGAACGAAAAGTCATCTACTCGAACCAAACTATCTGAAAATAAATTTTCCAGAAGCCCCAGGAGTCTGCTCAGACCCCGAAAAATAGAAAACATGTGCTCTGGTGGGTTTCTTGGTGCTTGATGCTCATCACGGTTCTCATCCTTGATGCGTGTAAGCTTCAAGTGTGCAACTCTTTGATGTTTTAGCATCACTTTGACCAAGTTTTAACCATCAAAATACAATTTCAAGACTAATAAGAAATACAACTCACTTAAAAGTTTTAGAAGGATGATGAACCAATGTTACATCATGTTCTTAGTCTTAACACAAATACAAGTTCTATTCAAGATTAAAGCTACAAACTTTAATTCAAATCAAGCAAGATCTTAAGTCACATAACTTAGATCAAACAAAGAAATGAAACCCTAAGCTAGAAAGCTTGGATCCCTTAACAATAATTATGAGATTTCAAAGCTAGAAAACATGAATCTTTTATGTCCTTGAAGATCTTTAAAGCAACAAGCTAGATCTTCAAGTTTCATGAATATCATAAACACAAGTTTTGATCTTTTAGCAAAAACAAAGTGATCTTAAGCTATAAACCTTAGATCCATCAAAGTAATGAAGATCCAAAGCTAGAAAGCTTGAATCTTTTATGTTCTTGAAGATCTTTAAAGCAAAAGGTTAGATCTTCAAGTTCCATGAAGATCATAAACACAAGTTTTGATCTTTTAACAAAAATAAAGAGATCATAAGCTAGAAAACTTAGATCCAACAAAGTAATGAAGATCCAAAGCTAGAAAGCTTGAATCTTTCATGTTCTTGAAAGATTCAAATCAAAGTTTGAATCTTCAAGATATAACAAGATCAAAAAGCTAAAAAGCTTGATCTTAAAATGATGATGATGTCGTGATCATGAAGAAGAAGAATAAAATTTAAAACTTACAATTTTTAGTGTGAGAAAGACTAGAGAAAATTAGAGAGTAAGTGTGTGTAAAATGAGTATGAGATGAAGTTTGAAATGAAGAATGAAGTGTGATATTTATAGTGGTGGTGGTGGTGGGTTGGTCGACGATTAGGGGGGACAAAGGGGGGACACACTTTGCTTTTTCCATGGTGGTGGTCTAAATGTGGTGCTTGTTGTTAGGATTCCATGCAACATGTATGGTAATGGTTAACAAAAATGCTAGCATGTTGGCTCGTATAAATGGGTTTTTGTCCTACATCTTAATGGGTCATAATTCCATTAAAATTAGGCTAATTAAATGGTCCATTAGCTAGAGTAGGGTGGGCTTAAGTCCATTAACATAAAAAATCCAATAAGACTAACTAGTGTGCATTAGTAAAATACCAAGCGTAATTAAGAAACCAAAAAGCCAAGTAATTGTCATTAGAAAATAACAATTAGTTTTACGTAGCTATAATATTCCAATTATGACAAAAGTTAAACGTGCACAAAGTACGTAGCTCGTTTTAAACGACAAGTGACACTAACGGTCATAAAGCATTCGGGGATCAAGTTAAGTAACACGTTTTAAAATATAAACGAAGGTAATCAACATGAATTAAGATTACAGAATATAATATAGCTCAGTACACACAAATACGCAGTTTCGTGAAAATAATACGCACAAAGATAAGTCGAAAAAGTCGGGTCGTTACATTACCCACCTGTTAAAGAAAATTTCGTCCCAAAATTTTAAGCTGAGGTAGACGGTAGAGTTGTGAAGAGGTGAGGATACTTCTGGATCATCTGATCCTCTCGCTCCCAAGTAAACTCGGGTCCTCGTTTAGCATTCCAATGGACTCGGACGATTGGAATCTTATTGCGTTTTAAGGTTTTGACCTCACGGTCCATGATCTTAACAGGTTCTTATGGAGTTTGTCATCAATCGTAAGCTCATCAAGAGGTATGACAAGTTCTGGTTCAGCAAGGCACTTCTTTAGATTCGATATGTGGAAAGTGGGATGAACTGAGCTCAATTGAGTCAGAAGATCCAAACGGTAAGCAACGGGTCCAACACGCTCCAAGATTTTAAAAGGACCAATATATCACGGATTTAGCTTCCCACGCTTTCCGAAACGGATTACACCTTTCCAAGGTGCGACTTTCAACATCACGTGGTTACCTACTTGGAATTCGAGATCTTTACGTTTAAGGTCGTCATAGCTCTTCTGACGATCACGTGCCGTCTTGAGCCTTGCTTGAATTTGGACAATCTTCTCGGTTGTTTCATGGACGAGTTCGGTTCCGGTGATTTGCTTTTCACCTACTTCGGCCCAACAAATAGGAGAATGACATTAGCGGCTATATAAAGCTTCAAAAGGTGCGGCATTAATGCTCGAATGGTAACTATTATTATAAGAGAATTCTGCCAGAGGCAAATGCTTTTCCGAAGCTTTTCCAAAATCAATTACACAAGCACGTAACATATCCTCCAGGGTTTGAATCGTGCGTTCACTTTGTCCGTTGGTTTGCTGGTGATAGGCGGTACTCATATCTAAATGGGTTCCCAAGGCTTCTTGCAAGGAACGCCAAAACCTAGAAGTGAAACGGGCATCTCGGTCTGAAATAATCGATAAGGGTACACCATGACGAGATATAATTTTCTTTATGTATAGCTGTGCGAGTTTGTCCATCATATCAGTTTCCTTCATGGCTAGGAAGTGAGCAGATTTGGTAAGATGGTTAATAATAACCCAGATGGTATCATATCCACCTACCGTCCTTGGTAGTTTCGTGATGAAGTCCATCGTTATTCCTTCCCACTTCCATTAGGGGATTTCGGGTTGCTGAAGTAATCCGGATGGCCTCTGATGTTCGGCTTTGATCTTGGAACAAGTTAAACACTTTCCAACATAAGTAGCAACATCCCTTTTAAGGTTTGGCCACCAATATTGTTCCTTGAGATCGTGGTACATCTTACCAGCTCCTGGATGAATCGAATACCTTGACTTGTGGGCTTCGTCTAAAAATAAGGCTTCGTAAATCCCCATAACTAGGCACCCAAAATCTTCCAGCAAAATATCGGAGTCCAGTCTCCTTAACCTCAAATCAAGAGACGAGAATGTTCAAGTGTTCTTGAGAAATATTCTCCTCTTTGAGAGCCTCATCTTGAGCTACACGGATTTGGCTATTGAGATTTATGTGAATGGTGATGTTTAAGGCTCGGACACGAAGAGGTACCATTCTCTCTTTTCAGCTCAAGGCATCAGCTACTACATTTGCCTTTCCAGGGTGGTAACGAAGTTCACAATCATAATTGTTCAATGTCTCGATCCACCGTCGCTATCTCATGTTCAGCTGCTTCTGATCGAATATGTGTTGGAGGCTTTTGTGGTCGGTGAAGATAGTGCTTTTGGTTTCGTAAAGGTAGTGTCTCCACAGTTTGAGTGCAAAGACAACAGCTCCAAGTTCGAGATTGTGAGTCGTGTAATTTCGCTCGTGAATCTTCAATTGTCAGGAGGCGTAAGCAATAACTTTCTTCTGTTGCATCAACACACACCCAAAACCATGTTTCGAGGCATCGCAATATACAACGAAGTCATCACTGCCTTTGGGAAGGGATAAGATAGGTGCGGTGGTTAAATTCTGCTTCAGGGTTTGGAATGCCGACTCTTGCTTGGTTGCCCAACAGAACTTCTTCCCCTTATGAGTTAACGCGGTCAAAGGACGTGCAATCAGAGAGAAACCTTCGATGAATCTACGGTAATAACCGGCGAGGCCTAAAAATTGGCGGATATGAGTAGGAGTAGTGGGGGTTTCCCACTTGCTAATGGCTTCGATTTTCGCGGGATCGACTTTGATATCTTGACTACTAACAACGTGGCCAAGAAATTGAACTTCCTTCAACCAAAATTCACACTTGGAGAATTTGGCATAGAGTTGCTCTTTCCTCAAAAGTTCTAGCATGAGTCGAAGATGTTGCTCATGTTCTTCTTCGCTTTTGGAATAGATTAGGATATCATCTATGAAGACGATAACGAATTTGTCTAGGTATGGCTTGCATACGCGATTCATAAGATCCATAAACATGGCATGTGCGTTAGATAAACCGAATGGCATCACCAGAAACTCATAGTGACCATAACGAGTTTGGAACGCCGTCTTGAGTACATCGCTCTCCTTCACCCTCAACTGGTGATAACCTGATCGCAAATCGATCTTGGAGTAAACGCTTGATCCTTGCAGCTGATCGAATAGATCGTCAATCCTGGGAAGGGGATACCAATTCTTAATCGTCAACCTGTTCAGTTCACGATAATCGATACACATGCGAAAAGATCCATCCTTCTTGTTCACGAACAAAATAGGTGCGCCCCAAGGCAATGAACTCGGTCGAAAAAATCCACGATCTAACAATTCCTGTAGTTGACTCTACAACTCTTGCGGTTCAGAAGGTGCAAGTCGATAAGGTGCGCGAGCTACAGGTGCAGCTCCTGGTACTAGATCGATCTGAAACTCCACTGTTAGTGGTGGGGGTAATCTCGACAATTCTTCTGGAAAGACTTCGAAAAATTCTTTCACAATCGGTACATCCTTCACGCTTTTCTCTTCAGCCTCCAACTTCTTCACATGTGAAAACGCCCTTTTCTCATGACCTTTTGTACCTTCATGCAACTAATAAGGTTCAGCTTTGGGCTACATCTATCCCCGTAAACAATTAATGGCTCACCATCTTCGCGAGGTATGCGAAGAATCTTCTCACCACAAATAACTTCTGCCTTTACCTTGGACAGCCAGTCCATTCCGACTATCACATCAAAGCTCCCCAACTTAATGGGTATCAAATCAATCTCAAAATCCACACCAACTAAGTTTATTATACCTCCTCGGTCAATTTGGTCAACTTTCTCAAGTTTTCCATTGGCTACCTCAACAAGATGACTCTCCTCCAAAGGAACTAATGACCAATCTATCTTAGAGCAAAAGTGTCTACATACATAACTCCTATCGGCACCAGTATCAAACAAGACAGAAGGTAATAGTTTATTGATAGTGAATGTACCTGTAACCGAGTCAGGATCTTCACGGGCATCTCTGGCGTTCATGTTGAAGACTCTTCCACGTGCTGGCCCGCCATCCTTCTTCTTATTAGGACATTCATTCTTGAAGTGGTCCTACTGACCGCACTCAAAACACTTCCTTGGCCCATTCAGATTTGTCCTCACAGCTGGGTGTTGATCTTACAATCTCTGCCGATGTGTCCAGTCCTTTTACACTTCTCATACACTACGTTGCAGTACCCAGTATGATGCTTATAGCATCTCTTGCACTGAGGAAGGCTACCTTTGTAGTTAGGGTTAGGGTTAGGGTTAGGGTTCCTCCAGTCGTTGTTTCCTTAAAGTTCTCATACCTCTTGGCTGGGTTCTGATCAAAACCTTTACCCTTACTTCCGTCCCACTTACGTTTCCCATTACTAGCTCCCGATTCGGATTTCACCTTCTCTGGCTCTTGGCAGGTAATTTGATTCATCAGGGTGTGCGCCATGCGCATAGCTTCCGTGACATTTTCTGATTTCGAAGAAGTGACATTTCCCTGAATATCCTAGGGGAGAATGATATCGGCTAAAAAGTCACATTTTCACCCCCGTATTAAGGCCCAAAAACAAGAAAGATTCGAACTTTATCTGCAAAATTCCCACTTCGTCGGTTAGAATTGAAGAACAAGTAATTACGAAGGCGGTGCAAAAAGAATCAAGAGAATCGGAGCTAAAACGAAGATTTCAGAGCAAAAACGGTGAAAGACAAGAAATCAAGTTACGATTCAGTGAATCAAGGCTGACCAGCACCAAAAACGGCCTGCCATGCGGCTTGCCAGTATGGGGTACGGCCTGCCAAACGGTCTAGCAAACGGCCCCAAGAAACGGGCTGCCAAGCAAACGCCTTGCCAAATACGGCTTGCCATACGGCTTGCCAGCCATTTGCAGGCAAAAACTTTGCTTATTTAAAGGGTCTTTGTCATTCATTCCAACACACACTTCAATTCACTTCTTTCTCTCTCTTGTGCAATATTAGTCATACTCTCAGGGCCTTCGACTCCGTGCGGGAAACCTAATACCCGGAGAAGAACGCTGAAGATTGTATTAGGAGCGGTCTGGAGTCTTGAAGTTGTCACTTTTGTATTCAAAACTCGTTTAATCTACTGGTACTTCTATCCCTTATCTTATATAATGTTTTATGATATTGTTGCCATGATTAGCGAGTAGTTATCTTTAGTGTATGCTATGATGTAAGCAGTTATAATGCTGAAATAATATTATGGTCTGTGCATGCTGTAGAAATGATTTCCGATTATGCTTTAAACTCAATCGCTTTTCCAACTAATAGAACGCAGTTATAAGCTATGTTATTGGGAAGTCGCGAACCCCGATTCATAGTACACTATCTGTGTCACCCCTTGGTAAGAGAAGTCTATCGCAAACATCATCACTAATCAACAACGCGTATATCGTATCAACGAGTTATGAAGTATTAACTCATTCCCTCTGAAGAAATTATATGTATATTTTATATATATATGAATTTTGAGATCAAAATAAATCTTTTCGTACTAAGCTATTACGTGTAAATCTTAACTACTCGGTTAGTTCATGTTATTAATATGCGATGATGTACATCGTTCGTTAATGACTTAACAATCGTTAACTATAATCTCTGCTTCGACTTAATAGATTCCATTTCATAATAAATCAAGTGTATTATTCAAATACATGTTTGATTTTACACTTTCATTTTCGATATACTTGAAACTTTCCAGAAAACATCATTCGTACCTTGCGAAGTTAGCAAGAGTTCCATAAGCACCAACATGATTCACTGAGCAAATATCAATAAAACTGAATAACGAAGTATTAATTACATTAGTGAAATACTCCACTAAGATTATGAAATCTTTAATGTTTTAGAGATTATTCACTTCTAATCCAGCCGAAAATCAAATGAGCTTAATATGATATTAACTCATTAAATCTGTATTACATCTGAAGAAAATATACATACATATATTTTCATAAAGACTGTAATGAAAATTCTTTTATACAAAATGATACTTGTGAAACTTTTAACGGGTAGGTAATACCCGGGAGATATATAAAGTCACAATTAATATGTTCGATTTTGATTCAGCAAATCATCAACTATACTCACTACTTTCACAACGATATACATTCTTTCATAGAAATCAAAACAACCATTCTAACCCAAATTTTATTACATATTCTGATTTTAACAAATCAGAATCCAAGTTAAGATTTAACAGAAGATATCACTCTTAGATTCCTACATCTTTCAAAGCTATACTTTGACTTTAGAATTGTGCTAGGACATCACTTCTATTCATAAAACCCATAAAAAATATTTGTATCATTCAAAATTCTAGAACATCATATGTATCTTGACAATTACAATCTTCATTCAAACCCTTCAAACTCTTGAAAACACCTCGGATTGATAACCGACGATTCGGTTATGATAACTTTGAATGCTGATGAAGCAGCAAAACTGTAAATGGTCTTAATGGCCAAAAGTTTGATAATAAAGAGTGGTGTGTTGGCAAAGCTCAGAAAAGTTGGAACTGGAAAACGGATTGAGCACACCATGAAGGAGGCTATGGACAAATCACAAAGACTAAGTCTGCCTTCAAAGAATCCAAATGATTCAGTGTCTGCTGAAGTCATTAACGAATACCTTGCTCCTGACTCTAAACTTTTACGGATAAAATCTTCTTCATCATCTTTCGATATTAGAAATTCTAAGATATCATCGTATCTTTCATTATAAATATCCTCGATATTTTTGAAGATATTTTCATAATTATTCTTATCTGAAATCATTTATCTCCTCGCGTTATCTGTTTACATCACAAAGGAAACTATTTAGTTCCTACATTCTGTATACCTTCGAGTTTAAATTATGAATATTTTTGAAGCAGTGTTGGGAACTGAAGAATGAGTTAGTATAATATAATGACACTTGATCAACGTGATTATATTACAGTAAGTCATGCTGAGTTTTTAATGGAACGCGATAAAGGTTCATAGATCATATCCTCATCATGAACCATGTTACATAACTCTTTCATTCTAATTAACCTCTAAACATATCAAGAAAAATATTTTTCTTGATGATTCGGTCTTTTCCGGATATTCTGGTAATTTGATAAATCAAATCGTGATATTACCTTTCCTTTCTACTTTGTATATTATGATCATTCGAAACTCCATATCTACAAATTCTGGACCATTATTCGCTTGACTTAAAGTCGGGAAGAGAAAACAAAAGAATGAACTCCGAAATGAAAATGGGAGTATAAATCGCAGCAAATATGAGAGAGCATTAACTGTGGATGTCAATGATTATAGAAAGACAGAAACAGGAATTTCGAAATATAAGGGAAGATATAAAACCCAACAACAACAACTCAGAAATTACAAACCGTGTATATCAATAAGTATTGCAACGTAAAGACACGAGAGAACTAAAAACACTATAAAACCAAGAGTATAGTAGAAGTGAATAGATTCCTCTGGTGGCAGATGAAAAAGAAGAATGACAGATATGAAAGTTAGGAGTATATCAAGAAGCAGAACTGGATGAAGCATATTGACGAATACTTTAAAGTATGAGTTGAGGGAGGAAGAATAGAAGGTATGAGCTGTGGAAAATAAGTAAATGAAGAGGGTGGATTTATAGTGAAATATCAGATAGAGCAATCAAAACAGATCATCGCATTTAACCAAAGAAGATCCTATCTCTTTAACTACCGAAAAATCAAATCTTATTACGAATATTTTCCTCTAAATCCCTTGAAATCCGAAAATCCACCGTGACTACGTCCAAAGTTAAATCCCTATCTCAACCTTTTGTGACAGCTTCACTCTTACGCTTCACATAATCGAATCGTTTTATTTATAATATTCAATAATGATAAAACTCTATTTATCCACTCATATTCGTCATAAAAACATTTTTATTGTTAGCCATGACGATCTCTATCAAATTTCGGGGCGAAATTTCTTTAACGGGTAGGTACTGTGAAGACCCGAAAATTTTTGACCAAATTTAAATTTAAAATTTATATGATTTTGATCGACGATTTACAAACAAATAATTGTAACTAGACATGAATAAATATATTATATATATATATTTTTTATAATGTGATAAAAATATAATAATAACTTAGTCATAAAACGTTTAAATTTAAAATAATATTATATATATATATATATATATATATATATATATATATATATATATATATATATATATATATATATATATATATATATATATATATATATATATATATATATTAGGACGATGATTTTAGGAAGCAAATGACCATAACACTCAAAAGTATAAGTTACATTTTAATTAGTATACTCATTGGTGAAATAAGTCTAATTATTGATAAAGGTACACGTCGCGAAATGTAAAGTACAAGTTTTCTAAGCGTACGAAAATGCGTTTAAAAAACCGGAACCGGTACTTGAGTCGAGGGTCAATGTACTACAAAACGGTGTAAAAATTACAAATCAACTATACATGTAAATATAATATAATATTTAATTAATTCTAAAGATTAAATATATTATATATTAAAAATAATAAATAATAAGTGTCGGCAGAGATTTACAAAAGAGTGTGTAAATGAAGCCCATGCATTCGTATGGATTCTCCCTTTGCTTTCCATACGATCACATGGCAGTGAGGGACAGGCAAGGTGCTATAAAGTTCGATCAAATTCTGATTCAGTTTCATTCATACAATCTCTCGATCTCTCTCTATAATTACAAGTATTATTATTATTATTATTATTATTATTATTATTATTATTATTATTATTATTATTATTATTATTATTATTATTATTATTATTATTATTATTATTATTATTATTATTATTAATATTATTATTATTATTAATCCTAATAATATTATTAGTAGTATTAGTATTATTATTATTAGTATTATACATAAAATAATACGGCGAGGTTCTGCTCGCATATTTACAAAATGGAATTTTCGAGAGGGATAGAGCTAAGGAATTATGGGTTATAGCTATGGAGGTTATGGGTATTGTTCGAGGGTATAGCTCGTGAGTCAAACCTAGTGTTTATCATCTCCGTAGTGTCTACGTACTTTCCTGCAATATTAAATCACAATATTAATACGTAAGCATTCATATCTTATCTTTTATATATTAATAGTGTATCCATGTCTAGTGCTCTAGTATATATGTTTATGCATACTTGTATGCTTTAATTTTGTCGTTAGATAGTTTATGATAAATCACGAATTTGATACATATGCTACTGATATAAAGTATATGATATGCATGTTTTTGGAAAGCTGACGAAAAATTATTAACTTTTCATTTAGAAATCGCGTGATTTCGATGAACGGATTAAAAGATATGGTCAACTTAATTATGTTTGACGTTAATTGAAATTGTGTTTGAAACTGTAAATTAATATTTAAACAACTTGTCTATGAGATTAATAAATTGGATTTTCAAATATTACTAATCGAGTAAATGAATTTCTATATAAAGCACGTCTCGTTTTGTTGAACAATTGTCAAAGTTAATTGTCTTATCATGTTTTAAAGCTTTATAAACACTATAATCTGATTTTACAAGTATTGGAAAGCTATGTGAAATAATAAAATACTTTCGATTGCCATGATAATTCAAATATAATATAGTTCCTGAAATAAATAATATTTTGAGTTTGATAAACTATAAATTCGTTCAATTATCAAGACTTATACTATGATAATAAACATGTATAGATTTAAAGATCATATTGGGTCAGGTTGACTTTTGAGATGACTTTTGTTAACTTCTGCATGTCGGTATCGAGCATTAGGATTGTGATACACTATGACCCGACCTATCTTATTAGACATGTATTGACCAACATATGTTCTCTAGGTTGAGATCTAAGCTTATTTTGCATTCCGAGTTTCGGTCACATTTCGGTGAATGAATTTATGTGCTGCTAAGGTGAGTTTTATAGATCCCTTTTTAATTGCTTTTGCAATCTATATTTTTGGGCTGAGAATACATGCACTTTATTTTAAACACAATGGGCACAAGTACATACTAAATTCTACACTGAGTTTGAACCAAAAATCCCTTAACCTTGGTAACTAGTAACTGCCGGTTATAAGAACTGGTGGGCGCGAGTAGTTGTATATGGATCCATAGGGCTTGATATCCCCGTCCGAGCTAGAGCGCTAGCCTTTTAACGGACATATGCTATTTGAGACGCGTACACGTTGGTTTGCGTGTATTATTAAGATGATTATACAAAGGGTACAAATTATATATACGTTAAGTTTAGTTACCAGGGTGCTCAATTTTGTAGAATATTTTGATAAACGTTTCTGGATGAAACAACTGAAAACTTGTGATACACCTTTATATACAGATTATGCGCAACATTAAAACTATGAACTCACCAACCTTTGTGTTGACACTCTTAAGCATGTTTATTCTCAGGTTAATAGAAGTCTTCCGCTGTTTGCTTATACGTTATACAAGATATGTGCATGGAGTCATACATGCTTTATTCGAGAAAACTTTGCATTCACAAAATCATCACCATGTATCTTATTTTGACTGCATTGTCAACGAATGTATTATGGTAAACTATTATATACGGTGATTGTCTATACGTAGAGATCATCAGACGTGGAAAACCATGGATTTATATATTCATTTATTGTGTGCCTTTTCAAAAGAATGCAATGTTTACAAAATGTATCATATAGAGGTCAAAACCTCACTATGAAATCAATGAAATTTAGACGGGACATCTCAGTCGCGAACCCTAATTCAGAGTACACTATCTGTGTCACCCCTTGGTAAGAGAAGTCTATTAGATACAATGTAAGATCAACTAAGGCACACCGGTTGTAGTAAGTCTATCAAGCTTTGGACTCCGACTGAGTACTCTTTCGTAGTGAAACATCTGACTAGACCCTTAGTACATTGTCGGTCCTAGACCATGCTAGTGTAGTCACCAAGCATATAAACTTCGTACGTGCATGCTGAAGCACAGCGGTTGTTTTAGGCTGTACCTCTGCTAAGTAAGGCCATGGAACCCGGTTAGTGTTAACAAGTACACTGCACCATAACACAGTCTCAAGCATTGCACCCCGCTTGAGGGATTCTTAGTTAATTAAGGAACTGTTTGTTTAGACACATAAAGGATTGGACCGTTAGGATAACCGAACGTGTTCATGGAAGTCAGCTTGACTTGGCCATGGTGTTCTTTATGGTTGAACTCTTTTTAAAGGCCTAACTATCTTTCAAAACCAATCATTAACGAAAGCATTGAAACACATCACGTCTCTCGGATATGGTAAACCATGTATTCTATTATGCTTAAGAAAGTTTAGACCATTTTGGAATGTTAATACGTCACCCAACCGAGTCGCTCAATTGGATGAGCCGTCTGAACGTGTATGCATGTAGTCAGACTATACGGGCGTCGGGGGTAAGGAACGTTGCTGTCTATTCAGAATCTTCAAGCCTAACGCAGTACCCAGTGACATATCTTATGACAGGGGCGTTTAGGACCAGTGTAATGAATACAAGGCCTCTGCCTATTCATGAGCCAGCATTCCATAATCTCGGCAAAATAACTGATGAGGTCATAGTATGCACTCACTTTAACCTTATCTGAATTACGAATTTTATCGCATTTACTTTATCTATCTTATAAATTAGAAAATCCCAAAATAAATAACCACTACTCCCTAACTATCTTAGGCTTAAATATAGGTTCGATTCTACTGATATCTCAAAAATACGACTCTAGGTCATACTTCCCTTACTTATAAGGAGTAGTAAGATTTAGGCCTCGCTAAATATAAATTTAAAACAGTACCCTCTCCCATGAGTGGCTGATCCTGGCGAGCCGCGGCCCGACGACACCGCGCAAATAAAAACCGTTCGTTTCGGCCATATCACAGGAGTGTACCAAGTTTTTGGCACTGCTGCCAGGGAACTGGTATCAGGCAATACTGCTCTCTATCAAACTTATTCACAAGCATTTAGTGGTGTCTAAGAAAGACAATTATACACGGACTTGGTTGTTGGATTTTTCGAACAGTCGCCAATTATATTGGGACCAAAAGGATCATGCCTCTCCGTAGTCGGCCTGGCCACTTGGTTTGTTGAATAGTTCATGAGGAGCTCTGTTACCAAAATACCAGGGAATCAGTAGCTAGAACCAAAAACATATTCAACCGTAGGATAGTTAGCTAATTACATTAGATTACCTTAGATTACTTTAGATTACCTTAGACTACTTTAGATTACCTTAGATTACTTTAGATTAGTTTAGATTACTTTAGACTAGTTTAGATTACTTTAGCTTACTTTAGATTATCTTAGTTTATTTGCGAAAAATTAAAAACAAAAAGGCATACCCAGTGTATGACCCAAACCCGATCTAGACCAGGGCCATTGTTATTCGTACCTGATCCAGACGCAATAATCTCTAAAGCACGCAAGGAAGCACGAATCAGAAATCAAATGGCATTACGCGTTACTTTAGTAGAAAACACCAAACCCTCGATTGAAGGTCGAGGAGGACCAATCAGATTTTCAGAGATTCAAGGACACTCGTTCGAGTTAAAACATCACATCATCCAGCTCATCTAGAATAGTTGTCAGTTTCATGGATTACCGAGCGACGATCCTAATTCTCACATTGATAAATTCATATCTCTTTCGAACTCCTACAAACAGCCAGGGATAGGACAAGATATAGTCCGGCTATACTTGTTCCCCTATTCTCTCACTCATCATGCTCAAACTTGGTTTGAAGGACTGGAAAAAGATTCCATCACGTCATGGACGGAGATGGCTACTAAATTCCTAACCAAATATTTCCCTCCTTCTAAACAAACCAAACTGAAGAATGACATCATTAACTTCAAACAAAGTTATGATGAATCTCTTTACACTGCATGAGAACGATTCAAAACCTTGCTGAAGAAATGCCCTAATCACCAGCTAGAATGGTCAGCCCAAATCTGTACCTTCTACAATGGTCTTACGGTAAATCATAGGACAACGATCGATGCAGCAGCTCAAGGGAATCTGATGAACCAAACCGCAGACGAAGCATGGGAATTGCTCGAGAACATGACAATACATCATCATGACCGGAACAGTGGTGAAACAACTTCATCATCTGCCCCACTCTCTACACTTAACAATCAAACGGAGGCCATCAAATCCCTCACGGATAAGATGGAATCTCTTGCTAAACAACTCGGAGAATTGAAGATGCAGCCGCAGCAGGTTAACCAAGCTCAGGCTTGTGTTAATTGTACCAACCCGCAACCCACTAAAGAATATCAAGTTGAGTACGAAAACCCTGACGGTTCAGTCTGTTACGTCCAATACCCAGCTCGTCCACCAAAATCCCGGATTCAATCAACCACCTAGGGTTAATCAATTTCAGCGAAGCAATCAACATTTCCGCTATCACTATCCACCTTATCCAGACCAACAATCTCAATTGACCTACGATTAACCACTTCCACTCACTGGTCCCCCAGTTGAGGAAAATTCCCCTACCACCCAGATTACAAAAGCAACTAATCCCACTCTCGGAGCTGATGATCAATTAACTCAGTTCATTCAAGGGCAACAACAGCTAAATCAGAGAACTACAGCCAGACAAGATCAGACGGAGATACTAATGAGAAATCAATTGGCTCTGCTCAAAAGTTTGGAAACGCAACTTGGACAGTTATCACAACGCCTTGAAACCTGACCGCAGGGGAAGATTGCCAAGTAATACTATCCAAAATCCCCACATAGAAGAAGCAAAGCAAATGGATTCTGTAATCCCAGAGGAAGAACCGCGGAGAAGGTCAGCTAGGCTCAAGAACAAATCAACATATACTCAGAAGTTGACCCCTGAAACTCCAGTTCGCGTACCTTATCCTGAAAGGCTACAAGAAGAACCATCCAAGCTTGATTCCTTCAAACTTGATGGAAGATTCCTGGACACTATGTCCAAAGTTCCTAACCAGAAGAGATACATCCGAAGGCTTCTTTCTACAAAGGAGAGGATACCAGACTCTAACAAAATTCCACTGAATGTAGAATGCTCTGCATTACTCAGAAACTCTCTACCACCAAAGCTAGGATACACGGGCCGATTCGTTTTCCCGTATTCAATCTACCAATCAGGAACCATTCATGCGCTAGCATATTTAGGAGCAAGTATCAACCTAATTCCCTACTCTCTCTCTATAAGAGATTAGAGTTAGGAGACTTGTCACCAACCAAAATGATAATCCAACTTGCCGATCATACAATTCGATATCTTAAGGGCATAGTTGAGAACGTCTTAGTGAAAGTCGACAAATTCTTGTATGCTATGAATTTCATAGTAATGGATATTAAGAAGGACCTACACACCAGTAGTGGTAGGAAGACCTTTCATGAATACGGCTAGGACTGTCATTGATGTGTACAATCAAACCTTGATCTTACGATCGCATGGGGAGAGCGTTACCTTCAAAATTGACCGACCAACCGATCTTTCTGGATAGGCAGAGATGTTTGCTATTTCCACCAGACGGATCACTTCCGATGACGAGTCTTCACCACCAGTCGACGATATCGAGATGGGTGTCGAATCACAGTCTGTAGGCGACCCAGAAATGGAAGAAGAGGATCCCAGCGAAGAAATAGAGGAAGAGGAGGAATCTGAGAAGGAAGAGGAAATGGAAGACGTAAAAGAAACTGCGACAATACCCGATCCAAGCATTGAGCGTCATGAAGAAATAATGAGGCTTGAGACGGAAGATCACAGTTTAATCATTCGCTTCAAGAAGAAGACCGACAAGGCTGAGGTTAAGGATATAGAAATTGATCCTGCAAGTATCAAAGTGGAGAATCAGAATACTGAAGAAACCCGTTCATCAGACGCATCCTCAGAAGAACAATACACCGATGATAACGAGGAAGAGCAACATGAAGACATTCTGAATACCTCACACTCTCCAACCGAACCAGATCAAGGGGAGCCTGACTCTTCTTCAGATTGAATTCTGATTACATCCACACACGCAGACATGATAACCTTCATCAATGATACCGATGAATTTGAAGACATTCTTGAAGCCATCCGAAAATCAACCATTGATTTTTCGCTACACTTAACAGAACGAATCATGGCTATCAGAGAAGAACACAACCTCTATCTCCAAAGAGAAGACAATGATGTTGAAATCCTAGAAGAATGCATTTAAGACTTTATCAATTATCTTCACGATCATATCTATCACGAAGAAAGGCAGCGAGAGCACAATTCAGTGGTTCGCACTATTCTTGAAACAAGATTCTGTCGAGATCAGAAGATCATCTACTCTAAGGTTTATAACGCCTTAGTCGGATCTGCACTTCCGTTCTCACGAAACCAAAGAGCACTACTGACTCTCATCCGGAAGCATATGGATCTTTCCACCGGACGCCCGACTTATCACTCTGATTTGCAAATGATCGAGGATATTCACAGCTTTTTTGCTCTTTTGGAAAGAGATAATTTCGAAAGCACACCAGACAGACTAGTGATTTATGTAACAATTGATCACCACGCTGATTTGATTATCAAAGAGTTACGAGACGCTGTTATGGAGGAAGCAAGGCGAAACAATCCGTTCTCTCATCTTGAACCAGACCGAGTCAACATTGCCACCTATGTTACGAATCAGATATCACGTATCTTCCACGAATCTGCAGATCCAAGTTTCACATTTAAAGCTGGATGTCGGGAGATATACTCAAAGACGGTGAAATTAATACTCGGATCAGGATTGCTGTTCACTTCTTTCCAGCTTCGTCTTTTGACTAATCTGTGCAAAGCTACAGACTCCTACTGTGGAGATCACCGTTCTGAAGACTTCGAGATTCTAAAGATACAGTTTCTGACATTATTTGAAGACCTCCGAAATAAGCATCCCATCAGAGAAATTATCACCACCAGCACTGCTTCTATGATTGACATTCATGGGTCAACCAGCAGAGCCGTGGATCATATTCTTATCGGACTTCAAGACTTATCAAGAGTCGAAACTGCGCACTACTTATCTTTCAGAAGATCTTCAAGAGAAGTACCGGATCCTTTACCACTGTTGGTCCGACACTTTCCCAGGATTTATCCACCAAGACTCACATTCCCTCGAGAAGACCAAGATCACAATCATCGGCGAGGAATGTTTGCTTTTTGACGCATCACTACGGTCGAGCCAACGACCTTAAACAAAAGCACTTCTCGGGAGGTAACCCGTGCAATAAAGTAGAGTAGAAGAATAAAGGATGACAAATGAGCTGATAAAGACGCAAGGATTGGAAGCCAGCTGCATCTGCTAGGGGTATTTCTTTCTTTTTCGCTACTAGCTCAAGATTCAAACTATGCCACATCCTAGCTTATCACTAAGGGTGGGATAACACCCAATAAAAGCACTAGACAAATACTCCCAAATCTTCAATTAAAACTCCTAAGTGTGGGATACACTAGGAACATTGAGGACAATGTTCGTCAAAGTGTGGGATGTTGATATCTTTTTATGCTGTATTATAATAACCCATTACGAAGATTCCAAGTCCTTAAGCCAAATTTCAAAATTTTTGCAAAAGAAACCCTTTTCGAAAGAAGTATTTTTGAAAACCTAAAACGTTTGTCAATAAAAATAAGGCTTAAGTAAGGTGAAAATCTTGTTAGATTGGAATCTCTAATAGAGCATTGCATGACTAAGGCATTATTGACCTAAATTGATTATGGTAAGGCACCCCAAATAAGACCAGCATTCATCTTTAATGCTTCACTATTTTTCGTTGAGCGTGCCGATGTCTGTGCTCAGAATCAGAACTTGCTTTAGATCTACATCTCCAAGCAGCGAAACGTGATTCGGTTGTAATCAAAAGAGCTAGCCATTTGTCAAACATAAGCCTTCCGCACTTCCACCACTTCTACTCCACATCACCTCTACTATTACTAGAAAAATCCAGAAAAATGAGAACTCCTTCCGAAAACCCAATGTTATAAACCTCTCAAGTATCATGGCAAAGGTCTTGAAAAAGTTTACCGGCTAAAAGTTTCTCGAGATGAAGTTATCTTTAAAAAAATGATATATATATATATATATATATATATATATATATATATATATATATATATATATATATATATATATATATATATATATATATATATATATATATATATGGTTCTGAAAAAAGGAGCAGAACTAAATAAGAGAAATGCCGAAGAGAACTCGACCGAAAATGATTATCAAATGAAGAAAAGTTCAAAAGTGCTTCTCAAAATACTTCAGCACTCCTATCTATCCGAATAAAAGTCTGTATAAAGACTACATTACCCTTTATCTCACCCCTCAAAAACAACTTCACTATCACTCCAAAATTTCTTTTCCATTATTGACAAATGACCCATTAAGCTGAGATTACTACCGTTCTCGCCTTAGCAGCAAGGATTTGAGTCTTTATCAAGCCTATGACGATGGGTACAGCATGACTGGCTATGAGCGTTTTCATTTCTTATATCTATAAGGGAACCCTAAACACTTTAGTGATTTTAGTGACCCGTGAAAGCTAGCCTATGTCATGTAACCTCCTCGCATGCTTGCAGAGATAATTTCAATCCTAACATAGATGACTCACCTTATCTTTTGCTCTTAAAATAAAATCAAACCGTTTAGGCTATTAGAAAAGAAACGTCGAAAAGATTCTTAAGGAAATGAGAGTTTGCTTGAGGACAAGGAAAGTCTAAGTGTGGGATATTTGATATCGGCTAAAAAGTCACGTTTTCACCCCGGTATTAAGGCCCAAAAACAAGAAAGATTCGAACTTTGTTGGCAAAATACCCACTTCGTCGGTTAGAATTGAAGAACAAGTAATTACGAAGGCGGTGCAAAAAGAATCAAGAGAATCAGAGCTAAAACGAAGATTCTAGAGCAAAAACGGTGAAAGACAAGAAATCAAGTTACGATCCAGTGATTCAAGGCTGACCAGCACCAAAAATGGCCTGCCATACACGGCCTGCCAAACGGTCCAACAAACAGCCCCAAGAAACGGACTGCCAAGCAAACGGCTTGCCAAATACGACCTGCCAAACGGTTTGCCATACGGCTTGCCAGCCGTTTGCAGGCAAAAACTTTGCTTATTCAAAGGGTCTTTGTCATTCATTCTAACACACACTTCAATTCACTTCTTTCTCTCTCTTGTGCAATATTAGTCATACTCTCAAGGCCTTCGACTCCGTGCGGGAAACCTAGTACCCGGAGAAGAACGCTGAAGATTGTATTAAGGGCGGTCTGGAGTCTTGAAGTTGTCACTTTTGTATTCATAACTCGTTTAATCTACTGGTACTTCTATCCCTTATCTTATATAATGTTTTATGATATTGTTGCCATGATTAGCGAGTAGTTATCTTTATTGTATGCTATGATGTAAGCAGTTATAATGCCGAAATAATATTATGGTCTGTGCATGCTGTCGAAATGCTTTCCGATTATGCTTTAAACTCAATCGCTTTTCCAACTAATAGAACGTAGTTATTGGAAAGTCGCGAACCCCGATTCAGAGTACACTATCTGTGTTACCCCTTGGTAAGAGAAGTCTATTAGATACAACGTAAGATAGACTAAGGCACACCGGTTGTAGTAAGTCTATCAAGCTTTGGACTCCGACTGAGGACTCTTTCGTAGTGAAACATCTAACTAGACCCTTAGTACATTGTTGGTCCTAGACCATGCTAGTGTAGTCATCAATCATATAAACTTCGTACGTGCACCCTGAAGCACAGCGGTTGTTGTAGGCTGTACCTCTGCTAAATAAGGCCATGGAACCTGGTTAGTGTTGACCAGTACACTGCACCATAACGCGGTCTCAAGCATTGCACCCCGTTTGAGGGATTCTTAGTTAATTAAGGAACTGTTTGTTTAGACACATAAAGGATTGGACCGTTAGGATAACCGAACGTGTTCATGGAAGTCAGCTTGAATTGGCCATGGTGTTCTTTATGGTTGAACTCTTTTTAAGGGCCTAACTATCTTTCAAAACCAATCATTAACGAAAGCACTGAAACACATCACGTCTCTCGAATATGGTAAACCATGTATTCTATTATGCTTAAGAAAGTTTAGACCATTTTGGAATGTTAATACGTCACCCAACCGAGTCGCTCAATTGGATGAGCCGTCTAAACGTGTATGCCTGTATTCAGACTGCACGGGCGTCGGGGGTAAGGGACGTTGCTGTCTATTCAGAATCTTCAAGCCTAACGTAGTACCCAGTGACATGTCTTATGACAGGGGCGTTTAGGACCACTGTAATGAATACAAGGCCTCTGCCTATTCATGAGCCAGCATTCCATAATCTCGGCAGAATAACTGATGAAGTCATAGTATGCACTCACTTTAACCTTACCTGAATTACGAATTTTATCGCATTTACTTTATCTATCTTATAATTTAGAAAATCCCAAAATAAATAACCACTACTCCCTAACTATCTTAGGCTTAAATATAGGTTCGATTCTACTGATATCTCAAAAATACGACTCTAGGTCATACTTCCATTACTTATAAGGAGTAGTAAGATTTAGGCCCCGCTAAATATAAATTTAAAACAGTACCCTTTCCCATGAGTGGCTGATCCTGGCGAGCCGCGGCCCGACGACACCGCGCAAATAAAAACCGTTCGTTTTGGCCATATCAGAGAACCCACAGATACCGTTCCATCCGTTTGTACTCAGGAGTAACCATTGTGGGGCACATTAAAGCTAAATCCAAGTACCTTCGATTATAGCCATCAAGGTCAGTTCCTACAGCCTTCAGTCCTCAAAACTCACAGTGAAATGTGCGGTAAAGGTCGATATGAAAAGTATGCAAGTAGTGAGTCGGTCCGAAAGGTCCTCAACCTAAGTCAAAGGTTACTAAGTCAGTAAATTGTCTCTAAAAGTTTAAAAGTAAATAAGTTAAGTCTTAAGTATCATCATTATCATCATCATTCGTAAAAGCTAAAGTAAGTTTTCAACAAGAATAGAGATCGAAACAAAAGGCTGACTTCGGACATCTGCTACGACCTCTATACAAACCGAAAAGATGCATGGTCAGTGGCCAAGGCTCCGTATGTGAGTCCTCTTACCGCTGTCTAGTTTTTAGATCCTAATTCGATGTCGTTTGACCGTGGAGACGGTTCAAGCACGAGTAGGTCAGAAAATTCAGAACGTCGTTACGAAGGTGTAGTGATTTTTAGAAGGCTATAAATCCTAAACCGTATATCGGATTTATACGAGTCTTAAACGAAAAGTCATCTAATCGAACTGAACTATCTGAAAATCAATTTTCCAGAAGCCCCAGGAGTCTGATCTGACCCCAGAAAACAGAAAACAAGTGCTTCAGTGGGTTTCTTGGTGCTTGATGCTCATCACGGTTCTCATCCTTGATGCGTGTAAGCTTCAAGTGTACAACTCTTTGATGTTTTAGCATCACTTTGATCAAGTTTCAACCATCAATACAAAATGTCAAGACTAAGAAGAAATACAACTCACTTAAGAGTTTTAGAAGGATGATGAACCAAGGTTACATCATGTTCTTAGTCTTAACACAAATACAAGTTCTATTCAAGATTAAAGCTACAAACTTTAATTCAAATCAAGCAAGATCTTAAGTCACATAACTTAGATCAAACAAAGTAATGAAACCCTAAGCTAGAAAGCTTGGATTCCTTAACAATAATTATGAGATTTCAAAGCTAGAAAGCTTGAATCTTTTATGTCCTTGAAGATCTTTAAAGCAACAAGCTAGATCTTCAAGTTTCATGAAGATCATAAACACAAGTTTTGATCTTTTAGCAAAAACAAAGTGATCTTAAGCTATAAAGCTTAGATCCATCAAAGTAATGAAGATCCAAAGGTAGAAAGCTTGAATCTTTTATATTCTTGAAGATCTTTAAAGCAAAAGGTTAGATCTTCAAGTTTCATGAAGATCATAAACACAAGTTTTGATCTTTTAGCAAAAATAAAGAGATCATAAGCTAGAAAACATAGATCTAACAAAGTAATGAAGATCCAAAGCTAGAAAGCTTGAATCTTTCATGTTCTTGAAGGATTCAAATCAAAGTTTGAATCTTCAAGATATAACAAGATCAAAAAGCTAAAAAGCTTGACCTTAAAATGATGATGATGTCGTGATCATGAAGAGAAGAATAAGAAGAAGAAAATTTAAAACTTAAAATTTTTAGTGTGAGAAAGACTAGAGAGAAAATTAGAGAGTAAGTGTGTGTAAAATGAGAATGAGATTAAGTTTGAAATGAAGAATGAAGTGTGATATTTATAGTGGTGGTGGGTTGGCCGACGGTTGGGGGGGACAAAGGAGGGACAAACTTTGCTTTTTGCATGGTGGTGGTCTAAAGGTGGTGCTTGTTGTTAGGATCCCATGCAACATGTATGGTAATGGTTAACAAAAATGCTAGCATGTTGGCTCATATAAATGGGTTTTTTTCCTACATCTTAATGGGTCATAATTCCATTAATATTGGGCTAATTAAATGGTCCATTAGCTAGAGTAGGGTGGGCTTAAGTCCATTAAGGTAAAAAGTCCAATAAGACTAACTAGTGTGCATTAGTAAAATACCAAGCGTAATTAAGCAACCAAAAAGCCAAGTAATTGTCATTAGAAAATAACAATTAGTTTTACGTAGCCATAATATTCCAATTATGACAAAAGTTAAACGTGTACAAAGTACGTAGCTCGTTTGAAACGACAAGTGACACTAACGGTCATAAAAGCATTCGGGGATCAAGTTAAGTAAAACGTTTTAAAATATAAACGAAGGTAATCAACATGAATTAAGATCCCAGAATATAATATAGCTCTGTACGCACAAATACGCAGTTTCGTGAAAATAATACGCACAAAGATAAGTCGAAAAAGTTGGGTCGTTACATATACCGAAGACAGCGTTTAGAACACGCTATGGACATCATGAGTTCACAGTAATGCCGTTTAGATTGACGAATGCACCGGCTGTGTTCATGGACCTCATGAACCGTGTGTGTAAGCCATATCTGGATAACTTTGCTATTGTGTTTATCGACGATATTCTGGTATATTCTAAGAGCGAGGAAGAACATGAGCAACATCTCTGTTTGTTACTCGAGATGCTCAGGAAGGAGCGGTTGTACGCGAAATTTTTGAAGTGTGACTTTTGGTTGTAAGAAGTACAATTTTTGAGTTATATCATAGGTGTCAATGGTATTCAAGTTGATCCTGCGAAGATAGAAATGGTTAAGAAATGGGAGACGCCTAAGTCGCCAACGCAGATACCGCAATTCTTAGGTCTTGCAGTTTATTATAGAAGATTCATTGAGGGATTTTCTACTATTGCCCGACCGCTAACAGCATTGACTCACAAGGGAAAGAAGTATGAGTGGACTAAGCAACATGAGTCTGCATTTCAGTTGTTAAAAGAGAAGTTGACTACTGCCCCGATTTTGTCTTTGCTCGAAGGAAATGAAGACTTCGTGATTTATTGTGATGCTTCACAACAGGGTTTTAGTTACGTGTAATGCAACGGAAGAAAGTGATTGCCTATGTGTCACGACAATTAAAGATTCATGAACAGAATTACGCGACTCACGATTTAGAACTTGGTGTTGTGGTCTTTGCACTGAAGATGTGGAGACATTACTTATATGGTATTAAGTTCACTGTTTTCACTGATCACAAGAGCTTACTGCATATTTTTGACCAGAAATAGCTTAATATGAGGCAGAGATGTTGGATAGAGCTATTGAATGACTATGACTGCGAGATTTGCTATCATCCTAGCAAGGCTAATGTCGTTACAGATGCTTTGAGTAGGAAGGAAAAGGATAAACCTCTCCGAATTAGAGCATTGAACATGACTGTCTGAACGAACCTTACTTCTCATATCCGCAATGCACAACTTGAGGCATTGAATGAAAGGAACGTTACTACTGAGTCACTTCAAGGGATAGACAAGAAGTTTGTTATTAGAGGAGATGGAACCCGATACTTCTTAGATAGAATTTGGGTACCGAGATTTGGCGGATTAAAGGAACTAGTGCTAGATGAGGCACACAAGACAAGGTATTCTATTCACCCTGAATCCGATAAGATGTATCAAGATCTTAAGGCACTGTGCTGGTGGCCTAACATGAAAGCTGACATCGCTACCTATGTTAGTAAGTGCTTGGCTTGTGCTAAAGTCAAAGCTGAGCATCAGAGACCGTCAGACTGCTAACACAGCCAGATATTCCCCAATGGAAGTGGGAAAATATTACTATGGATTTCATCACTAAGTTACCCAAGACTGTGGGAGGTTATAATACGATTTGGGTTATCATTGATCGTCTCACAAAGTCAGCTCACTTTCTACCGATTAAGGAAATGGATAAAATGGAGAAGTTGGAACAGATCTATATAAAGGAAGTAGTTTCTCGACATGGAGTGCCGATATCCATTATTTTTGACAGAGACAGCAGATTTACATCTAGATTCTGGAAAGCTTTGCAAGATGCCACGGGAACTTGTTTAGACATGAGCACAGCATATCACCCACAAACTAATGGTCAAAGCGAGAGAACCATCCGGACACTAGAAGACATATTAAGAGCATGTGTTATTGATTTCGGAAATAGATGGGATAGACATTTAGCGTTAGTATAATTTTCATATAACAACAGTTATCACGCAAGTATAAAGGCAGCGCCTTTTGAAGCATTGTATGGCAGAAAGTGCAGATCACCTGTATGTTGAACTGAGTTAGGAGATAGTCAATTGACTGGTCCTGAGATTATACACGAAACAACTGAGAAGATTCCGCAGATACAAGAGACACTGAAAATGGCTCGAAGTCGTCAAAAGAGTTACGCCGACTTTAGAAGGCGAGATTTGGAATTTCAGGTTGGAGATAAAGTTATGCTCAAAGTATCACCCTGGAATGGTGTAGTAAGTTTTGGTAAAAGAGGCAAGCTAAGTCAGAGATATATTGGACCGTTTGAGATTACTGAGAGAATTGGACCGGTAGCGTACAGATTGAAACTACCGCAAGAACTCAGCGAAGTTCATGACACTTTACATGTTTCTAACTTGAAGAAATGCTTATCAGACGAAAGTTTGGTAATTCCTTTGGATGAGATACAAGTTGACCCTAAGCTTCATTTTGTCGAAGAACTTGTTAAGATTATGGGTTGAGAGGTCAAGCAGCAAAGCAAATCAGAATTTCGATAGTTAAAGTTCGATGGAACGCCCATAGAGGACCAGAACTCACGTGGGAGGGTGAAGATCAGATGAGACTAAAGTATCCGCAACTGTTTCCCGAGGAGACTACCATGGCGGACGTGCACTAAAATTTTGGGATTTTTTTTTATAACAGGTGGGTAATGTAACAACCCGACTTTTTCCGTTACTACTGTTACTTGTCCGTTAAGTATTTAACGGTGTTTACTTAGACTTTGTGTATTTAATAGGTTTAAATGCATAATTGATCCTATTGGATTACTTGAATTAATATGTTATATTAATTTATGAACTTGTTTCGAATAACGAAATAACTAGAAAACGATACGATTAAGTTAGTCGTCTAGAAAGCTTTTCAGTTTACGGAACCTAGAAAAACGATAAAATAATTATTTTTAATAATTATTGACTTTAAGAAAAAATTATTTAATTTATTATTTATTTAATGAATTAAACCCGGTGATTTCGTTTCAATGACTAGTTAACGTTCCGGAGACCTGGTTCGGTTAACGGCACTCGAAACGGACCACGCGCACATGAGTATTTAACAAAAACCGAGCCTGAGACCCCACTCCAAGGCCATTCGGTCGAACCCCCCATGGGCACCCCTTAATGGACTTATCAGTCACATATAGAGGGCGTGACCGTTAAACTGTGAGACCAGAGTTAATACACAGTTAGTGAATTCTGACGGGGTATTACATTTGGTATCAAAGCAGATCGGTTACCTAGGACTAGGCTGCATTAGAGTGTCGTATTTTAGGACATCTTTTGAGTCCGGACTGTAACCCTAGGCTTGCTAAGTTACATGAACCGTAGTTACACTACTTGTTACCTTACTTGAATAATATGATTACTAAGTGTGCTAACTTGTGTTTTTCTTGAGTGTTAGATGAATTCTTCCAATCCTATCATTCTTACCAACTCTGACACGGAATTCGAGGAAACTGTGCAGGCACAAGGAAACACTGTACTTGAGTTTGTGGATGAGACTGAGTCTGAACCCGAGATGGAATCCGAACCGAAAGAAGAAGAGCCGGAAGAGGAACCAGAGGAAGAACCGGAAGAGGAACCGGAGGAGGATCCCGAGGAGGACCCGGAACCCGAATCCGAATCTGAACCTAATTTGCCCGATTCACCTACTCGTTCCCAATCACCTTTTGTTGATCCCGACTTTGTTAACCCCTACGGACCGAGAGGCCACCGTATGATACCTAAAGGACCTGCTCTAGCTAATAACCCATTTTGTAAGAGTTTTCATTATGACAACCAATCACTTCAGATGTGTCGTCGTTTTCATCCTTATGATGCTTCTACCTCTACTTCTAAGCCTAACACCTCCACTGCTGCTAAATTTCTTTTTGATATCATGAAAAAGATGGGATTTGGTCTTAAATGGAGGAAATGGATTGAATCGTGTTTTCGCCCGACCTCTATCTCGGTATTGATTAACGGCTCCCAGAAAAAAGAGTTTAACCTTCAAAAAGGTGTTCGGCAAGGCGACCTATTATCACCTTATCTTTTCATCATCGCAAGCGAAGGTTTAAACATCCTCTCCAAGATTTTGGTTAAGGACGATATCATTAGAGGAGTGGAAATTGGGGATAATAAAATAGTCATCTCTCATATTCAATTCGCTAAAGACACAATCTTCTTCGGTGATTGGAACAAACGCAACATTAGAAACATTCACAAGACACTTATTTGTTTCCAAAAACTGTCGGGATTGCGAATTAATTTCAAGAAAACTTATCTATATGGTGTGGGTGTTTCCAAATTTACAACCGAGAACATGGCTGCTCGTTTGGGGTGCAATACAGGTTCGCTCCCTTTCGCATATTTAGGCATGCCCATTGGGGAAAAAATGAAAGAAAAAAGAAGCATGGAATCCGATTATTGAAAAAGTAAAAATTAACGGATATCGGTTTGGAAGTCTAGAACGATGTCGTTTGAGGGTAGGTTAACGATTATCAAGTCGATTCTTAGTAGCTTACCTCTCTATTTCTTCTCGATGTTTCGTGCACCTTCATCCGTTATCAACCTTCTCGAAAACATGCGTCGTAAGTTTTTTTGGGGTGTGTCGGGAAATGAATCAAAATTATCTTGGGTGAAATGGGACTCCATTCTTTTACCATATAATGGGGGCGGGATGAATATTACATCACTTTAATCCAAAAATTGGGCGTTATTGGGTAAATGGTGGTGGCGTTTCTGTAATGAAAACGATACACTATAGGTTAACATAATCAAGAGCATTTACGGGCGGGATGGCGGGTTGGGGTCTTATAATTCTAATGGTTTGAAGAAATGTGTTTCAGTGTGGGACAACATCATTAAACTTGGTGTGGATATGTTTGATGCTGGAATAAACATTGAAGATCAATTTGTGCGAATTATTGGAGACGGGCATGACATACAATTCTGGGATGACTTATGGGTTGGCAACAACCTTCTCAAATCGTTATTCCCACAGTTGCATAGACTCGACTCTAATAGTTCATGTTCGGTTCGTGAAAGGGTAACATTCGCTAATGGTGTTTGGTCTTTCAATTGGGCGTGGAAAAGAATGTTAACAGGAAGATTACTAGGCGAGCAAGATCAACTATCGGCTATCATCGCAGGTTCGGCCGATATTGGTTCGGGTCATTCAAGATGAATGTGCAAACTTAACAACTCCAATGGGTACTCATCGAAGAAAATGGCGGCTATCATCGAGAACAACGTCATCTCAAGGAATAATGTAAGTGCGAAAACACTTCGGAAAAATTTCATACCACATAAAATCGGTATTTTTATTTGGCGAGTGTTAAAGGAAAGAATTGCGGTTAAAACGGAACTAGTAATGCGTGGTGATGGTTTAACTTCGTTATTATGCCCTATATGTAATAACGTTGCGGAATCAACAAACCATGCCATACTAACGTGTGACTTCGCGAAAGACATTCGGGCGAGAATTCATAAATGATGGAACTTGAATATCCCTCCTGATATACACCTCGGCGACTTGTTAAACGGATCAAATCAAAACAACCTTCCGACGAATCTACACAAGATCTGGAAAGCTATTACGTGGACGTCGGCATACTTTATTCGGAAAAACAGAAATCTAAAGGTCTTCAATAACGTTTCATGGTCTGCAGCAAAAATCACATGCGATATCCAAGTGAAATCTTACGAGTGGATTAGTAATCGTTCGAGAAAAATACATAAAGATTGGCTACAATGGCTTCGAAATCCTATCAACCTTGGGGCTCCGAACGTCAACAACTTGGACCTCGGCTAAAGCGTATCTCATGACTCAATCCGGGAACTTATGTGTATCGTGTTGTGTATGTGAGAATACATGTGTTTCGTGGACTAATGGTGCTCCTTGCACCCGACATTGTACATATTTCTATATATAATAATATACATATTGCTTTTTTTTTTTAAATAATAATTTAGTGGTTGTTTATTTTTTAGGGTCCCATACTTAATTTTAGTGGTGTCATTTACAATTTGAAGAATATTTTATATAATAAATTTCTAACATAGTGGTGTCACGGGACACCACGAGTATCTACTTAAACTCGCCCACTGGATAAGAGTATGCAATAAAAACAACAACAAAACTCAATCCCACAAAAGTGGGGTATGGGGTATGTAAGATGTAAAGAATCCTTCATCTATCATAATATAAAGAAAAGTTATTTCTCCACCTAGAGTGAAACACTCCAAGCGTATAGAAAGTCCTCCCTCTCGATGTTTTATGGATAGAGAGATTGTTTCCGAATAGACCTTCGGCCAATAAGTAGGTAAAAAACAAAAAAATAAGTGTGAGACGCTATGAAAATGGTGGAATCAAATTTCCATGATTTTTAAACATGTCTGAAGTTCAATTTATGCTCTAAGCGACAGTTAAGTCGCAAATAAATCGACGATTGTTGTTGACTCAGATTAAAAGAGCCATATTCATAAGAGCATGCATCTTCTAAAATTACAAGAATACACTTACGGCTAAAATGGGAAATTTTCTGATAAATATTACGGAATACTTATAAATAAATGAGTAGTTAGGCCGTTCGAGTACTTTAAATGTTCATAAGTTTTAATCAACTACAAAAGCTACTTTCTTGTATAATTTTAGTAGAAAATATTTGGGTGGTCTTTGTGTATTATACCAAATTTCACATCGCGTCCTACTGTTTTGTTTTATGTAGGTGGTTATAAACTCATAGTGATTTCCAAATGTTACGTGGGCGGTCTCTCCTCCAAACGACCGTCAACTTATTCAGTTAAATATAGTCACATGTTAAGCACGTGAGGGTAACAATGTCATTTACTTTTTTTCTTCCCATCTGATCCACTTCCCATTCTTCATATTCATCTTCATTCTTCATCAAAATTGTTTGCTTGACTTTATGTCATTTTCCTTTTTTTCTGCCCTAATTTGTGGTACAAAATCAAAAATGAAATTTTCATGTACAGACAAAAATGAAATAATAAGAGATGAACATAATAAAATTTGGAAATGAACATAATAAAAAATTTGGAAAGTAGATTTGTGTTTGCAATTGCTTTTCTTTATTTTAGATACCTGTATAAATTTTTTGTTTGATGAGTATATAATCTATCTTTTATAACTTCTATTAAATCTCTAAAATAATGATGTCATCATTTTACAATTTAACTCTTCATTTGGCTAAAACTTGTCATTTATAAAAATATGGATGATGTCATTAATCTTAATTAATTTATAATTATAATATAATTATTTACTAAAAGTCTATCTATCTATACTATCTAACAAATCTCTATAATTATGATTTCATAAATAATGATTATTCAAGTTTAAACAAAATTCAAAAATAAAGAGAAAAATTTTAAGATTCAAATGATGATGTTATTAAAATAATTAATTGTATTTAATAATAATATTAACATTTCAATTGTATAATACATGAAGCATTATGTAAAACTTTATGATAAAACACAACCATAAACATATGTACAATATTTGAAGCATTATGTATACTCTTATAATAAAACACCTAATGGTCATATGTACAATATTTGAAGCATTATGTACAACCTTATAATAATACACTCTTATGATCATATGTACAAACTTGGTAACAATTTGTACAATCTTTTACAAAACACCTTATAAACATATATACAAACTTTGAAGCATATTGTAAAATATTTATATAATAATTGTATTTTAATTTTATAAATAATTTCAAGAGACATTTGTTATTACTAATAATTATTACTAAAAATATAAATACTTCATTTTTAAGCAAACTTTATTATTATAATTATAACTATAATTATTATATTATTATTATTATTATTATTATTATTCAAATACATGTTCTTGATGTTTTAGCAGAGTAGTATATAAAATAGCTTATTTTTACATAAAATATTATTAAATACGATACAATTTTACACAAGATATTTATTTATTTATAGAATGGATATACTTAAACCTTGCTACAACACTTATAGGCAGTGTACCTAATCGTACAGTAGTGTAGTTTTTAGTAAGTCCGGTTCGTTCCACGGGGAATCTTTTTAAACAAAGCTTAACGCTATATTAGTTTACTTTTATAAAAATACAAATATATATATATATATATATATATATATATATATATATATATATATATATAAGTAATATTATTATTATAAAGGGGGGTTTTTACCGTTTAATGACCGGTTTGTTGATTTTAAAACTTTAGTCGCAGTTAAAACCAAATAAATACAAGACTTTAAATTAAAGCATAAAGTAAATAACGATAATGAAATTGCGAATAATAAAAGTGCGATAAAATAAACTTGCGATAATTAAAAAGTACGATAATTAAAAGTGCAATTAAATACAATAACAATAAAAATGCGATAATTAGAAGTGCAATTAAATATAAAATAAAGGAAATTAAATATGAAATAAAAGAATTATGCTTATTTAAACTTCCGTAATCATGATGTTTGACGTGTTGATTTTAGTTTTATGCCCATGGGTTAATTGTCCTTTGTCCTGGATTATTTAATATGTCCGTCTGGTTTTTGTCCATAACAGTCCATCAGTCATAAATATAAAGTGCGAGTGTCCTCGTCAAATTATCCTTATACCCGAAGTTAAATATTCCAACTAATTGGGGACTTAAACTATAACAAGATTTTGATACTTTGTTTAATAATTACACCAGGATGTCGACTGAGTGTAACCCAAGGTTTTAGTATTTTGTTATCAATTATACCAAGTGTCCTTGTAGATAATTTCACCCCTGATTTTATTATTCTAGTGACTATTAATCCATTCCCGTGTCCGGTTAAATGAACGATTATTCGTACATATAAATACCCCGTCCATCGTGTCCGATCGAGTGTATATGGTAATTTATAGGGACGCCCAATTGTAAATTTTTATATTAACATTAACAAACTATCATTTAGTTAAACAAATATAAAGCCCATTAATAGCTCATAGTCTAATTTCCACAAGTGTCGTTCTTTTGTCCAAACCCCAATTATGGTACAAAGCCCAATTACCCAATTTTAGTAATTAGCCCAACATCATGATTACTTCGTTTTAAATAAGCATAATAATAACTTAGCTACGAGACATTAATGTAAAAAGGTTGAACATAACTTACAATGATTAAAAATAGCTTAGCGTTACACGGACAGAATTTTGACTTACACCCTTACAACATTCGCTAACATACCCTTATTATTAGAATTATAATTAAAATTAAAATATAAATTATAAATATATATATATTTTACGTATGAATGAGGAGAAGAAGAAAAAGATGATGAAAAAAATGCTCAGAATTCGGTTGGCTTTATAGGGAGTTTCAAAACTTGGGGCTCCGCGACTCGCGGTATTTTTGGCCTTCAAACTCCGCGAGTCGCGAAGATTGAAATTACAGCTCAGATCAGTTTGGAGTCTTTCTTGCCGACGGTTTTTATTATTTATTATAATATATAAATAATTATAAGAATTATTTAAATATTATATTATATTTATGTGCATAGTTGACTTGTAATTTTTAGTCCGTTGCGTCGAGCGTTGAGAGTTGACTCTGGTCCCGGTTCCGGATTTTTGAACGTCCTTGCGTACAATTTAATATCTTGTACTTTGCGTTTTGAATCTTGTACTCTTGTAATTTCGAGACGTTTCTTATCAATAATTGGAACCTCTTTGATTGTATTTTGTACTTTTGAGCTTTTTGGTCGTTTGCGTCTTCAATTCGTCGAATCTGTCTTTTGTCTTCACCTTTTATAATTTAAACGAATATCACTTGTAAATAGAACAATTGCAACTAAAAGCTTGTCTTTCTTGAGGAATAATGCTATGAAATATATGTTCGTTTTTAGCATTATCAAATATTCCCACACTTGAGTGTTGCTTGTCCTCAAGCAATATCGTCTTGAAATACTAGAATCACTTCTTTATTCTTCACACTTTGTACATCAGTGATTTCTTTACGGCGGTATAAACAATGGTAGTAACGATATGGTTTACAGTCCCACATGACTATAAAAATTTAGATCCATTAAGGAAACTAGATCTTTATGAAAACATTTGATCTTTTGAAAATTAAATCTAGCTTTTACCCTAGATAAGTTTTCCGGAATAACCCTTTACCGGTGTTTGCAAAATATTTTTGTGGGTTTGGTGGGTTTCAGATTTGAAAATTTTAGTTCAAAACTTATGGTTTTGTGTTACCCACTTGCTAACCTTGTATTTGGAAAGCAACACGTCCAGTTTACTTGTCCCGTATATTATCTTTCCGTAAACTACCGTCCGGTTGTAAAGGAAAGCGTTGAACAAGCAACTGTTAAGGCAATGTCCCCTGACATGCTTTTAATTATGGTCTATAACGTGTCGGACGCAATTACTATCCTTGGTAGGAGCAATAGTGAAGCTCACCCTTATAATTTTTCGGTATGGCACAAGGTCCTGTCTTTGACCACTATGCAACCACCGTTCTTACGGTTGACACCCGATTTAGTTCAGGTGACCTAATGAATTCCAGGTGAATTCCTAGGATTTTACGTTCAATGGTAATGAACGCATTGAAAATAGGGTTTTCAGAAAACAAATCGGTTTGTAATTTTTGATCAAAATATTTTCTCGTTCAAGCTCGAGTTTAGATATCATTGAATTCCATGAGTTTGTAATTCTCAATCTTTAAGGTCAATCTCTAGGATTGAGTAATATCAGTCTTAAAAGCTGATTTTTAATCTTTAAGGAGATTATCCTTTCTGGGGATCTGATTCATTAGTCTTATCCAGCTAATTTGCATGGTGCCCCCCCATTGTACGAGATAAATCCTTCTCATGATTAGGATAAATCTGACCACTTGGCGACCCTGTTTAATGCTGAGGTCTGTGGATTTCCTGCTGATTTTAGTGATGACTTTTCTGGATTTTTCGTCAACCTACAGCTGGCCTGGACGACAACTTCATGACCTAAATCAAGAAGCGCGTTTCTTTTTCGGAAGACTTTACTTCCTTTTAATGATGGAATTGATTCATCGTGTAGATCCATCTCTTCTTTTCTTTCATCGGGTAAAACAGTTTAGTTTAGTCCAAAGCAAAAGTATTTTCAGTTATTTGTTACAGATATATGTGACATATGTTTAAAATAACTTGGTAAATTTTCCCACACTTGGCTTTTATTTTCCTTTTTATCGTCCTCTATTCCATTTTAAATGAATTTTAACATTTTGGTTTGTTTCTCAATTTATGTCCTTTCCGAGGTAACAATAATTTCGGTGTCAAAACCTAGTTTTATCGTTCATAAATATGTATAAACATGATTTTGAGTTCATTTAATTGAAAATTTTGAAAAATTTTACTAGAATTGGGTAGTCAGTATATAAGACTAGGGCTGTTCTTTATTATCAGAGAGCACTAGATTCTAATACAACTACTGCTTTACTAGTATTTTTAATGGTAACCAAGTGTATAAAGTAAAAAATTTTAAAATCCGAAAGAATTTAACCCCTTCCCACACTTAAGATCTTGCAATGCCCTCATTTGCAAGAAATCAGTAATAATTTAAATTATTGAGGGTGATTTGTGTGTAAATGATTAAATTTTTACCAAAGTTTCCAAATATATTGGCGTTTGTTTGCTGAATGATAAATGGTGCACATCATTTGTTCATTCCGTCTTGGTGTTATTTCACATATATTTTGCATTTTGTCGTCAAAATTAGTTGCTTTTGCTGAACTTAATGCCAGTCTTTGAAAATGCGTTGTTTTACCCTGTTGTGTACATAAGATAAACTGCAAACATATATACATATTTTTGAAGTTTGGTATATTACCCCACATTCAAAAATTATTAAAATCTAAGAATAAAAGTTAGACAATTATAAAAATTATTACAATATTAACAAAAGTATTAAACGTATCAATCATTACAAATTACAAAATAAATAAAACTAAGTATACTAGAGATGATACTGGTACCAATAGGGGTTCCAGGCATAACCATAGGTGCTATAGAATGCTTCGGCAGGGTTATACGTAGGATACGGTGGTTGCATCTCTATAGACCAGGGAGGGAAGATGGATTTCGGTGTAGGAATATAGTTTCTACCTATATGTTGGCAATGAGCTATGATTTGGTTCTGATGAACTTGCCAATCTTCAAATGCTCTCTGTCTAGCATTTTCGTACTCCTGAGAAGCTATAAACCTTTGCATTTCTTGCATCTCATTCCCCCCTCCTACATTACCTTGCTGTTGGTTTCTCTCAACCTGTGGATGTCTACCATGGCATGGTACTGCGGCGTTATTTCACCTTTTCAAAACTTTCGCACCATGGTATACATTTAAACCTATAGTATCGCGGGGTTCTGGTTCTTCTACTAATAATCCCCCCCGACTTATATCCACACCGAGATATTCACCAATCAAAGTAATAAAAATACCACCTCCTATTATGCTATGCGGTCTCATCCCCCGAACCATAGCTGATAAATAATAACCCACACAATACGGTATACTTACAGCGCTTTGTGGGTCTCGAATACACATATGGTAAAACAAATCCTGTTCATTTACCTTTTCCTTGTTCTTACCCCTTTGTGTAATCGAATTAGCTAAAAACCTATGAATCACTCTTAATTCGGCTCTATCTATATCCAAATAAGAGTAATTTCCCCCTTTGAAACGGTGATGGCTTGTCATTTGACTCCACACACCGTGTGTATCAAAATTTTCATCTATCTTTCTACCGTTTAGTATCAACCCTCTACAATTGGCAGATGCTAACTCCTCAGGCGTATATATACGTAAAGCCTGAGCCATGTCCAGTAAAGACATGTGGCGCATCGAACCGCCTAACAAAAATCTAATAAAAGAACGATCGGTTAAACTAGCTACCCGATCATTCAACTCTATACTACACAACAATTCTTCACACCATACTTAATTTAAAAATTCATATTATAAATTCACACCAAACTTATATTAATTTTTCAAATATTTACAATTTTAAATATATATTTTTTACAAAGTTTACAATATTAATTTAAGATTTAAATATTAATTTTAAAAACATGGTAAAAATAAAATTAAAAATCTTTTTGGCTTTTTATCCCACTTTAATCAATCAAATATTATCAAAAATATGCGCCCCTCTTTTCGGTAAAGTAATTTCGGTTCCAAAACCTAATTTAACTCATGACGAATTTTTGAAATATTTTGGGTTAATTGATTAAAGATATTTATACCTTAAGAATAAACGTTAAATTTCGCAGTGATGTAATAAATTTTTGAATGATATCAATAATTTCGGTCGCCAAACCTAATTTTATTTAATACCAATTTAATACTTTATAGCGAACAAATTAGCGTTTATCATCAAAAGGTTTAAAAATAAAAATAAATAAAATAAAAACTGTACAAACATACCTGTGAAATAGATTTCTTAGTTATATGATCTATCCCATTCATAAGATAGTCGGTTTAATTGGTTTTCCATAGCTACATAGGCGTAACCTCGAGCATTCAGTGTCTTTTCTTCTAAACATATGAACGGTCCGTCTCTGCATAAAGTAACAAATTCGGTATTTGAATAGGTTTGATTATTTGAACATTTACCTCCATGTGACCATTTTCCGCATTTGTGACATCGTTCTAGGTGTCGTGCTCTTCTTTTCGCTGCGGATTTTGATTTTCCTTTACCAAATTGTAATTTATTATCTTCGCATCTGGATTCTTTTCTAACTCCGTCCATTCTTTCCCTGATTACTGATACTAATTCACTCGGTAGTATGTCATTATTTCATTTAGTGATCAAAGCGTGTAGCATTAGACCATGGTTTAGTTCACAGGCAGTCTTCATTTTGTAAAAACCTAAAAAAAATAAAAATTCAGAATGGGGGGAGAAGACTAGTTCTTTAGGGTCTGCTAGGGAAAGACCATTCGGGTTCCATTTTCGAGAACTACACGAAAACAGACAATCTAACTCTAACAGAAATACATATTATCCTTTAAAGACTTGATTCTCCCCACACTTAGTTAGCTGTGGTGTCGAAATTGTGATTAACTTCGTTGTCGACTTCCATCGGACTATGTATGTAGTGTTTAACTCTGTGACCATTAACTTTAAATTCAATCCCATTTGAATTTATCAATTCTACTGTTCCGTATGGGAAAACTCTTTTAACTATGAATGGTCCAGACCATCTTGATTTCAATTTTCCAGGAAATAGCTTGAATCGTGAATTGAAAAGAAGAACTCTGTCTCCTTCTTTAAATTCTTTTGAACTTCTGATTCTTTTATCATGCCATTTCTTCATTCTTTCTTTATAGATTAACGAATTTTCGTATGCTTCATGTCTTAATTCTTCTAATTCGTTTAGTTGACATAATCGTAGACGTCCGGCTTCATGTAAATCAAGATTACATGTCTTCAAAGCCCAAAATGCTTTGTGTTCAATTTCTACTGGAAGATGACATGCTTTTCCATAAACAAGTCTAAAAGGTGTGGTTCCAATTGGAGTTTTGTAGGCTGTTCTAAAAGCCCAGAGTGCATCCTCCAATTTAATGGACCATTCCTTCGGATTTGATCCTACGGTTTTCTCTAGAATACGTTTTAAGGCTCGGTTGGTATTTTCAACTTGTCCACTTGTTTGTGGATGATATGCGGTGGAGATTTTATGAGTTACTCCATATCTTTTAAGAACTTTCTCAAGTTGATTATTACAGAAATGAGTACCCCGATCACTTATCAAAGCTTTCGGTGTTCCAAACCTTGCAAAAAGACGTTTTAAAAAGTTGACTACAACTCGTGCATCATTAGTTGGGAGAGCTTGTGCTTCCGCCCATTTAGATACATAATCAATGGCTACGAGTATATATAGATTATTATGAGATTTTGGAAATGGACCCATAAAGTCAATACCCCAAATGTCAAATACTTCATATACTTGGATGACATTTTGTGGCATTTCATCACGTTGACTTATTTTTCCGGCCCTTTGACAAGCATCACAGGATTTGCAAAGAAGGTGTGCATCTTTGTAAATTGTAGGCCAATAGAATCCAGCATCATAAACTTTTCTTGCTGTTAGTTGAGGCCCATAATGCCCTCCTGTTAGTCCTGTGTGACAATGGTTTAATATTTTACTAGCTTCATCTCCAAATACACATCGGCGTATTATTCCATCGGGACAACTTTTAAACAGATGTGGATCTTCCCAGAAATAGTGTTTTATATCACTGAAGAATTTCTTTCGTCTTTGGTACGATAATCCTTTTTCAAGGAATCCACAAACTAAGTAGTTTGCATAGTCTGCAAACCATGGGATTTCTTTATAATCTATCTTCAATAGATATTCATCAGGAAAGTTGTCTTGTATGGCCGATTCATTTAGAACTTCTAATTCGGGATTTTCAAGACGAGAAAGATGATCAGCGGCGAGATTTTCTGCTCCTCTTTTATCTCGGATTTCAATATCAAACTCTTGTAAGAGTAAGATCCAACGGATTAATCTTGGTTTAGCATCTTGTTTCGAAAATAGGTATCTAAGAGCAGAATGGTCGGTATAGACCACCGTTTTTGCTAGAACGAGATATGATCGAAATTTGTCAAAAGCAAAGACAATAGCAAGGAGTTCTTTTTCAGTAGTTGTATAGTTCGTTTGTGCTCCTTGTAACGTCTTACTAGCATAATATATAGGTTGAAATCGTTTTTCAATCCTTTGTCCTAAAACGGCTCCCATTGCAAAATCACTTGCATCGCACATTAGTTCAAATGGTAGATTCCAATTTGGTGTTATCATGATTGGTGCATTAGTGAGTTTCTCTTTAAGAATATTAAAAGATTTGATACACTCATCGGAAAAGATGAATGGAGCATCCTTTTCTAGGAGTTTATTCATAGGAGTGGCAATTTTTGAAAAATCTTTTATGAAACGTCGGTAAAAACCGGCATGCCCTAGAAAACTCCTAACTCCTCTAACATTGGTGGGATGTGGAAGTTTAGCAATTACATCTACTTTAGCTCTATCCACTTCAATTCCTTCTTTTGAAATTTTATGACCAAGAACGATGCCTTCTTTAACCATGAAATGGCATTTCTCCCAATTAAGAACTAGATTTGATTGTTCGCATCTAATTAGCATTCGCTCCAGATTAACTAGACATGATTTAAATGTATCACCGAAGACTGAAAAGTCATCCATGAATACTTCCATGCATTCTTCTATCATGTCGTGAAAAATCGCCATCATGCACCTTTAGAAGGTTGCTGGGGCGTTGCAAAGTCCAAATGGCATGCGTTTGTAAGCAAAAGTACCATAAGGGCACGTGAATGTGGTTTTCTCTTGGTCCTCGGGTGCTATTGGAATTTGAAAATATCCGGAAAATCCATCTAGGAAACAATAGTAACTATTTCCGGCTAATCTTTCCAACATTTGATCAATGAAAGGTAAGGGAAAGTGATCTTTTCTGGTGGCGTCATTTAATTTTCTATAATCAATACATACACGCCATCCTGTTACAGTCCTAGTAGGAATAAGCTCATTTTTCTCATTTGTAATGACAGTCAAGCCACCCTTCTTTGGCACGCATTGAACTGGGCTTACCCATGGACTATCAGAAATTGGATAAATTAAACCTGCATCTAGCAGTTTAATAATCTCTTTCTTAACTACATCTTGCATATTAGGATTTAGTCTTCGTTGGCGTTGCACATACGTTTTATGACCTTCTTCCATAAGGATTTTATGTGTGCAATACGAAGGACTTATTCCTTTAATATCATGAATCTTCCATGCAATGGCTGGTTTATGAGCTTTCAACAGAGAAATGAGTTGTGATTTCTCATTTTCAGTAAGAGAAGACGATATTATTACAGGTAATTCAGATTCACCATGTAAATAAGCGTATTCCAAATGGTTTGGAAGTGGCTTTAATTCTAATTTCGGTGGTTCTTCTATCGATGATTTATATCGATATCTGTCTTCTTCTTTTAGCATTTGAATTTCTTCTGTTGTTGGTTCATATCCATTAGCTATAAGTGTAGCTAATGTTTCAGCTTCATCAATTGGTTCATTACCTTCTCCTAAAGAACATTCTCCTGTTCCATGTAATTCTGGAAATTCTTCTAATAATTCTGCATGTGCATCTATAGTTTGAATATAATAACATGTATCATCTGCAGATTGTGGTTGTTGCATTGCTCTATCAACTGAAAAGGTAACACTCTCATCCTCTATACTTAGGGTCAATTTCTTACCGAACACGTCTATCATTGCTTTAGCCGTGTTTAAGAATGGTCTTCCTAATATGAGAGGAACTTGAGAATCTTCTTCCATGTCCAAAACAACAAAATCTACTGGAAATACTAAAGTACCAACTTTAACTAGCATGTTCTCCATTATCCCTCTAGGATATTTTATTGATCTATCGGCTAGTTGTATGCTTATTCTGGTTGGTTTCAATTCTCCAAGGTCTAGTTTAGCGTACAGTGAATATGGCATTAAATTTATACTAGCACCTAAGTCTGCCAATGCTTCTATTGAACTAAGACTTCCCAGAAAATATGGAATTGTGAAACTTCCTGGATCAGATAGTTTTTCTGGTATCTTATTCAACAGCACTGCTGAACAATTAGCATTCATAGTAACAGCCGAGAGTTCTTCCATTTTCTTTCTATTTGAGATTAGATCTTTCAAGAATTTAGCATATCTAGGCATTCCTGAAATCACATCAATGAAAGGAAGATTTACATTTATCTGTTTAAACATATCCAAGAATTTGGATTGCTCGGCTTCAAGTTTCTCTTTCTTCATTTTACTCGGGTAAGGAAGTGGTGGTTGGTATGGTTTAACATAAGGTTTATCCTTAGCTGTGTTATCTTCATTAACCTTTTCAACTACCGGTTCTTTTTCCTTATCTTGATCAGGTTGTGGTTCTTGTGGAGTAGGAATAGTTTCATCAGAAGTTACAGGTATTTTCGGTGGTTTAAGTGTTGTACCACTTCTTGTGGTAATGGCTTTAGCTGTTTCATTCCGGGGGTTAGCATTTGTATCACTAGGTAGACTTCCCGGTTTTCTTTCACCTATTAACCTTGCTAGGTTACTTACTTCTTGTTCCAGATTTTGAATAGAAGCTTGTTGATTTCTAAATGCTTGAGCATTTTGTTCATTGGTTTGTTTTTGAGATGTGAATAACTGCGTTTGAGTTTCAACTAGCTTCGTCATCATATCTTCTAAATTCGGCTTTTTATCATCGGTTTGTTGTGGTGGTTTGTTTTGAAAATTAGGTCTTTGCTGATTGTAAGTATTATTGGATAATTGTTGATTGCTAGGACCTTGTTGGTTGTTGTATGGAATATTTCGGTTATAATTCTGGTTTTGATTGTAAATTGGTCTTGGCGGTTGATAATTATTCTGATAATTATTTCCAGTCCTTTGGTTTATGTATGAAATATTCTCTCTTTGTTCCATTGTTAATTCAATACTGAGACAATCTTTTGTCAAATGTGGTCCTCCACACTGCTCACAACTAATTCGTATTGAGTGAATATCTTTAGTCATCTTTTCCATTCGTCTCTCCACAGCATCTATCTTTGCGGAAATGGAATCTAAGTCATGGCTAGAATCGGCTCTAGCTGCTTTAGATGATCTAACGATATCTTTTTCTTGGTACCACTCATGTGAGTGGGAAGCAGTGTTATCAATAATTTTGTAAGCATCAGTTTCGGTTTTCTTCATAATAGAACCACCAGCTGCTATATCTATGTCTTTCCTTGTAGTGATGTCGCATCCTTGGTAGAATATTTGTACAATTTGACAGGTGTCTAAACCATGTTGCGGACATCCTCTTAACAACTTTCCATATCTAGTCCATGCCTCATATAGAGTTTCATTCGGTTTCTGTGTAAACGTAACAATTTCTGCTTGAAGTCTTACGGCTTTAGATGCAGGAAAGAATTGTTAAAGAAATTTGTCAACTAAAACATCCCATGTATCGATCGCCCCTTCAGGTAACGATTCTAACCAATCTTTGGCTTCTCCCTTTAAAGTCCAGGGAAATAACATGAGATATATCTGTTCATCCTCCACTTCTCGGATTTTAAATAGTGTGCAGATCCTATTAAAGGTACGTAGATGTTCATTTGGATCTTCCTTCGGCGCACCACTAAATTGGCATTGATTAGTCACCATGTGTAGAATTTGTCCTTTGATTTCATAATCTGGCGCATTAATGTCTGGATGAGTAATTGCGTGACCTTGGCCAGTGCGTTTAGCTCTCATTCGGTCTTCCATACTTAAAGGTTCCAGATTCTCCATAATTGAATTTGTTGAATCGGAATCACTAGAGGATTCTGATTTAATGGTTCGTTCCTCAACAATCTCTGTTTGAATGATTGGTGGTTCCGGAGGAAAGTTTAATGGTTCAGGATCTACGAACCGTTCCTGAATATTCTCCGGATTCTCAATTGTGAGGTCGGGTTCAAAAAATGGATTATCGGAAATTTGAACTGAAGTACTTGGTCGACTGGATGACGATTCTAAAGAAAAATCAACGGCGGTTATATTTGCTAAATGTCTTGATCTAGTTACAGGTGGTGAACGTACAAAAGGTGGTGATCGTCTTGCTCGGTGCATTCACTGAATATCCTATTAGTTTTTAAAAGGAAAGAAAAATTATAATAAGTTATCCAATCAATAGACTTTTCTGATTTTGCCCACGTTTCGAATAGCCAAAAGATGCAGCAGAGGGGCAGGGTTCATTTGGTCTCAATATAATTGAGGACTGTTTGGCTCCAATAACCCGGTCCACGTACAAATCCAACTGTTACTACGAACCAGAAAATTTTGATGTCTATCAATTTAACCACTTAAAATAAATTTTCGTAATTTTAAGAAAATTAGATAAGAAGTAGAATAAAAATCTATGTCCTAAAAACTAGAATAGTGAGAAATAAGAAAGAAAAAGAGTTCGTCGAAAAAGGTCGAAAAAGAAAAATGGTTGAAAAATAAAAGGTGACGGAAAAATAAAAGAAACTTATAAAAACTTAAAAGTACTTGACTAACCTAACCTTATTACTACAACTAACTTAAAATTATAATCGCAAATTGAAATTACTAATTGGAATGATAATTGATACATAGGTAAAAGGTGTCTAAAAATATTAAAGCTTACAAGAAAAACTATATCCCAATTGGAAATAACTTAAAAAGAAACTAAAACTTAAAAAGGCGTCGCAAAATTCTAAAGCACCTAAATCTTAGTCTAAAGAAAAAGCACTTAAGGAATTCTACGGCAAAGCTTAAAAATCTAGAAGTAAAAATAACTATGGCAAAATCTAAGTTTAAAACTAAATATGAGCTAAAAATACAAATATTACGCTACAACGATTAAAAAGTGACAAAATATAAAAATATACAAAAAGTTGTAAAAAGTACAATTTTTATAAAAATATTATTTTTATATTATTTATTTAATAAAACTACTAATTTTATAATTTAATTAAACTAATTTAACAAATAAAACAAATTAAATTAATAAACTAAACTAATTAATAAATAAATAAAACCTATTTAGGGTTTTTAATTAAATAATAATAATAATAATAATTACACCGTGATTAATGCCTGATTAGGGCTTCTGTCGCGTGTCAGGTTTTCTCCGCGAGTTGCGGTATTTAATGCATCAAACCCCGCGAGTCGCGGGGTTCAAAAATTCAACTCTGGTACAGTTTAAATTTGACGGGGTATTACATTTGGTATCAAAGCAGATCGGTTACCTAGGACTAGGCTGCATTAGAGTGTCGTATTTTAGGACATCTTTTGAGTCCGGACTGTAACCCTAGGCTTGCTAAGTTACATGAACCGTAGTTACACTACTTGTTACCTTACTTGAATAATATGATTACTAAGTGTGCTAACTTGTGTTTTTCTTGAGTGTTAGATGAATTCTTCCAATCCTATCATTCTTACCAACTCTGACACGGAATCCGAGGAAACTGTGCAGGCACAAGGAAACACTGTACTTGAGTTTGTGGATGAGACTGAGTCTGAACCCGAGATGGAATCCGAACCGAAAGAAGAAGAAGAGCCGGAAGAGGAACCAGAGGAAGAACCGGAAGAGGAACCGGAGGAGGATCCCGAGGAGGACCCGGAACCCGAATCCGAATCTGAACCTAATTTGCCCGATTCACCTACTCGTTCCCAATCACCTTTTGTTGATCCCGACTTTGTTAACCCCTACGGACCGAGAGGCCACCGTATGATACCTAAAGGACCTGCTCTAGCTAATAACCCATTTTGTAAGAGTTTTCATTATGACAACCAATTACTTCAGATGTGTCGTCGTTTTCATCCTTATGATGCTTCTACCTCTACTTCTAAGCCTAACACCTCCACTGCTGCTAAATTTCTTTTTGATATCATGAAAAAGATGGGATTTGGTCTTAAATGGAGGAAATGGATTGAATCGTGTTTTCGCCCGACCTCTATCTCGGTATTGATTAACGGCTCCCCGAAAAAAGAGTTTAACCTTCAAAAAGGTGTTCGGCAAGGCGACCTATTATCACCTTATCTTTTCATCATCGCAAGCGAAGGTTTAAACATCCTCTCCAAGATTTTGGTTAAGGACGATATCATTAGAGGAGTGGAAATTGGGGATAATAAAATAGTCATCTCTCATATTCAATTCGCTGAAGACACAATCTTCTTCGGTGATTGGAAAAAACGCAACATTAGAAACGTTCACAAGACACTTATTTGTTTCCAAAAACTGTCAGGATTGCGAATTAATTTCAAGAAAACTTATCTATATGGTGTGGGTGTTTCCAAATTTACAACCCAGAACATGGCTGCTCGTTTGGGGTGCAATACATGTTCGCTCCCTTTCGCATATTTAGGCATGCCCATTCGGGGAAAAATGAAAGAAAAAAGAAGCATGGAATCCGATTATTGAAATAGTAAAAATTAACGGATATCGGTTTGGAAGTCTAGAACGATGTCGTTTGAGGGTAGGTTAACGATTATCAAGTCGATTCTTAGTAGCTTACCTCTCTATTTCTTCTCGCTGTTTCGTGCACCTTTATCCGTTATCAACCTTCTCGAAAACATGCGTCGTAAGTTTTTTTGGGGTGTGTCGGGAAATGAATCAAAATTATCTTGGGTGAAATGGGACTCCATTCTTTTACCATATAATGGGGGCGGGATGAATATTACATCACTTTAATCCAAAAATTGGGCGTTATTGGGTAAATGGTGGTGGCGTTTCCGTAATGAAAACGATACACTATAGGTTAACATAATCAAGAGCATTTACGGGCGGGATGGCGGGTTGGGGTCTTATAATTCTAATGGTTTGAAGAAATGTGTTTCAGTGTGGGACAACATCATTAAACTTGGTGTGGATATGTTTGATGCTGGAATAAACATTGAAGATCAATTTGTGCGAATTATTGGAGACGGGCATGACATACAATTCTGGGATGACTTATGGGTTGGCAACAACCTTCTCAAATCGTTATTCCCACAGTTGCATAGACTCGACTCTAATAGTTCATGTTCGGTTCGTGAAAGGGTAACATTCACTAATGGTGTTTGGTCTTTCAATTGGGCGTGGAAAAGAATGTTAACAGGAAGATTACTAGGCGAGCAAGATCAACTATCGGCTATCATCGCAGGTTCGGTCGATATTGGTTCGGGTCATTCAAGATGAATGTGCAAACTTAACAACTCCAATGGGCACTCATCGAAGAAAATGGCGGCTATCATCGACAACAACGTCATCTCAAGGAATAATGTAAGTGCGAAAACACTTCGGAATAATTTCATACCACATAAAATCGGTATTTTTATTTGGCGAGTGTTAAAGGAAAGAATTGCGGTTAAAACGGAACTAGTAATGCGTGGTGATGGTTTAACTTCGTTATTATGCCCTATATGTAATAACGTTGCGGAATCAACAAACCATGCCATACTAACGTGTGACTTCGCGAAAGACATTCGGGCGAGAATTCATAAATGATGGACTTGAATATCCCTCCTGATATACACCTCGGCGACTTGTTAAACGGATCAAATCAAAACAACCTTCCGACGAATCTACACAAGATCTGGAAAGCTATTACGTGGACGTCGGCATACTTTATTCGGAAAAACAGAAATCTAAAGGTCTTCAATAACGTTTCATGGTCTGCAGCAAAAATCACATGCGATATCCAAGTGAAATCTTACGAGTGGATTAGTAATCGTTCGAGAAAAATACATAAAGATTGGCTACTATGGCTTCGAAATCCTATCAACCTTGGGGCTCCGAACGTCAACAACTTGGACCTCGGCTAAAGTGTATCTCATGACTCAATCCGGGAACTTATGTGTATCGTGTTGTGTATGTGAGAATACATGTGTTTCGTGGACTAATGGTGCTCCTTGCACCCGACATTGTACATATTTCTATATATAATAATATACATATTGCTTTTTTTTTAAAAAATAATAATTTAGTGGTTGTTTATTTTTTAGGGTCCCATACTTAATTTTAGTGGTGTCATTTACAATTTGAAGAATATTTTATATAATAAATTTCTAACATAGTGGTGTCACGGGACACCACGAGTATCTACTTAAACTCGCCCACTGGATAAGAGTATGCAATAAAAACAACAACAAAACTCAATCCCACAAAAGTGGGGTATGGGGTATGTAAGATGTAAAGAATCCTTCATCTATCATAATATAAAGAAAAGTTATTTCTCCACCTAGAGTGAAACACTCCAAGAGTATAGAAAGTCCTCCCTCTCGATGTTTTATGGATAGAGAGATTGTTTCCGAATAGACCTTCAGCCAATAAGTAGGTAAAAACAAAAAAATAAGTGTGAGACGCTATGAAAATGGTGGAATCAAATTTCCATGATTTTTAAACATGTCTGAAGTTCAATTTATGCTCTAAGCCACAGTTAAGTCGCAAATAAATCGACGATTGTTGTTGACTCAGATTAAAAGTGCCATATTCATAAGAGCATGCATCTTCTAAAATTACAAGAATACACTTACGGCTAAAATGGGAAATTTTCTGATAAATATTACGGAATACTTATAAATAAATGAGTAGTTAGGCCGTTCGAGTACTTTAAATGTTCATAAGTTTTAATCAACTACAAAAGCTACTTTCTTGTATAATTTTAGTAGAAAATATTTGGGTGGTCTTTGTGTATTATACCAAATTTCACATTGCGTCCTACTGTTTTGTTTTATGTAGGTGGTTATAAACTCATAGTGATTTCCAAATGTTACGTGGGCGGTCTCTCCTCCAAACGACCGTCAACTTATTCAGTTAAATATAGTCACATGTTAAGCATGTGAGGGTAACAATGTCATTTACTTTTTTTCTTCCCATCTGATCCACTTCCCATTCTTCATATTCATCTTCATTCTTCATCAAAATTGTTTGCTTGACTTTATGTCATTTTCCTTTTTTTCTGCCCTAATTTGTGGTACAAAATCAAAAATGAAATTTTCATGTACAGACAAAAATGAAATAATAAGAGATGAACATAATAAAATTTGGAAATGAACATAATAAAAAATTTGGAAAGTAGATTTGTGTTTGCAATTGCTTTTCTTTATTTTAGATACCTGTATAAATTTTTTGTTTGATGAGTATATAATCTATCTTTTATAACTTCTATTAAATCTCTAAAATAATGATGTCATCATTTTACAATTTAACTCTTCATTTGGCTAAAACTTGTCATTTATAAAAATATGGATGATGTCATTAATCTTAATTAATTTATAATTATAATATAATTATTTACTAAAAGTCTATCTATCTATACTATCTAACAAATCTCTATAATTATGATTTCATAAATAATGATTATTCAAGTTTAAACAAAATTCAAAAATAAAGAGAAAAATTTTAAGATTCAAATGATGATGTTATTAAAATAATTAATTGTATTTAATAATAATATTAACATTTCAAATTGTATAATACATGAAGCATTATGTAAAACTTTATGATAAAACACAACCATAAACATATGTACAATATTTGAAGCATTATGTATACTCTTATAATAAAACACCTAATGGTCATATGTACAATATTTGAAGCATTATGTACAACCTTATAATAATACACTCTTATGATCATATGTACAAACTTGGTAACAATTTGTACAATCTTTTACAAAACACCTTATAAACATATATACAAACTTTGAAGCATATTGTACAATATTTATATAATAATTGTATTTTAATTTTATAAATAATTTCAAGAGACATTTGTTATTACTAATAATTATTACTAAAAATATAAATACTTCATTTTTAAGCAAACTTTATTATTATAATTATAACTATAATTATTATATTATTATTATTATTATTATTGAAATACATGTTCTTGATGTTTTAGCAGAGTAGTATATAAAATAGCTTATTTTTACATAAAATACTATTAAATACGATACAATTTTACACAAGATATTTATTTATTTATAGAATGGATATACTTAAACCTTGCTACAACACTTATAGGCAGTGTACCTAATCGTACAGTAGTGTAGTTTTTAGTAAGTCCGGTTCGTTCCACAGGGAATCTTTTTAAACAAAGCTTAACGCTATTTTAGTTTACTTTTATAAAAATACAAATATATATATATAAGTAATATTATTATTATAAAGGGGGGTTTTTTACCGTTTAATGACCGGTTTGTCGATTTTAAAACTTTAGTCGCAGTTAAAACCAAATAAATACAAGACTTTAAATTAAAGCATAAAGTAAATAACGATAATGAAATTGCGAATAATAAAAGTGCGATAAAATAAACTTGCGATAATTAAAAAGTACGATAATTAAAAGTGCAATTAAATACAATAACAATAAAAATGCGATAATTAGAAGTGCAATTAAATATAAAATAAAGGAAATTAAATATGAAATAAAAGAATTATGCTTATTTAAACTTCCGTAATCATGATGTTTGACGTGTTGATTTTAGTTTTATGCCCATGGGTTAATTGTCCTTTGTCCTGGATTATTTAATATGTCCGTCTGGTTTTTGTCCATAACAGTCCATCAGTCATAAATATAAAGTGCGAGTGTCCTCGTCAAATTATCCTTATACCCGAAGTTAAATATTCCAACTAATTGGGGACTTAAACTGTAACAAGATTTTAATACTTTGTTTAATAATTACACCAGGATGTCGACTGAGTGTAACCCAAGGTTTTAGTATTTTGTTATCAATTATACCAAGTGTCCTTGTACATAATTTCACCCCTGTTTTAATTATTCTAGTGACTATTAATCCATTCCTGTGTCCGGTTAAGTGAACGATTATTCGTACATATAAATACCCCGCCCATCGTGTCCGATTGAGTGTATATGGTAATTTATAGGGACGCCCAATTGTAAATCTTTATATTAACATTAACAAACTATCATTTAGTTAAACAAATATAAAGCCCATTAATAGCTCATAGTCTAATTTACACAAGTGTATTTCTTTTGTCCAAACCTCAATTATGGTACAAAGCCCAATTACCCAATTTTAGTAATTAGCCCAACATCATGATTACTTCGTTTTAAATAAGCATAATAATAACTTAGCTACGAGACATTAATGTAAAAAGGTTGAACATAACTTACAATGATTAAAAATAGCGTAGCGTTACACGGACAGAATTTTGACTTACACCCTTACAACATTCGCTAACATACCCTTATTATTAGAATTATAATTAAAATTAAAATATAATTATAAATATATATATATTTTACGTATGAATGAGGAGAAGAAGAAAAAGATGATGAAAAAAATGCTCAGAATTCGGTTGGCTTTATAGGGAGTTTCAAAACTTGGGGCTCCGCGACTCGCGATATTTTTGGCCTTCAAACTCCGCGAGTCGCGGAGATTGAAATTACAGCTCAGATCAGTTTGGAGTCTTTCTTGCCGACGGTTTTTATTATTTATTATAATATATAAATAATTATAAGAATTATTTAAATATTATATTATATTTATGTGCATAGTTGACTTGTAATTTTTAGTCCGTTGCGTCGAGCGTTGAGAGTTGACTCTGGTCCCGGTTCCGGATTTTCGAACGTCCTTGCGTACAATTTAATATCTTGTACTTTGCGTTTTGAATCTTGTACTCTTGTAATTTCGAAACGTTTCTTATCAATAATTGGAACCTCTTTGATTGTATTTTGTACTTTTGAGCTTTTTGGTCGTTTGCGTCTTCAATTCGTCGAATCTGTCTTTTGTCTTCACCTTTTATAATTTAAACGAATATCACTTGTAAATAGAACAATTGCAACTAAAAGCTTGTCTTTCTTGAGGAATAATGCTATGAAATATATGTTCGTTTTTAGCATTATCAGTTCTCTTTACGGGATTAATTACGTTATATATTTATGCGAAATACATGTCTCAATAAAAGGTTGTAATGTATGCTTTTATGACAAAGAAAATGATAATTGTAATGAAAATTGAAAGAGAATGGTGGGAGAATAAATAGAGTTCATTTATTTGGACTAAATTAAGTACATCAATATGTTTGTAAAAATAACGAGAAGTTTCTTAGTCAGAATCCGTGGTTCCACGAGTCATTAAAGTAGATACCTTTAACATCTACATTCACTTAATACCTAAAACATATCATTAAACTGTTTCGTTTAAACAACCCCGTGATTCCACTGGTCATTTCACTAGTTTTAGATTATAACAACAACAACAACAACAACAATAACAAAACACAATCCCACATGTGTGGGGTATGGGGAGGTGAGACGTAGACAATCCTTCCTCTATCCTTGAATAAAGAGAAGTCATTTATCCACCCCGAGTGAAACACTCCAAGAGTAGAGAAGGTCTTCCCTCTCTCTGTTCGACGGGTAAAGAGATTGCTTCTAACGGACCTCCGGCAAAAAAAAAAAAAAAAAAGGTCATGAAAATGGTAGAATCAAATTTTCATGGGATTTAGATCGTGTATGGGATTCAATTTAGGCTTTAAGCGGCCGTTAGTTTTAGATTCTATATTTTAATTTGAATTTCTTTTCATTCATTATTTTAGATTCATACGATTCAGTGAAATAATTTTGTATAAATAAAATCGATTAGAAATAAAAATGGAACGTATAATCTATAATTTTATATATATGGAGTTGGGTGTCGTCTCTCAAAAAAAAAAAAAAAAATATGTCGTTCAATCCCATGCATTCACATTGCAAATTTTCACGTATGCCCCTTTAAGTATGTTCAATCATTAAATTTTGCAGGGACTAAAACTGTAAATTTTAGGGGATAAAACGTAACTTTAATATTAAATCCCACCGCGATTTTTAACCGGCCTTATCTTCATGTTCGCCAGGCGTTAGCGTCCATCGACACCACCATTAAACTCAAAATAATTTTACGAACAAAATGAAACTAGCTGCGATGAAAACGGATACTTTTTAAAAAAACATAAACACAACGACATACAAAACGGGGCTTACAGCATGATTCGTTTTCCCGTATGTAAACACATAACGTTACGCTAAATATAAATATTCAAGCCGAAAAACCCGCCGCAACGCGGGGGCCGGTCCGGTACTAGTTTTAAATATAAACAAAAGCAATTGCAAGCACAAATCTATACATCCATGGCAGTAATACAAAACGATTTCACATTTGGGTTCAATTTCATATATAGGTTTCATATCTCCGAAGACGAAGCCTTTAGATCCGGTGAAATGTTCGATCTGAACCAAATTTCATTTCACATCTCACATCTGGTAAAGAAGCCTTCAATATCAGATATGGGTTCACATCTCCATCACCAAATGGACCACCCAAACTAGTTTTCTTTTTGGGTGTTGATATCACTAGAATATTGATTTTTCATCTTCACCCGTTTACCAAAAGGATTCCTCTCGAAAAATGCCCTATAGGGTTTTTGTATCATATCATTATTTAGTTAAGTAAATTAGATAGTATTATTATAATACGTGTATGTAGAAATAGGGAATTACAAATTGTATATGTAAGGGCAAGGTTGCAAAATTCGCTATTTGGGGGTAATCGGCCGGAACTTTAAAAAGATAAATCGGTAATTTGGGAATTAATCGGAGATTAATCGAATTGTACTGTATACATTTAAATTTTAAATTTAAAAAATTATATGTATAACTATACAAAAAAACCATAAATATAAATATAATTTTTAACATAATTGTCTAAATTTGTTCATTTTTCTTCAAAACTATAAGATTATAGTTTAAATTCATATTAAAATGTTAATCATTTTTTACTTTGATTGACTTTTATTATCAAATTCGATTTTGATCCATCAATTAACGTTGACCGTTTAATTAAACGAAATTTTGAAAATCGGAACGGATTGCTCCTAAAAATGATTAATCGGTGATTAATCGGCGAATAATTGAGTTTTTTACAACACTGTGTAAGGGTTTTATTAAAAGTGTGCTTGACTTTTTTTAAAAATGTAGGTGTGGTTGACTTTATTGATTGAATCCAATGATTTTAGTTTAATTATTATTTTGGCATTAATATAATAAAAAAGATGCAGATATACGTTTTAGATTTTGAGTTTGAATTTAGAGTTTGATTTAGTTTTATTTCCGATTTAATAAAAAATGAAGATGAAGAAGGGGAAGGGATGAGATGGGAAGAAAAAAAAAGCAAAATGACATTTTTACCTTTATGCGCTTAACATGCGACTATATTTAACTGAACAAGTTGACCGTCATTTAGAGCATAGGCCACTCGCGTAACATTTGAAATCACGGTGACCACTCACATAAAAAAAAATACAGGGACGCGATGTAAAATCTGGTATAAAACATATAGACCACCCTTAAATATTTTTTTTTCATTATTTTATGAATGAGCTCAAAATTTTTTACAAACCAACAAAATTACCTTCATTTGAGAATTCCAATAAGTTATTGTAATATATATATATATATATATATATATATATATATATATATATATATATATATATATATATATATATATATATATATATATATATATATATATATATATGGGCAGGTTCAAACGAGAATCACTAAAAAGGTGAGAACTGCGAGAACATAGTTTTTATGTGTTTAAATGTAACAAATTACATGTAAATATTAATTAATGCACATATCATTAACAAACATATGTTCATTAGCTCAAATTACATGTTAAATTGTTAATTATATGAAACTGTTCACATGTTCGGAAACAAATATGCACATGTGAACGAGAAGCTATATATTTAATTATATAGGTAAAATATAAGTGTTTTTCAACTATTTTATGTTCATTCATACTCTTCATCAAGGTTTATGTGTGATTCAATCTAGTTACATGTGAAAATCTTTATAAATTAAGAGGTTCTCGCAGTTGTCGCCATTTTAATGGTTCTCGTTTGAACTTTTAGCTATATATATATATATATATATATATATATATATATTAAAATTAGAGTTTAGATTTAAAAAAATTATGAAGTTAGTATTCATTGAGTAGATTATGAAAAAAAAATTACAGCACGTTAACATACATCAGATGTTATAAAAATCCAAATTTCAAAAGGTGTTTACTCCTTGATCATATATATATATATATATATGTGTGTGTGTGTGTGTGTGTGTGTGTGTGTGTGTATGTGTATATATAAATGTATATATATATATATATATATATATATATATATATATATATATATATATATATATATATATATATATATATATATATATAGCCAAAAGTTCAAACGAGAACTATAAAAAAGGCTAGAACTGCGAGAACTTTAGATTTGTAAAGATTTTCACATGTAACTAGATTGAATCACACATAAACCTTGATGAAGAGCATGAATGAACATAAAATAGTTGAAAAATACTTATATTTTACATATATAATTAAATATATAGTTTCGCGTTTACATGTACATATTTGTTTCCGAACATGTGAACAGTTTCATATCATTAACAATTTAACATGTAATTGGAGCTAATGAACATATGTTTGTTAATGATATGTGCATTAATTAACATTTGCATGTAATTTGTTGCATTTAAACGCATAAAAACTATTAAATTATATAGTTCTCGCATTTCTCACATTTTTAATGGTTCTCTGTTAATGTATGTAGGCTTCGGTAGAGGCTTACTTGGTGGTTAAGTTAGGGTTTGGCCAACCCTAATTTAAATGGGTCGGGCTGAGGTTAATTAGAGTAGGGTTTGTCATAATCCTTGTCTATAAATACTCTCTCATATGTACATGATTTGTATCACCTCCAAATTAATAATAATACTCTCTAGTTCCAAAGTGGATGTAGGTTTCACATCGAAACTTAACCATTATAATTCTCGTGTCTTTATTTTTATGTGTTTTATTTCTGCTATTGTGTATGCTTGTGATTATTTTTCACAGCTTATGACTTAACAACTGGTATCAGAGCTCCAGGTTCTTAACCCTAGCAGGTCAATTAAAGCAGCCCTTGCAGCTGATCACAGGTCTGATCGCAGATCTGCTGCTGTTTTGATCCAGGTTCTAAACCCTAGCCGTCAAGCATCAGGTTCTAAACCCTAGCCGTCAAGCATCAGGTTCTAAACCCAAGCCGATCACGTCTATTGTCGCTGTTACAGACCACTTTTACTGCTGCTATTACAGATATGTTTCAGATCTTCTGCTGTTACGCTAAGCAGATTGCAGGTCTGCTACTGCTGCTATTTTTTCTTTTTGATCCAAGAACCCAAGCCGTTCACAACTGCTGCAGATTACAGGTGTGTTTTTGCAGTTGTCCATCAGATCTGATAAAGCTTTTACAATGGCAGAAGAAGGAAGAATTAAAATCGACAAGTTTGACGGGCAAGATTTTGGGTGGTGGAAGATGCAGGTTGAAGACTTGTTATGTCAGAAGGATCTGATAGATGCTTTGAGTGAGAATAAACCAGAAAAATTGAAAGACGACGAATGGAAGCAGCTTGACAGGAAAGCCCTAGCTGTTGTCAGGCTCACGCTGACAAAAAATGTTGCCTTTAACATTGTGAACGAAACCACGACACATGGTTTAATGAAGACCTTAGCAAATATGTATGAGAAGCCGTCTGCTTCTAACAAGGTGTTTTTGATCAGACAGTTGGTGAACACCAGGTTGAAAGAAGGTGCTTCAGTAACAAACCATGTTAATAACTTCAACAATATTAACTCTCGGTTACTATCAGTTGATATCAAGTTCGATGACGAAGTTAAAGCTCTTCAATTATTATCTTCATTACCTGAAAGCTGGTCAGGTTCAGTCACAGCTATCAGTGGATCCACAGAGTCCTCAAAGCTCAAGTTTGAGGGCATTCATGATTTTATTCTTGGAGAAGATATAAGAAGAAAGAGCTCAGGAGAACCATCAGGAAACTTTCTTAGCACAGAAGAAAGGGGTCGGAGAAAAGGCAGAAGTAACACCACCAGGGGCAGGTCAAAGTCAAGAAGAAGGAGTGTGTCGAGAACAAGGAATGATATTAAATGTTGGAATTGTCAGGAGACTGGGCATTTCCGAAACCAGTGCACTAAGCCAGTAACATCATCAAAGCCAAAGAAAGTTAATGTTGCAATTGCAACAGATGATTATGATAACGTCCTTGTTTGCTGCATTGAGAATACAATTGATGCTTGGGTTATGGACTCAGGAGCATCGTTTCATGCTACTCCAAGTCCACATTTGATGAAAAATCTACGAACAGGTAATCTTGGTAAAGTTCGTTTGGCTAATGATCATTGTCTTGACATTACAGAGATTGGAGATTTAGATCTGAAGACCTCTTTGGGTACTAATTGGACCTTGGAAAATGTCCGAGTTATTCCTGGCCTAAAGAAGAAACTAATCTCTGTTGGACAGCTTGATGATCAAGGATATAGTGTGCTATTTGGTGAAGGACAGTGGAAAGTAATAAAGGGAAACTTAGTAATAGCCAAGGGTAAGAAGAGAGGCACTCTTTATATGGTAGAAGTTCCAGCTAGTGAAGTAAATGTTGTTTCCAATGATCGAAGCTTAACCAGTCAGTGGCACCAATGTTTAGGTCACATGAGTGACAAAGGAATGAAAATGCTAGTGTCTAATGGTAAAATTCCTGGTCTAAAGAGAGTTGAATCAGACTTTTGTGAGTCATGTGTTCTAGGGAAGAAGAAGAAGAAGAAGAAGAAGGTCACCTTTGCAAAAGCATGCAGAACTTTAAAGGCTCGGAAGTTGGAGCTAGTACATACGGATGTGTTCGGGCCTACTCCTGTTTCTTCATTGGGAGGGGCACGCTATTATGTTACTTTCATCGATGATTCAACACGCAAGGTATGGGTTTACTTTCTTAATAATAAACCTGATGTATTTGAAGATTTTAAGAAATGGAAATCTGCTGTTGAATTATCTTGTGATTTGAAGGTAAAATGCTTGAAGTCGGATAATGAAGGAGAATACATCAGCACCGAATTCGTTAACTATTGTGCTGATCATGGCATTCGGATGATCAAGACGGTTCCAGGTACTCCACAACAAAACGGAGTTGCAGAAAGGATGAATCGTACTTTAAATGAGAGAGCACGTAGCATGAGACTTAATTGTGGGCTACCAAAGACTCTATGGGCTGATGTAGTAAGCACTGCCGCTTATTTGATCAACCGTTCTCCATCAGCTCCACTTGATTTCAAAATACCCGAACAAGAATGGAGAGGAAAAGCTGTTAGTTATGAGCATCTAAAAATCTTTGGGTGCAATGCATATGATATTAATAAAGATGGTGACAAACTTGATGCAAAAGCAAAGAAGTACGTGTTCATTGGTTATGGGGGAAGTGACATGGATTGCAGGTTATGGGATAACAAGGGAAAACATGTTATCAGAAGTAAACATGTCACCTTCATGTAACACCCCGTTTTCCCCATATATGATTTATAGGCGTATCGTGTATGTACGATAGGTGTATGAAGGCTTCGGGACATGTTCGAGGGTTAAAGTCTTGTATATGAGAAAATGAGTCAGGTCATGTTGTATGTCGCGGCGCGATATAGGAGGCCGCGGCGCGGCAATTAACTGGAATCAGGATCAGGAGGCATGTAAACAAGGGCACCAGACCACGGTTTATCTCGCGGCGCGGAGAAGGGTGCCGCGGCCCGGCATTCAGCTGATTTCAATTCCAGGAGGCATGTTAAGGAAACCACCAGAATACGTTATGGGTCGCGGCGCGACAATTGAGGCCGCGGCGCGGCAATCTGGGCGGACTGGTACCAGTTTTGTGATTTTAAAGATGTTCAAGGGCATTTTGGTCATTTCGCATTTGAGCCAGATTTGAGATCTTAATCTCATCCATCCATTTCATTTTCTTTTATTTCTTTTTCCTTTTCTTTCTATTTTTCCTCTCAAAACTTCAAACCCCAATTGATTCTAAGGGACTTTTGGAGAGGAAGAAGCGGGTTTTGATCGAAAGCATAAGAGACAAGTTTGTTCTCCTCGTTCTTAGCTACAAGGTGATACTAGCGGTAAGCTCTAACTCTGAAATTCGTTTTTGTGTTCATCATTCAAATTTAGGGCTTTTGATTGTATGTTCATACATGGAACCCATTTAGTTGTTAATTGAAGATTAACACCAAGATTCGAGTTTATTGTTGTTATTGGCGGGTTTTGGGTTTGGTGAACAAGTGTAAGTTTGTAAGACTTGCAAATGGGTGTAATCACTAGTATTTAGTGATTATTGAGGTGTTGGAAGCCTTTAGGGTTCATTCGGTTGACTAATTTTGAAATGGGTCAAAATTAGGGTTTTGGTGTCAATTTGGGCAAGACAAGTGTTTAACACTTGTGTTCGGGTTTAATTGACTTATTAGGACCATTGTCGCTAGTGTTAGTGATTATGGGTTAGTTTGGGCGCGGTATGAGCTTAAAAGTGCAATTGGGTCGAAATAAAGACACGAGAATTATAGTGGTTCAGTTTCGATGTGAAACCTACATCCACTTTAGAACTAGAGAGTATTATTATTAATTTGGAGGTGATACAAAGCATGTACATATGAGAGAGTATTTATAGACAAGGATTAAGACAAACTCTAGTCTAATTAACCTAAGCATGGCCCATTTAAATTAGGGTTGGCCAAATCCTAACTTAACCACCAAGTAAGCCTCTGCCGAAGCCTACATACATTAACAATCTCCCACTTGGAGGCTTCGAATACCATCGATCTGCACTCTTGTACTTCTGCTCTGCAAGACTTTGCTCGTCTCTATTCTCTCTAGTTCCTGCCTTCTTTTCAATGTTCCTGAAAGCTAGTTGAAGCTATGCACAGCTTCAACTTATCCAGCGTTACTGGTTTGGTGAACATATCTGCTGGATTCTTTGAACCTGAAATGCTCTCGGGATTAAATGTTCCATTGCTTATCCGTTCTCTGATAAAGTGATACTTCATGCCAATGTGCTTCGTCTTAGCATGATAGACTGGATTCTTCGCTAATTTGACTGCGCTTTCATTATCACAATATAAGACATATTCTGTCTGTTTGCTACCCAGTTCTTTCATGAATGTCTTCAACCATACTAGTTCTTTACTGGCTTCAGTCAAGGCTATGTATTCTGCTTCAGTAGTAGATAGAGCCACGCTCTTTTGAAGCCTAGACATCCAACTCACTGCCGTTCCTCCTATAGTGAATACATACCCGGTGGTGCTCTTGAAGGTATTATTGCATCTACCCAGATCTACATCAGAATAATCCCTGAGAGTAGTATCCCTGCCCTTGAAACATAACCCAACTTTGGAAGTACCCTTTAAATACCGCAGTATCCACTTCACTGCTTCCCAATGTTCTTTCCCCGAAGCTGACATAAAGCGACTAACCATCCAAACTGCATGTGCTATATCAGGTCTTGTACACACCATAGCGTACATTAGACTACCCACGGCGGATGCATAAGGAACCTTAGCCATTTCTGCTTTTTCGTCTTTAGTTTTAGGAGACTGATGTTTAGAAAGCTTTAGATGACTTCCCAACGGTGTGTTTCTTGGCTTTGTAGACTCACCATTCATTCTGAACTTTTCAAGAACCTTGCGAATATATTTTTCTTGAGATAAAGAAACTGACCCATCTTTATTCCTGCATATACTCATACCAAGAATCTGCTTAGCTGACCCGAGATCCTTCATTTCAAATTCTTTAGATAATTGCTTCTTCAAATTGCGTATTTCAACCATATCAGAACATGCAATTAACATATCATCGACATAAAGAAGCAATATAATATATGAGCTCTTGAACTTCTTCAAATAACAACAATGATCTGTAGAACTTCTCACGAATCCCGTCTTCTCCATGAAATTATCAAATTTCAAGTACCACTGTCTGGGAGCTTGTTTCAAACCATACAAGCTTCTCTTTAGATTACACACAAGACTCTCCTTTCCTTTAACACAAAACCCTTCTGGTTGAGACATATAAATGTCTTCTTCAATGTCGCCATGCAGAAAGGCTGTTTTAACATCCAACTGTTCTAAGTGTAACTTCTCGGTTGCCACCATACTTAGAACTAATCTGATAGTCGTCATCTTCACTACTGGAGAAAAGATTTCAGCATAGTCGACTCCTTTCTTTTGTTGAAATCCTTTGACAACTAATCTTGCTTTGTATCGTTTAGAACCATCCCCTTCATCTTTGACTCTGAAAACCCATTTATTCTGTAAGACCCTTTTTCATGGTGGTAACTTGGTCAACTTCCAAGTTTGATTTTTCAATAAAGATTTCATCTCGCTTTTCATAGCCTGCTCTCACTAGAAAGAATCTTTCACCTTCATTGCCTCAGAATAACTTTCTGGTTCCCCATTTTCTGTCAAAAGAAGATAGTTAACTATTGTACTAAACCTATTTGGCTGTCTTGTGACTCGTGTAGATCTCCTGACCCAATTGGACTGGTCAGGTTGTGGTAGGGGCTGTGGGGGCTGCTCATCATCAGAATCTGAGCTCCCACTATCAGAAATCTGCTCGTGATCAGAATTCGAGCTTTCACTGTTAGGAACTCCCACTTGAACTTCAGTTTCATACTCTAGAGTTTCCCTTTCATCCTCTCTTGTTGTCTCTGTGTCAACCTCAAATTCAACTGATTCTTTTTCTTTAGGTATTGAGTTGAAATCCTTGTACAATTCTGCTTCATTGAAGTGAAACAACTCAACTCGTATTAAAACCGGCCCAGGCAACGGGGTGGGAGGGGGATGGAGTACACATGTCGCGAAATGAGTGGGAGAGGGGTTTTCTTTAATTTTTCTATTAATTTAACAATGTTATTTTATACCCTTTTTTAATACTTAACCCAATTATATTTTAACACATAACCCACACCATAAACCCACACCACCACTACTTCACACAAACAACCCACACATCCTAGTCATCAAAAAGTAACCCACGCCTCCAACTCACGACCCCAACCACTATAACAAGTCTTATAACATCTTCAACTCAACTTGTCCATTTTCACAACGTGATCATTGACCTAATCAAGTCAAGAGTTATCGATGATTTTGTCCACATCAACACCATGCTACAACTGTAGCTTTGATACTTGGGGACAATTTTAAATCCAACTTATCTAAAACCGTGAATATAAGATTATATGATTTTACAACTCAAAATAATCAGTAATTTGTGATTTTATATATCAATACAATTTCTTAATTTTTTTAAAAATGATTTATTTATTTTATTTATTTATTTAATGTGTGTACTTAGATTTCTTTTTTGTAATTATGTAGAAAACGAGTTTAAGGTAATAGATTATTATATGTTATGTGTAGTGACAGAGTCTGAACTTGTTCATCGGGAGGATCGAGATCAATATATTACATATATAACTAAAGGTTGAACTTGTTTATTGGGTGCAAAGATCACTAGTCAATATGAATATAAAAGCTCTTTAAGTTACGAACATTTTGAATTTTAAAGCAGCTAAATCAGAGTCTGTATAAAAAAGATATCACTAAAATAGTGAAGCTTTGTTAAATCTGCATGTTTTCACTATTTTTATCGTATCTTCTTTGTAACGGACTCCGATTTAATTGAATTAAAAGTCAAACGCTCGTAACTCCAAGGGTTACAAATTTTGTTTTTGTTGAGGCGCAAAAACCCCTCTTTGCTCTTACTAGGCTTCCTATTGATTGTAGACATGTTTGGTTGAAAGTTTATTAAAGTTTTTATGAGATTTTAGCTTTTATGAAAAAGTTTCTAACTAAAGAGCTTAAAGCTTTTAGACAAACGTTAAAAGTTAAAAGCTAATACGTAGCGTTTGAGAAAAAATTCATAGATTTTATTATTTCACTTTTTATATTAACATTTTTCACCTACTCTACAAACTATTTAAATACATATAAAAAGCTACTCAACTAAAACCTAATTTTGCCAACATACACTATATGAAGTTGATATGGAGATCGAAATTTTTTCGACATCGTTATAGCATAGTAACACTTGAATATAATAATAAAAAAAATGAATAAATACAATACAAAAGTTAATATATATGTAGTGGGAGGAAGGGACATAAATGGGCCACCATCTAATAGTGACAAATCAATTGCTATTTGCTAGCACTATGCTTTATCATTTCTGCCCACCCAATTAACTTCCTCATTATGTCATTTTCCTTCTTAATTCTTGCCATAAACCCACTGGATTTTCTTTTTTTAATAATTCGTCTTACGTTACTAATGCCATGATTTAAATCATCAAATTTATCTGTTACAATTTTTATTTTTAAAAGGGCATGAATTTGATATATAAACTTAGAACTATATTTCATTATTAACCTCACAATCTATTATGTCCGTTAGTTTGTTGTTGTCTTTAGGCTTTCCTTAACCTTTTATGTATCGCTTGTTTCGGATCTCATCTTTTTAATGAAGTTACGTTGTTTGTTTATATAAGTTTTCAGGTTTTTTCGCCAAAAAACAAAAATAAAATGAAATGCTCGCATAAAATTCCCACATTTTTATTCACAGTTAGGTGAACCCATGAAAATGATAGTGATAAAAAAGAGAGAAGTTATAATTATTATGATTGGTAAATATAATTTTTACCATCATTACTGAAAAGTTTTGTGTTAAATCGTGTGAGTGTAAGATACCTTTGTGCATAAATATTGAATTCGTAGGGGTTTTTTATGCTGAATATTCAAATATTTAGACACTCAAAATTTTCGGATATATGAATCGTAGTGTTCAAAATTTTAAATATTCGAATATTATAATAGTTTATAATGGAAAATTTAAATCATAAATTAGTATATAGTGAATTGGTAAAATTATTAACTAATAATTATTTTCGGATATATGAATCGTAGTGTTCAAAATTTTGAATATTCGAATATTATAATAGTTTATAATGGAAAATTTAAATCATAACTTAGTATATAGTGAATTGGTAAAATTATTAACTAATAATTATTATTAATACTTAATAATTGATAGTAATAATAAATAATTAATCATTAATAAATTAATAAGAATAAGGAAATAATTTCTAATTGCTACTCCGTATTTTGCATTACTATTATTATAACTAGTGAAATGACATGTGGAACCACGAGTTTATCTAAACAAAACAGTTTAATATGATATGTTTTAGGTATTAAGTGAACGTAAATGCTAAAGTCATTTTGTTTAATGACCCGTGAAATCACGGATTTCGACTAAAAAAGTTGTCGTTGATTTTACAAAAGTACTTAAATTGATCAGAATAACTGAACTACATTTATTCTCTCAGTATCATCTTTCAATTTTTATCACAATTACTATTTTTCTTGTCATAAAAGCATACACTACATCTTTTATTGAAACATGTATTTCGTATACATATATAACGTAATTAATCACGTAAAGAGAACTTACATTTGATTAATAATATAATAATAATAATTATTATATTATTATGGGGTGTTTTGTAAAATATTGTACTATTTGTTTTAAAGTTTATACATATGGTTATGCATGTGTTTTATCAAAATATTGTACATAATGTCTCAAATATTGTACATATTGTAATGAGATGTTTTTCATAAAGTTGTACATTATGCTTCATATATTATACAATTAACATGTTAATTTTTTTTTATTAAATACAATTAATTATTTCGATGACATTATCTTGGGGGTTTAAAGTTTTCTCTTTTATTTTAGAATTTTTTTAAGCTTAAATAAGATTTATTTATGACATTATCATTTTAGAAATATAAATTAAATGTACAACACATGACCTATCAAACTTTTGATAAATATTCTCATATGAAAATTTAAAAGACAATTGTTAAACATAGATAAAAATTAATGACTTTAATAACACTTGCACTAAAAATACAAAATCATACTACACAATAGTAAGCTTCTTTTAATATTTTCAAAACAAAATTAGTAGATTTTTTAAGCTTATTGAGTCTAAGTCACATTATAAAATTAAATTTTAATATTTTAAGAGAAAAATGATAGATTTAAAAGCTTGTTTTGTTTTATAATTATTCTCATATGAAAATTTAAAAGACAATTGTTATACATAGTTAAAAATTAATGACTTTAATAATACTTGCACTAAAAATAAAAAATCATACTACAAAATAGTAAGCTTTTTTAATATTTTCAAAACAAAATTAGTAGATTTTTTTAAGCTTATGGAGTGTAATTCTCAATATAAAATTAAATTTTAATATTTTAAGAAAAAAATGATAGATTTAAAAGCATGTTATTTCAATTATGGTAATAATTATTTCCTAAATTATTTTATTTATTTATATAAATTATTAAAATATTAATGACATCACCATGATTATTGTGAACATGACATGTGTCAAATGATGGGTTAAAATAGAGTTAAGATGACATCATCATTTTAGCAATTTAATAGAAAATATAGATTATAATAATATATAAAATATAATAATGTATATAAGCATAATATAATATATAAAATCATAAAAAGTATAAAATTCATGATATCTGATATCCTATATATCATATATAGAATTTTGACATTTTGCTATCTGATTTCGAATAAAAAAATTTGACCATTTCATATCACATTTTCAGATATTCGAGTAACGGATTTAAATTTCGTTATAACACTGACATTAATAATGTTAATACTAAATTTATATAAAGAAAGTCGATATTAAAAAAGAAATATTTATACTTTGTAGTTAATCAAATCAATTTTATAAACTTATTTATGGTATGTTTAAACGTAGCCCTAAAGGCTACTTTTATCAAAACCCCATTTTTAAACGAGGTATTGATTTACGCTCGACGAGATGTCCAGTCTGTGATGATGATTTAGAAACTCTCCAACATTCGCTTCTCTTATGTAAAGCATCTGTTGATATATGGAACAGAATAAGCAAATGGTGGAGCTTAAGTAACCTCCATATCTCAAACCTTAAGGATCTATCCAAGTGTTCCAATCCATCGCTTAATACACACACTGGCCTGTCAATCTGGCAAGCGGTTGTGTGGACTACGAGCTACTATATTTGGAAAAACCGCAATGATTTTGTCTTTGGAAATAATAAACAAAGCGGTCCAAAGATTGTATCCGAAATTCAATCAAAATGTTTCGAGTGGATCAATTGTTGTTGGAAGAAAGGCAAATTGGATTGGCTTCAATGGAACACCAACCCCATATCTTTCGATGCTAACCCTGCAACAAAAACTGGAATCGGTTAAAAACTGTAGGTTTTTTGCTCCAATCTTCTGCTACTGCATAGCTTTGAGGCTAAGTGGGGTGGAGTAGAACACTTTGTCGTTGAACTTCTCAACACTGTGACTCTATCTTCTATCCCAGCTTGTTCACAAGTTTCCCTCTCCATGTTGTAGCCGAAGACGAAAGCTTTTTCCCTACAAGTTTCGTGATTTGTTTCGTGTACTACACCTTGTCTTTCCTTGCTATAGATGCTTAGTTTTTTAGAGTTACTTGTACAGTATAGTCTTTGAGCTGTATATCGGGTTACACCCCTCTGATGTACTTCCTTGTCATTTAATAATAATAATTTTGTTGGCTTTTCAAAAAAAAAAAAACCCATTTTTAATACCCATATGTACTCATATCAGACCACTCCCAATGGTGTGTGCTTGGAGCCACCCTGCAACATGCTTGAGAGGGCGTCGTTGGCATTGGGTCTGCCTTGGGCCACCCTCCAAAGCTGAAACCCACATCGCCCTAGTTTTTTTCGCATAGCACAAATTAGGACGACGAAATGTTTGTTTGTTTTTGATTTAAACGGCTATATAGCCGTATTTATTTTTTTATTTACAATATCTCCACTATATATATATATATATATATATATATATATATGTATATATATATATATATATTTATATGTATATATATATATATATATTTATATGTGTGTGTATATATATATATATTTATATGTGTGTATATATATATATATATATATATATATATATATATATATATATATATATTTATATTTATATGTATATATTTATATGTATACATATATATATATATATTTATATGTGTATATGTATATATATATATATATATATATATATATATACACACACTATTATACCATATCAATCTATATCACACTTTTAACTCAATATCACTCAACAATGCCTTCAAAATTGGATACTCTCGATACTCTCACACAATATGTCGAACCAATCCAAGAGCGCATAGAAGATTTATACATTGAGATCGAGAGGGAACCCGGTATGCGTTTATGGAATGATTATTTTTTTGAAAATCACACTTTTCCCGGAGATTATTTTTGCAAACGTCATAGTTAGAGTCGGCCATTGTTCAAACGCATATGCCAAGATATAGTGAATTTATCTCAAGAACTTATTCCAGATTATTTTTTATATTTTAGTCAAATGTGGAATGATACCGGGTTGCTAGGTTTCAATATTTTTCAAAAATGCACATCCGCGATACGACAATTATCATATGGTACCGCAATATGATAATACTATTAATGTTATTACGAAATACGATGAAATATGATACAAGTTACACAAGTTTTATTTTATTTATTTACAAATGGGATATACCTAAACTCTGCTACAACACTATAGGCAGTGTACATAATTGTAGAGTAGTATAGTTTTTAGTAAGTCCGGTTCATTCCACAGGGAGACGGCTTATTTTACACTATATTTTAAACAACTATATTTGTACAAAATATATATATTACAATTATTATTATTATAAAAGGGGGTTTTACCGTTTAATGACCGGTTTGTCGATTTTATATTTTAAGTCAAGCGTAAAGTAAATGACGATATTTAAATAACGATAAAATAAATAACAATAATTAAAATGACAATAAATAAAAGTACGAGGAAATATAAAATAAAATATATTATGCTTATTTAAACTTCCGTACTCATGATGTTTGACGTTTTGATTTTAATTTATTACCCTCGGTTAATTGTCCTTTGTCCTGAATTTATTTGAAACCTATCTGGTTTTTGCCCATAATAGTCCATCGGTCATAATTATAAAATGCTCGTCAAATTAACCTTATTCCCGAAGTCAAATATTTCAACTAATTAGAGATTCGAACTGTAACAAGGTTTTAATACTTTGTTAATAATTGCACCAGGTTATCGACTGCGTGTAATCCAAGGATTTAATACTTTATTAACAATTACACCAATTATCCTTGTATGTAATTCACCCCTGTTTTAATGAGTCCATTGACTATTAATCCATCCACGTCTCCGGTCAAATGAACAATTATTAGTATTTATAAATATCCCGCTCACCGTACCCGATCGAGCGCATGTGGCTATTTATAAATGCGTCAAATTGTAAATCTCTATATTAATCAAATATAAAGTCCATTAATAACCCATAGTCCCATTTCCACAAGTGTCGGTCTTTTGTCCAAACCGTAATTATGGTCCAAAGTTCAATAACTCCGTCTTAATATTTAGTCCAACATCATGATTACTTCTGCTCAAATAAGCATAATGTGATGACCCGGAAAATTTCAACTTATTTAAACCAATTCTCTATATGATTTAATATTTTCGACATGATAAGCAATGAATTTTGACAAGTTTTAAAACTTTTGAAAATGATTTTTTATATAACGGTTGACCACCCTGTTTGTCTAACGATTCACGAACGTCATAACATGTATTATATACATATTTTAATAAATATAAGAGTTTTCGATATATACGGAATCATGCGAATAATATTTATATACGAAATGATTAAAAATTTACTATTAAACGATGCTATTTCAAATTAAAATTTTTACGTATTAAGTCATTTTATTTTTATGATATAATTTTTGTATTTTTTTTAAGAAACGAAGTTAAATTAATAATGTACAATTTGTAAAGCACAACGTACAACGTGTAGTTTAAATAGTTGAATTTAAATTAATTCATTTACTATTCACATGAAAACGACATGATAGAAATTATTAATTATAAGTTACATAGAATACCCCTGAAGTATTTAATAAATACGACTTTTTAAAATCTTAAATTCGATTTACGTATTATTAAAACATGTCAACACACAAGAAAACAACGGAGTGTGAGCTGGTGAGGGAGGCCATGCGATCGCATGGCCATAGTGCCCAAGACCCATGCGATCGCATGGTGAGTCTGGTGGCCAAAACTCTATAAATTCGCCCGAAGCCTAGTTCGTGTAATTTATTTTCATTTCATCTCATCATGCACTATATATATATATATATATATATATATATATATATATATATATATATATATATATATATATATATATATATATATATATATATATATATATATATATATATTATAAATATTAATATTAATATTAATATTAATATTAATAATAATATTTAGTATTAGTATTAGTAAGGGTATTATTAATATGTATACATAAAATATTACGACGAGGTTATGAGCGTGTTACTTTCAAAATATGTTTTCGAGCGGGATAGAGCTAAGGAAATTATGGGTTATAGCTATGGAGGTTATGGGTACTGTTCGCAAGTCAAACCTAGTGTTTATCATCTCTGTTGCGTCTACGTACTTTCCTGCAATATTGAATCTCAATATTGATAAGTGAGCATTCATATCTTATCTTTTATATATTAATAGTGTATACATGTCTAGTGCTCGAGTATATATGTTTATGCATGCTTGTATACTAAATTTCGTCGTTAAACAGTTTATAATGAATCACTAATTAAATACATATATTACTGGTAAAAGGTATATGATATACATGTTTTTGGAAAGCTGGCGAAAAATCAATAACTTTTCATTTAGATATCGAATAGTTTCGATGAACGGATTAAAAGATATGATCAACTGAATTATAATTGACGTTAATTGGAATTGCTTTTGAATCTGCAATTAATATTTAAACAACTTGTTTGTAAGATTGGTAAATTAGATTTTTGAATATTACCAACTGAGTAAATGAATCCTTATATAAGGTACATCTCGTTTTGTTAAACAACTGTCCAAAATTGACTTTTTGAAACGACTTTGGATAACTTTTGTATGTCGATCTCGAGCATTAGGATTGTGATACACTATGACCTAACCTAGCTTGATAAACATTTATTGACCAACATATGTTCTCTAGGTTGAGATCTACGGTTATTTGGTAATCCGAGTTTCAGTCACATTTTGGTGAACGACTTTATATGCTGCTAAAGTGAGTTTCATTTGCTCCCTTTTTAATTGCTTTTGCAATATATATTTTTGGGCTGAGAATACATGCAATATATTTAAACGCAATGGATACAAGTACATACTTAATTCTACACTGAGTTTGAACCGAAAATCCCATAGCTTTGGTAACTAGTAACTGCCGGTTATAAGAACTGGTGGGCGCGAGTAGTAGTATATGGATCCATAGGGCTTGACATCCCCGTCCGAGCTAGAGCACTGGCCTTTTAACGGACGTATGCTATTTGAGAAGCGTATACGTTGGTTTGCGTGTATTATTAAGATGATTATACAAAGGGTACAAATTATATATACGTTAAGTTTAGTTACCAGGGTGCTCAATCTTGTAGAATATTTTGATAAACGTTTCTGGATGAAACAACTGAAATCTTGTGATCCACTTTTATATACAGATTATACGAAACACTAAAACTATGAACTCACCAACCTTTGTGTTAACACTTGTTAGCATGTTTATTCTCAGGTTCTTAGAAGCCTTCCGCTGTTTGCTTATATGTTAGACAAGCTATGTGCATGGAGTCTTACATGACATACTTTATTCAAGGAAACGTTGCATTCACCAAATCATCACCATTTATCTTATTTTGACTGCATTGTCAACGAAAGTATTATTGTAAACCATTATTTACGGTGATTTTCTATATGTAAAAATCATCAGATGTTGAAAACTTTGAATTTAAATATTCATTTATGATATACCTTTTTCAAAACGAATGCAATGTTTATAAAACGTATCATATAGAGGTCAAATACCTCGCAATGAAATCGATGAATGACGTGTTCGTCCATATGGATTTGGAGCGATCGTCACACATAATAATAACTTAAATACGAGACATTAATTTAAAAAGGAAGAACATAGCTTACAGTGGTTATTTATCGCGTAGTGTTACACGGACAGAACTCTGACTTTAAAACCCGTAAATAACCGTTACATTACCTAATCTAAACTAATAAAAAACTAAACTAATTTATATTATATATATATATATATATATATATATATATATATATATATATATATATATATATATATATATATATATATATATATATATTATATTATATCAGAGAGAGAGATTGATAAAAAGGGGTAAAGAAATCGACCGAATGCTCGAGCTTTTATAGGCCAATTGTGTCCAGGGCTGCTCCGCGATCGTGGAGGTTTTACCCTATGCAGCTCCGCGATCGTGGAGGTTCAGAATCCAGCTCACCAATTGATTTAAACGTGGGCTGCTGAGTTTATTTTAATATATAATATAATATATATAATTTTATATAATTATATATATATTATATTATATTCTTGTGCATAGTTGACTTGTAATTTTAGTTCCATTGTCTCGTACGTTGATACTCGGTTTATGTCCCGGTTCCGGATTCTCGAACGTCTTTTCCTATGATTTAATATCTTGTACTTTGCGTTTTGCAACTTGTACTCTTGTCAATATTTAGACGTTATTCATCGATAAATTATACCACTTGGAGTGTAACTTATACGTTTGAGCATTTTGGATGTTTGCGTCTTCAAATCTTCATTTTTATCTTCCGTCTTCGCACTTATTTAATATAAACGATTACAACTTAAAAATAGAACAACTACAACTAAAAACTTTACATATTGGAAGGATATTTTGACTAAATATATGACCATTTGGAGCACTATCATCTAATCCTAGTGAAATCACAAATCTTCTATACTTGCTAGGTAACACCTTTAACCTTTCTATCCCTTCGAAAGATCTTAACTTAGATCAACTTGTCTTCACCTTGGACAAGCATTAATCCCCAATGGAATTAATCAACTTCCTAGTTCCCATTAAGGAAGATTGATCACTAAGTTACCTAATGCTACTATTACAAGATACAAGATTCACCCACTCATAGTTCTTTAATAGGTTACACCAACTTAATTCCTAATGGAATTGATTAAGTTCCTATATCCTTTAAGGAACTTGAATCATAAAGCAAGATGGTGTTTCCTATCACAAGAATCATTTAACTTCCTTGACCCCTTAAGGAAGTATCTTACAATGTAAACTTAAAGATACAATGATAAGCATGAAGTTTACAATCTAATTCTACTTAATGTATGTAGAATCTCTCTTTCCCTCTTATAATCTCTCCATGGATATTTGCTTGAGGCTCGGGAGATCAGTAGATATGTATTTGAAAGTGTTTTTGGAAAGAGGTAGTCTTCAAGTTTGGCAAATGTTGGTATATATAGGAAGAGAAAAATGCTGACAGAACCTGCGCGGCTCTCTGCACGGTCGACCGTGGATCGACCACACTCCCTGCTGTACTAAAAATAAATCCGTTATAGAGCCGTTGTAATCTGCATATTTTGGCCATTTTTCTTTGTTTGATGTCTGCAAAAAGATGCCAAAACATCTTGATACCCTTGACCATCATCTCTTACTTTGAATGCATTCAATGAAGTTGACATAAGCTTGCAAATGAGGAAAGTTCCATTGTCCTTCTCTTGTGTCATTGATTTCCTATTATGGTAAATGCTGAAACCTTGTCCCTTGTCAACCCCACAAAGCTCCAAACACAATAACCCATGTATGTAACACTTTGTCAATATTTGAATGGAAGTATATTGCCTCATTGGTTGCTTGCAACAAGCCAAATGAGACTAATTTAACTCTTGTGAAGAGTTTTGTCTTCATGACCCATTAACTTCCAAATAAGCTTAACTAGCACCTTAATCCATTGTCTTCTTCTTGATGGAAGTATCTTGCTAGTTAGAAGCTTGTTACATCCTTAGTTGACTAGTTTGAATCCAGTTGAACACTTTGTGACTAGCCTTGATTTAATTAAGCATACATACTTACATAATATACATACAAGTGATACTTAAGAGAAATGGGAGAACATCTCTTTAATTGGGACTTTAATGACCATCATTAGTATGTTTAAAAATGTTTAAGTAGTATTGTGTAACAAGATGTAAAAAGATATAACACTTATGTGTTAGCACTAATTTTACTCAAAACGTCATTAAGACTTTATTAAGTGAGATTAGTCGAAATTAGCGCTTTATGATAAAAACTCTTTTGGATATGAAAAGGGCATCAATTCTCAGTATGTTAAAAAAGGTTTCATAAATTATGGATGCCCGAAAGTGGTAGATCTTTGTTTGATTGAAAAGTTTAACAACAAAAATTGTGGCTTCAATCACGGTCAGCCGTATGGTCGACCGTGAAGCCAGTTTTCAAAACGATTTGAATTTTGGTTCGAAACTGGCAAAAGGCATCCACGGTCAGGCCTACGGTTGACCGTGGTGCAGTCGTGCATTTTTCAAATATTTTTGTTTCTAATGATTTGTGGTCTCTTGCTAGAGATCATGTAGGCTTGTGAACTTGTATTGTATACACATTGGTAAGCACTTGCCATTTAGTGTTATCATCAAAACAAGATGGTTAATATTTGAATATTATCATTGGATTACTAACCAACAATACGATTGTTTGAATAATTTTGTAAAACAGTATTTCATTTGAACGTTTTGAATATTTGAGAAAACTTACTCCACAAGACCTACAACGTCTTGTAACCGCGCATGCAGAAATACACGATTTTCGGGAATGTTGGGTAGTCTAGATTGCATGCATTGAGCATGGAAAAATTGCCCATATAGATAAAAAGATCATTATACAAGGAGCGATCATGGATACCCAACAATCATGTTAGAAGAAGTGACTTTGTATGACTTATGGATTTGGCATGCTTACATTGGACCCACCGGTTTAAACAACGACATCAATGTGCTTAATCAAACTGATTTATTTAACGAGCTACTTCAAGACACGGCACTACTTTGTAATTTTTCGGTAAGTGGGTATAATTTCAATAAAGGTTATTTTCTAACCGATGTGATATATCCTGAATGGTCGACGTTAGTTTAGTCTTTCAAAAGTCCGCACACCCGTGAAGCAGCAAAATTTCAAAAGTTTCAAGAATATGCCCGGAAAGATATTGAAAGGGCATTCAGAGTGTTTCAAGGTCGTTGGCAAATAATTAAAAACCCTTGTCGACAATTCTATGTCAAAAGAATCCGAAGAATCATGCACACTTGTGTTATATTACACAATATGAACACCGAAGACAACAAACGTGCAATGTGTGACCTTGAAGAAAATTATTGGCCGGCTCGTCATCCAAGAAAGTTAGTCGAGGAAAGGGTTCAAGCGCACATGCGCGTTAATAAAAAATTGCGAGATTCAACCATTCATCATCTACTACGACAAAAGTTCATTGAACACATTTGAAATCTTCCGGCGAATTTCCATATTCGACACGTGCCGCAAGTGGGACCTTCCAATACAACCGAAAATGATGATGAATATGAAAATGAAGACGAAACCGGGGACGAAAACAAAGACGAAGACGACGAAGAAAACGAAGACAATGACGATCAATGTGATGAAGATGGTGAGTAGTTTTATAGTTTTTAATTTATGTTTAAATTTATGTATTTTTTAATTATGTTTTTTTACATTATAAATGAAACCATATTCATGTTATTTATTAAAAGTGTTGTTTATTTATTTGTTAGTTAATAATAATAATAATAATAATAATAATAATACTAATAATAATAATAATAATAATAATAATATTAATAATATTAATAATAATATTAATAATAATAATATTAATATTTTTTTTTTGAGGAAGTATGTCATCGTTGGCAATGTGTGTTATGAAAGTGTCATGAGAGAAAGTGGTGAGGAAGTTGAGAGAGTAAGCTGATGTAGCGCTGAGATGACAGTAAGAAAGTATGTCATGGTTGAGAATAGTCTCGTAAGAAACTCAATTTCTATGAATATTTGTTGGACTATCATAGTTCTTTTTTGCATTTGTACTTCTAAAGCTATCAAAGAAAATTGAACATAACAAACATTTCAATTTTTTAGTATTATGTAATTGAAAAGTTAGCTCAAATTATTAACATACTTTGAGAACTCTTAGTTATCACAAATACTTTTAAATACACTTTCACGAGAACAAAAGTTCACTCATTATCATGGTTGAAAAAGACGCGAGACGGGGCCGAAACGGTAGCGACCTCAAAACGTCGCAACGAAAAAAACGGGGCCGAGACGGGGTCGAAACGGATGTTGACTAATGTTGACTTTTATATATATAAATATATATTTACACATAATTTAGAGCTAAAAACCCTTCGTTGACAAGTTTGTACCTATAATTGCTATTAGCGTTAATATAATACAAAATGAAATACTAAACTAAGTCAATTTTGATTGATTTGACCGACTTATGACAGATTTTAATAGAATTTCTGACTTTTGACCGGCTTTGACCCAATTTTTCCTGCATTTGACCTGACTTTTGACCGTTGACCGGCTTATAAGAAAACGGGACGGGGTCGAAACGGTTTAGTCACCAAAACGCCGCAACGGGCGTCGCAACGGACGCAACGGACGTCGTTTACAATAGTGCTCATTATTACTCGTATAAAACTATTTTGAGTATTTTCAAATGTATCTAATCTGTAATGTTATTTTTAATCCAATTAGTAAAGTCTATTTCTATTTGCATTTAGAAATATACTAGTGAGATGACCCATGAAATCACGAGTTTGTTTAAACGAAACAATTTAATAACATGCTTTAGGTATTAAGTGAATGTAAATGCTAAAGTCATTTATTTTAATGACCCGTTTGACTAAGAAACTTGTCCGTGACGCCCCGTACAAAATCATCGTGTACGATTCGTCAATAACAGAATCTTTACACGGTCAAATACTACATGCTATTTGAAAACCAGTTTCGCATTCATAAAAAGATAGCGTTTACAAAAGATAACGTGACACAAAGGTCATTACAAAGTCATTATTTGAAAATAACATAAGTTACGAATGCAAGATAAAAGTTCCATGATTGAGACATCTCTAAGTAATGCAGCGGAAATCTAACACGGCAGGTCCATAACAGCAAGTCTATAATACCAAGACAGCAAGTCTAACAGCGGAAGCAACATCGTCTAAGCACCTGAGAAATATACGCTTAAAAGTCAACACGAATGTTGGTGAGCTATAGTTTGTAATCAGTAAAGTAATGTAGACCACGAGTATTCAAAACAGTATGAAAAGTATATGTTTATCCGTGGGCACCCGGTAACTAACTTAACGTAATAGTAATACCCCCTAAAAGCACACTTGGCGAGTGTGTATGTCCTCGAAGTATCAAACACCCGTTAAATGCTAGCGTGACTAGCCCGAGTGGGGATGTCAAACCCTATGGATCCATCTCTAATATTCGCGTTCACCGGTTCAAAAACCAATGATTAAACGTTATCGTGCTAAGGGAAAAGTTTATGCCGTTATAACCTACACATGCAATAAGTTTAAGTACTCGTGCCTAGTAAGTAAAACGTAAAAAGCGCATGTATTCTCAGTCCCAAAAATAGTATAAGTAAAAAGGGAAGCTATAACTCACAGTGAATAAGCAGTAAAAGTCGATACGAAACGTATGCAGGTAGTAAGTCGGTCCGAAAGGTCGTCAACCTAAGTCAAAGGTTACTAGGTCAGTATGTTGTCCCCAAAAGTTAAAAAGTGAATAAATTAAGTTTGAGTGTCATCATCAACATCATCATTATCATCATCATTCATCAACACTACGGTAAGTTTAACAAGAATAGAGATCGAAACAAAAGGCTGACTTCGGACAGCTATTACGACCTCTATACAAATCAAAAAGATGCGTAGTCAGTGGCCATGGTTCTGTATGTGAGTTCTCTAACAAATGACCAATTTTCAGAACCTAACTCGTCTTCGTTTGACCGTGGTGACGGTTTAAGTGCGAGTAGGTCAGAAATTTCAGCACAACGTTACAAAGGCGTAGTGACTTTCGGAAGGCTATAAATCCTAAACCGTATATCGGATTAAGTCGAGGCCTAAACGAAAAGTCATCTAATCGAAACGAAATATCTGAAAATCAATTTTACATAAGCCCAGGAGTCTGATGAGACCCCAAAAATCAGCAAACAAGTGCTCCAGTGAGGTTCTTAGTGCTTGATGCTCATCACGGTTCTCATCCTTGATGCTTGTAAGCTTCAAGTGTACAACTCTTTGATGTTTTAGCCTCAATTTGACCAAGGTTCAACCATCAACACACAAATAAGAGTAAAATCTATCATTCTACAAGTTTTGAACATCAAGATTGCCTCTTTATTGCATAAATCCAATAAAGCTTCAACCTTTATCCATTTTACACAAGTTTATGCATCTACATCATGTGAGATGATAAAGACTTGATCTTTATCATCACAACAAACACAAAAAGGTTCCAAGTAAGTGAGATCTACAATAATAACTTAGATCTCAAGTATTAAGAAAACCCTAAGCTAGAAAGCTTGGATCTTTACAAGATTAATGAGACCATAAGCTAGAAAGCTAAGATCTTTAACAAAATAATGAAAGTAATGAGACCAAAAGCTAAAAAGCTAAGATCTTTAACATAATAACGAAGCCCTAAGCTAGAAAGCTTGGATCTTTAGTGTTCTTGAAGATTTTGAAGCATAAAGTTTGGATCTTTAAGATACATGAAGATCATAAACACAAGTTTTGATCTTTATAACAAAACAAAGAAATTACAAGCAAGATCGAACAAGTAAATGAAGATTCAAAGCTAGAAAGCTTGAATCTTTCATGTTCTTAAAGGATTCAAACCCAAGTTTGAATCTACAAGATATAACAAGATCAAAAGCAATGATTGATCCTTTAAATGATGATGATGATGTTGAATTTATGAAGAAGAAAAGAAGAAGAAGAAAATTTAAAACTTACACTTTTTAGAGTGAGAAAGACTAGAGAGAGAATTAGAGAGTAAGTGTGTGTAATTTGTAAATGAAATCAAGTGTGAAATGAATGGGATAAGCTTAGTATTTATAGGAGATGATGGTGTGGGGAGGGTAGTGAGGCCGTGGGATTAGACGGGGGGACAAAGGGGACAAAATTTTGCTTTTTGATTAATGGTTGTCTAAAGTTGGTGCTTATGTTATGATCCCATGCAACATTAAAGATAATGCTTAACAAAAATGCTAGTATGTTCCCTTTAATAAATGGGCATTTGTCTTTCATTATTATGGGTCACTAACTTATTATAATTGGGCTAATTAATAGTCCACTAGCTAGAGTAGGGTGGGCTAAATTCCAACAAGGTAGAAAGTCCAACAAGACTAACTAATGTGCTCTAGTAAATTACTAAGCATAATTAAGCATCTAAAAACCCAAGTAATTGTTATTAGGAAATAACAATTAGTATTACGTAGTCATAATATTCCGATGATGACCAAAGTTAAACGTGTACCAAGTACATAGCTCGTTTCAAACGTCAAGTGACACCAACGGTCGTAAAAGCATTCGGGGATCAAGTTAAGTGATTACACACTTAATAGCACGTTGTAAGATATTAATGAAAGTAATTAATCATTAAATAAGATCCCAGAGCATAAACTAGCTCAGTACGCACATATACGCAGTTTCGTGAAAGCACAAAGCACAAAAATAAGTCAAAAAAGTCGGGTCGTTACATTACCCACCTGTTAAAGAAAATTTTGTCCTGAAATTTTGAGTGACCAACAATGGTACCGTATTTGAATAAGAAGGAGCGTATCAAAGTTCCGTGAGACTCGTGGGCTCAGAAGTGAGTTATTTACCTTGAAAGGTACTTGGGCGTAAGAATAGGTATGTGCCATTAATTAAGTCTCTTGTCCTAAGAGATCAACAAATTTAATTTGTTTCTTGCTAACACGAACATGTCATCCGAAATATATACCCACAAAAGTAAATATGATGTTTTTAGCCCTACAGGCATCTTCAGTAAGCTGGATGCATGAAATACATCATGAATGTTACTAAGCTCATCTAAAACATTGAGCGCTTATGTCGCAATACAAAGCTGACAGGTAGAATGAAAAACATGGTGATCTCAACCATGCGATTTGATGTCTGGATAGTGTTAGCCACGGATTTTACTAACCCCTTGATTTCGGGAGGAGACCATAGGTATAAAGAACCCGATATTTAAGAAACGTTTGTTTGATTAATGAATTGAAATTTTAGCCGAAAGTGACAAATTAGACTTACATGCAATGCCATCCATAATTATTTTTAGTGTCTTCAGGACGGTCTGAATGAACAATGAAGGATATCACCCAGTTTACCATACTGCAGGTGAACTTATCCTTAGATGGAATGAAAGCACAGTTCCATAATGTAACTTTATCCTTTCAGTTACATGTTGAAGTTAGGGTTAACATTAATTAGAACGACATATAGTTGTAACCAATGAAGGAAGGGATATGTAGATTAACCACATCAGTGTCGTAGATGTTTTAAGCAGTCCCCTTCCAAGAGGATAACAAGATTCATAGATTTCTAAAGTATTTTACATTACATTTCCGAAAGAAAATCGCACGAAAGGTGTGATCTTTGAACGAGAGTGAACTCTTCGAGCGGTTTGTCCTGAATTTATCCTTATACTTAAGGGGATGCGCGGATGAGAAGATACGTGAACTCGGTCCTAAAGAATGATTTTCTCCGAGTGAAAAGAATTTAAAAAAAATGATTCTTGTATCTCAACATACTGATTCATAGAGATGATGTTTACGAGAGTGTTGTGATTAGCCGTGAAATATTGAGAGTAGAAACCCACCTAGTGCCTTTTCTACGATAGGGTGACCACCGAGTGTACCTCAGAAAACTGCTTTATCGGCCCGCGTTTTTGCCAAGTCTAACCTTAAGGGGAAACATTTTATGAGCGCAGAGACTTCCTAACAAATTTCATAAAACTGCCATCCAAAGTGGCTCAAGAGTTTTTAACAAAGATTTTAATGGTAAGCTTTATCCCTAACGGAGGGCGAGAAGATGTGTGATCCACACATGGTGTAGTCCAATACGAAAACCTTTAATAAAGTCAACCAAGGAAGTTTCGAAAAAAAACCTTTAAACGTTTGATGCGACAACATAAATGGAACGAAGTTCTTAGTAAATTTAGAAGTATGTACAACGAGTACCATTTTGCACAAAACTATTTGACTTAAGTTAAACAACTCAATAAAGGAGTGATTTTTAAATAATTTAAAGGTATAACTTAGTATGTACTAAACCAGAATAAGTAAAGGTAAATTTGTTAACTTAATTATATACGTACATATATGATTTTATAAATCGCATAAGTGACAGAAAAATTTTATTGCTTTCATTTGTCCATAAATCTCCGGAGGACCGCACAAATAAACAACGTGTAAATTTTTTGATAAACATAGTTTTTCGTATTTCAGAGGTTACGAGTTGAAAAAGATTGAGTGAAAAATCTTTGAATCATCAGGTGACACATTACTAGGTGTTGAAAACTAATGAATTAAATGTAGTTTTGATAATTGTCAGGACATAAGTTTTTGGACCAAAAATGTTCACGTGTGAAGCCGTTGCTAAAAAGTGCGGTATGAGGGATAGAGCATGAGGACGAGAAATTAATCGCTTCTTGATTTTGTAACATGTCAGACACATTATTACTAATATTGAAGTCGGAATACTGATGGTGTTAATATCACTAGATGAGAATCTCTTGGAATAAGTCAGGACTTAGAGTTATGTAAGAAAGAGCATTGTTCCAACAGGTGTGGCAAATAAGATCCTTGGGGTAACGCAATAGCTTTGAATGGTTTAAGTTTTAGTGGATGCCCGAACGCTCTGCATGACGTGGTAGTAAGTGCCTTCATCACATACACACACACATGAATTTCTCAATTTCTAAGGTTGTCATTCTTCATGATGACTTGGATACGAATAAGCAACGGAAATTTTTTTTTATATAACAAGCAACAATTTTTTATAGAAATCTTTTAAGGTGACAATGTAAGAAAAGAAATGAAGTTCTTAGCAAATTAGGGTTATGTACAACACGTACCATTCAAGGTAAAATATCTCTTGAATAAAATATTTGATTTGTAAAAGTGAAAGTAAAATTTCATATGTATTAGTCAAAAAGAAGTAATTATTTACTTTATTTTATATAGCATATACGATTTCAAAAATTTGCACGAATATAGTAATTTATAAAACTTTGAGAGGATCGCACAGTAAAACAGTGTGTGTAAAATTTTCGGCAAACAAAGTTTTCATATTTCGGAGGTATCAAGTTGGAAAAAGATTGATGAGGATTGAATAAGTCCTTTGACCAAAAATGCTTAAGTGTGAAGTTGTTGCTTATAAACGAGATACGAAAGGGAGAGTATGAGGATGAGAATTAACCTCCCATTGGTTCGGAAAATTTTGAACTGGTATGACTAATATCAAAGTAAGAAGGATGATGGTGTGATTATCATCGAACAAGGAATCTCTCGGAATAAGTTAGGATTTAGAGTCGCGTGAGAATGTGTATCAAATGAGATTCCTGGCTAGTCCTTAAGACAGAATCTGAATTGTTGAAGTGATGGGATACAATTTCCTTTATGTATCGTAATGCAGGTTTTTCCATTGTATCAGTTTCTTTCATGGCTAGAAGGTGAGCAGATTTGGTGAAACGGTCAACAATAACCCAGGTAGTGTCATAACCGCCTATCGTTTTCGGTAGCTTCATGATGAAATCCATTGTTATTCCTTCTCATTTCCATTGTGGGATTTCGGGTTGTTGTCCTGCAACTAATAGGGTTCAGCTTTGGGCTACTTCTCTCCCCATAACTATTAATGGCTCACCATTCTCACGAGGTATACGAATAATCTTCTCATTATAAATAACTTTCGCTTTCATCCTTGAAAGCCAGTCCGTTCCAACTATTTCATCAAAGCTTCCTAACTGTATGAGGATTAGGTTAATCCTAAAGTCCATTCCAACTTTTACATCAAGCTCCCTAACTTGATGAGTGTTAAGTTAATCTTATTATACTATCGCGAAAATTTCTATCAACCTTCTCCAATAACATTTGTTTGTGCGTAGGTAACTAATCCTTTCCACTATTACTTTAAAACTTCCAAGTTTTGTTGACATGAGGTCATCTCCAAATGATCCACCTGTTAATTTTAAAGTACTACCTTAAATTATTCCTCTATCTCTGCCAGCTTACCATTAGCTTGTCCTATAGAATACTTAACTCTCATGGTTGTTAATGGCTTATTAGTCATAACACTAAGGTTCTTAGATATAGGGTTTCTATCACTATAGTATTAAACAACTTTGAGACAATAAAACATCGTGACGAATCGTACCCTAACTATAATCAGGATCCATGCGAGTCTCCATAGCTGAGATAATGATTGCTCTACCGCAAGTAATTCCAAAGTTTTTGCTATTTGAGAACTTTTTCCTTAAATGTATAGGGTGTCTATATCTATAACAAATTTTCGGGTTTTTAATTCTGCAATCAAGGCCCTTCTTGTACGGCATCTGGGTTATGTGGTTATTCTTTCCCTACCTCTAATAGACCATAATGCGTATACTCAAGTGGTTCCTACCAAAATTTTCCTTGAATCACTTCATATTCCTTATATAGTAACATTGGGACTTCTGCATGATTTACTTCAATATAATCACGCTGGCCTGGCGTCATTATATTGTACTAAATCGTACGTTCATTCCAATATCACTCCATATGGTCAATTTAACGTGATCACTTCAAATTCTACTCAATTTCATCTAACGGTGCTCTATCTATGATATCCCAAAACAAATTCTACATAATTAATCTCACAGTTTCTCGGTGTGGGTGCGTAGGTTATGTAGGTCATGCATCAATGCCTAAATATCCCGAAATTTCTTCAAAATGTTCGGGTTCAGGTTGTCGTTAGGTTCCTTTCTAGAAATTCAATATGGGTCTCGCGTCGAGTTGTACGTGTAACATGTAGTAATACGGTATGTTTTGAGGAGACTCCCAAGTCTTTGGGTGTGGCTGAGCATCAGTAGGAGGCACCCTGACCTTGTAAAAAGAGATGTCCTCCCGACCTCTCCAATGCCTAGGAGTGTTAGGGACCTAAGTCCAGAAGTGTCGTTAGATCGTTGAGTAGTGGTGTAGAAGGAAAGGGATAAGCGACGGTCATGAAAGCGTATGGGATACGAGTCAACTTGCAGAAACTGAACATCCTTATAATGTTCATACATTGTACGTGGTTAATTAGAGTGAGCTCAGGGTGCGGTTACTCCGACAAGTCCTCACATCTTTCCTCCTCCTAGGATCAACTTTTAGTAGGCGTGTATTCCGAGGGGTACTCCTTCTAGATTGCGTGAAGTAATGTTTCGATCTCTGGAACGGTGGAACAGTAGTAACAGGTGGATTACGATACTAGTCCTTAGGGTTTGACGAGCGGGAAAGGGTTCAGAAAAACATCTGAACTAGGAAATATAAATTCTCCAAGTCGGTACAGCGAAAAGCAGACGGGTAGCAAGCACGTAATCAGGCATAGTAATTATAGCAGCCTAGAGCGTCTACAACAGTATACAGCATGGTAGTAATAGCAGTATCAACAGAAGGATCATGCAAAAAGTAGATAGTAGCATGCAGTAGTGAGAATAAACAGCAGCATACAGTAAGTTCACATAGCAGTGAAAGGAAACGGTAGCATGCAACATGTTCATATAGCAGTAAAAGTAAGCAGTAGCATGCGGTAGTAGTAAGCAGTAACATGCAGTAATACAACATAGCTGTAGTGACCCGAACTTTTTCATGTTTATATATATATTAAATGAAATTGTTATTTACATGATTAAGTGTTTCCAACATGTTAAGCAATCAAACTTGTTAAGACTTGATTAATTAAAATAGGTTTCATATAGACAATTGACCACCCAAGTTGACCGGCGATTCACGAACGTTAAAACATGTAAAAACTATATGATGACATATATATGGATATATATATATATATATATATATATATATATATATATATATATATATATATATATATATATATATATATATATATATATATATATAGTTAACAAGATATTATGATAAGTAAACATATCATTAAGTATATTAACAATGAACTACATATGTAAAAACAAGACTACTAACTTAATGATTTTGAAACGAGACATATATGTAACGATTATCGTTGTAACGACATTTAATGTATATATATATCATATTAAGATATATTAATACATCATGATATTATAATAATGTACTAATTTAACATCTCATTTGATATTATAAACATTGGGTTAACAATATTTAAGAAGATCGTTAACCTAAAGGTTTCAAAACAACACTTACATGTAACGACTAACGATGACTTAACGACTCAGTTAAAATGTATATACATGTAGTCTTTTAATATGTATTCATACACTTTTGAAAGACTTCAAGACACTTATAAAAATACTTCTACTTAACAAAAATGTTTACAATTACATCCTCGTTCAGTTTCATCAACAATTCTACTCGTATGCACCTGTATTCGTACTCGTACAATACACAACTTTTAGATGTATGTACTATTGGTAAATACACTCCAATGATTAGCTCTTAGCAGCCCATGTGAGTCACCTAACATATGTGGGAACCATCATTTGGCAACTAGCATGAAATATCTCATAAAATTACAAAAATATGAGTAATCATTCATGATTATTTACATGAAAACAAAATTACATATCCTTTATATCTAATCCATACACCAACGACCAAAAACACCTATAAACACTTTCATTCTTCAATTTTCTTCATCTAATTGATCACTCTCAAGTTCTATCTTCAAGTTCTAAGTGTTCTTCATAAATTCTACAAGTTCTAGTTTCATAAAATCAAGAATACTTTCAAGTTTGGTAGCTTACTTCCAATCTTGTAGAGTGATCATCCAACCTCAAGAAATATTTCTTATTTACAGTAAGATATCTTTCTAATACAAGGTAATACTCATATTCAAACTTTGATTCAATTTCTATAACTATAATAATCTTATTTCGAGTGAAAATCTTACTTGAACTGTTTTCGTGTCATGATTCTGCTTCAAGAACTTTCAAGCCATCCAAGGATCCTTTGAAGCTAGATCCATTTTTCTCATTTCCAGTAGCTTTATCCAGAAAACTTGAGGTAGTAATGATGTTCATAACATCATTCGATTCATACATATAAAGCTATCTTATTCGAAGGTTTAAACTTGTAATCACTAGAACATAGTTTAGTTAATTCTAAACTTGTTCGCAAATAAAAGTTAATCCTTCTAACTTGACTTTTAAAATCAACTAAACACATGTTCTATATCTATATGATATGCTAACTTAATGATTTAAAACCTGGAAACACGAAAAACACTTTAAAACCGGACATACGCTGTCGTAGTAACACCGCGGGCTGTTTTAGGTTAGGTAATTAAAAACTATGATAAACTTTGATTTAAAAGTTGTTCTTCTGAGAAAATGATTTTTCTTATGAACATGAAACTATATCCAAAAATCATGGTTAAACTCAAAGTGGAAGTATGTTTTCTAAAATAGTCATCTAGACGTCGTTCATTCGACGGAAATGACTACCTTTACAAAAACGACTTGTAACTTATATTTCCGACTATAAACCTATACTTTTTATGTTTAGATTCATAAAATAGAGTTCAATATGAAACCATAGCAATCTGATTCACTCAAAACGGATTTAAAATGAAGAAGTTATGGGTAAAACAAGATTGGATAATTTTTCTTATTGTAGCAACGTGAAAATTGGTAACAAATCTATATTAATCATATCCTAGCTAACTTATATTGTATTATACATGTATTCTAATATATTATGTAATCTTGGGATACCATAGACACGTATGCAAATGTTTTGACATATCATATCGACCCATGTGTATATATTATTTGGAACAACCATAGACACTCTATATGCAGTAATGTGGGAGTTAGCTATACAGGGTTGAGGTTGATTCCAAAAATATATATACATTGAGTTGTGATCTAGCCTGAGACGTGCATACACTGGGTCGTGGATTGATTCAAGATAATATATATCAATTTTTTTCTGTACATCTAACTTTGAACAACTAGTTGTAGGTTACTAACGAGGACAGCTGACTTAATGAACTTAAAATATCAAAATGTATTAAAAGTGTTGTAAATATATTTTGAACATACTTTGATATATATGTACATATTTGTTATAGGTTCGTGAATCGACCAGTGGCCAAGTCTTACTTCCCGACGAAGTAAAAATCTGTGAAAGTGAGTTATAGTCCCACTTTTAAAATCTAATATTTTTGGGATGAGAATACATGCAGGTTTTATAAATGATTTACAAAATAGACACAAGTACGTGAAACTACATTCTATGTTTGAATTATCGAAATCGAATATGCCCCTTTTTATTAAGTCTGGTAATCTAAGAATTAGGGAACAGACACCCTAATTGACGCGAATCCTAAAGATAGATCTATTGGGCCTAACAAATCCCATCCAAAGTACTGGATGCTTTAGTACTTCGAAATTTATATCATATCCGAAGGGTGTCCCGGAATGATGGGGATATTCTTATATATGCATCTTGTTAATGTCGATTACCAGGTGTTCACCATATGAATGATTTTTATCTCTATGTATGGGATGTATATTGAAATATGAAATCTTGTGGTCTATTGTTACGATTTGATATATATAGGTTAAACCTATAACTCACCTACATTTTTTTGTTGACTTTTTAAGCATGTTTATTCTCAGGTGATTATTAAGAGCTTCCGCTGTCGCATACTTAAATAACGACAAGATTTGGAGTCCATGCTTGTATGATATTGTGTAAAAACTGCATTCAAGAAACTTATTTCGTTGTAACATATTTGTATTGTAAACCATTATGTAATAGTCGTGTGTAAACAGGATATTTTAGATTATCATTATTTGATAATCTACGTAAAGCTTTTTAAACCTTTATTGATGAAATAAAGGTTATGGTTTGCTTTAAAATGAATGCAGTCTTTGAAAAACGTCTCATATAGAGGTCAAAACCTCGCAACGAAATCAATTAATATGGAACGTTTTTAATCAATAAGAACGGGACATTTCTGTTGGTATCAGAGCGTTGGTCTTAGAGAACCAGAAAATTTGCATTAATGTGTCTTATCGAGTTTGTTAGGATGCATTAGTGAGTCTGGACTTCGACCTTGTTTACTTGAAAAATGATTGCTTAACAAATTTTGTTGGAAACTTTATATTTTTAACATGTGAATATTATGTGATATATTAATCTCTTAACGTGTTTGATATTATGTGATAGATGTCTACCTCTAGAACAAGTCCCATTGACTCACCTAATAATAATGAAGAGTTAAATGTAAATTGGAATGATTCGTGGACTGATTCACAAGTTCCTGAAGAGGAACCGGAAGAAGAGTCGGAACCGGAAGAAGAATCGAAACCGGAAGAGGAATCGGAACCGGAAGAAGAAATAGAACCAGTGGGGGAAATAATAAAACGGTTAAGTAGAAGAAAATCCTCAACCAACCGACCAAAGTTAATTATGGTCAATGGTGTTTCCGCCAAGGAAGCAAAGTATTGGGAGGATTACCAATTATCCGATGAATCGGATCCCTACAAGGATTCCGATGATGTTATAGAAATTACCCCAACACAATTTAATAAGGCAAAAGAGAACAATAAGGGAAAGGGCATAAAAATAGAGAAATTTGATTCCAAACCCGATGAACTTTATATGTATCATCAACACCCGTATTTCTTAAGTTGTGACAATAACCCGGGAACCTCTAAACCTCCAGGTTTTTCTAAACCAATGTGGAAAACGATGGCTCATATTAGGGGAACATCATATTGTAGTGACCCGAACTTTTCCATGTTTATATATATTAATTGAGATTGATATTTACATGATTAAATGTTTCCAACATGTTAAGCAATCAAACTTGTTAAGACTTGATTAATTGAAATATGTTTCATATAGACAATTGACCACCCAAGTTGACCGGTGATTCACGAACGTTAAAACTTGTAAAAACTATATGATGACATATATATGGATATATATATATAGTTAACATGATACTATGATAAGTAAATATATCATTAAGTATATTAACAATGAACTACATATGTAAAAACAAGACTACTAACTTAATGATTTTTAAACGAGACATATATGTAACGATTATCGTTGTAAAGACATTTAATGTATATATATCATATTAAGAGATATTCATACATGATAATATCATGATAATATAATAATTTAAAATCTCATTTGATATTATAAACATTGGGTTAACAACATTTAACAAGATCGTTAACCTAAAGGTTTCAAAACAACACTTACATGTAACGACTAACGATGACTTAACGACTCAGTTAAAATGTATATACATGTAGTGTTTTAATATGTATTTATACACTTTTGAAAGACTTCAATACACTTATCAAAATACTTCTACTTAACAAAAATGCTTACAATTACATCCTCGTTCAGTTTCATCAACAATTCTACTCGTATGCACCCGTATTCGTACTCGTACAATACACAGCTTTTAGATGTATGTACTATTGGTATATACACTCCAATGATCAGCTCTTAGCAGCCCATGTGAGTCACCTAACACATGTGGGAACCATCATTTGGCAACTAGCATGAAATATCTCATAAAATTACAAAAATATGAGTAATCATTCATGACTTATTTACATGAAAACAAAATTACATATCCTTTATATCTAATCCATACACCAACGACTAAAAACACCTACAAACACTTTCATTCTTCAATTTTCTTCATCTAATTGATCTCTCTCAAGTTCTATCTTCAAGTTCTAAGTGTTCTTCATAAATTTCAAAAGTTCTAGTTACATAAAATCAAGAATACTTTCAAGTTTGCTAGCTCACTTCCAATCTTGTAAGGTGATCATCCAACCTCAAGAAATCTTTGTTTCTTACAGTAGGTTATCATTCTAATACAAGGTAATAATCATATTCAAACTTTGGTTCAATTTCTATAACTATAACAATCTTATTTCAAGTGATGATCTTACTTGAACTTGTTTTCGTGTCATGATTCTGCTTCAAGAACTTCGAGCCATCCAAGGATCCGTTGAAGCTAGATCCATTTTTCTCTTTTCCAGTAGGTTTATCCAAGGAACTTAAGGTAGTAATGATGTTCATAACATCATTCGATTCATACATATAAAGCTATCTTATTCGAAGGTTTAAACTTGTAATCACTAGAACATAGTTTAGTTAATTCTAAACTAGTTCGCAAACAAAAGTTAATCCTTCTAACTTGACTTTTAAAATCAACTAAACACATGTTCTATATCTATATGATATGCTAACTTAATGATTTAAAACCTGGAAACACGAAAAACACCGTAAAACCGGATTTACGCCGTCGTAGTAACACCGCGGGCTGTTTTGGGTTAGTTAATTAAAAACTATGATAAACTTTGATTTAAAAGTTGTTATTCTGAGAAAATGATTTTTATTATGAACATGAAACTATATCCAAAAATTAAGGTTAAACTCAAAGTGGAAGTATGTTTTCTAAAATGGTCATCTAGACGTCGTTCTTTCGACTGAAATGACTACCTTTACAAAAACGACTTGTAACTTATTTTTCCGACTATAAACCTATACTTTTTCTATTTAGATTCATAAAATAGAGTTCAATATGAAACCATAGCAATTTGATTCACTCAAAACGGATTTAAAATGAAGAAGTTATGGGTAAAACAAGATTGGATAATTTTTCTCATTTTAGCTACGTGAAAATTGGTAACAAATCTATTCCAACCATAACTTAATCAACTTGTATTGTATATTATGTAATCTTGAGATACCATAGACACGTATACAATGTTTTGACCTATCATGTCGACACATCTATATATATTTCGGAACAACCATAGACACTCTATATGTGAATGTTGGAGTTAGCTATACAGGGTTGAGGTTGATTCCAAAATATATATAGTTTGAGTTGTGATCAATACTGAGATACGTATACACTGGGTCGTGGATTGATTCAAGATAATATTTATCGATTTATTTCTGTACATCTAACTGTGGACAACTAGTTGTAGGTTACTAACGAGGACAGCTGACTTAATAAACTTAAAACATCAAAATATATTAAAAGTGTTGTAAATATATTTTGAACATACTTTGATATATATGTATATATTGTTATAGGTTCGTGAATCAACCAGTGGCCAAGTCTTACTTCCCGACGAAGTAAAAATCTGTGAAAGTGAGTTATAGTCCCACTTTTAAAATCTAATATTTTTGGGATGAGAATACATGCAGGTTTTATAAATGATTTACAAAATAGACACAAGTACGTGAAACTACATTCTATGGTTGAATTATCGAAATCGAATATGCCCCTTTTTATTAAGTCTGGTAATCTAAGAATTAGAGAACAGACACCCTAATTGACGCGAATCCTAAAGATAGATCTATTGGGCCTAACAAACCCCATCCAAAGTACCGGATGCTTTAGTACTTCGAAATTTATATCATATCCGAAGGGTGTCCCGGAATGATGGGGATATTCTTATATATGCATCTTGTTATTGTCGGTTACCAGGTGTTCACCATATGAATGATTTTTATCTCTATGTATGGGATGTGTATTGAAATATGAAATCTTGTGGTCTATTGTTACGATTTGATATATATAGGTTAAACCTATAACTCACCAACATTTTTGTTGACGTTTAAAGCATGTTTATTCTCAGGTGAATATTAAGAGCTTCCGCTGTTGCATACTAAAATAAGGACAAGATTTGGAGTCCATGTTTGTATGATATTGTGTAAAAACTGCATTCAAGAAACTGATTTCGATGTAACATATTTGTATTGTAAACCATTATGTAATGGTCGTGTGTAAACAGGATATTTTAGATTATCATTATTTGATAATCTACGTAAAGCTTTTTAAACCTTTATTTATGAAATAAAGGTTATGGTATGTTTTAAAAATGAATGCAGTCTTTGAAAAACGTCTCATATAGAGGTCAAAACCTCGCAACGAAATCAATTAATATGGAACGTTTTTAATCAATAAGAACGGGACATTTCAGTTGGTATCCGAGCGTTGGTCTTAGAGAACCAGAAAATTTGCATTAGTGTGTCTTATCGAGTTTGTTAGGATGCATTAGTGAGTCTGGACTTCGACCGTGTTTTCTTTAAAAATGATTGCTTAACATTTTTGTTGGAAACTATATATTTTTAACATATGAATATTATGTGATATATTAATCTCTTAACGTGTTTGATATTATGTGATAGATGTCTACCTCTAGAACAAGTCCCATTGACTCACCTAATAATAATGAAGAGTTAAATGTAAATTGGAATGATTTGTGGACTGATTCACAAGTTCCCGAAGAGGAACCGGAAGAAGAGTCGGAACCGGAAGAAGAATCGGAACCGGAAGAAGAATCGGAACCGGATGAAGAAATAGAACCGGTGGGGGAAATAATAAAACGGTTAAGTAAAAGAAAATCCTCAACCAACCGACCAAAGTTAATTATGGTCAATGGTGTTTCCGTCAAGGAAGCAAAATATTGGGAGGATTACCAATTCTCCGATGAATCGGATTCCGACGAGAATTCCGATGATGTTATAGAAATTACCCCAACTGAATTTAAAAAGGCAAAAGAAAATAATAAGGGAAAGGGCATAAAAATAGAGAAATCTAATTCCAACCCCGATGAACTTTATATGTATCGTCAACCGCCGAAGTCCTTAAGTTTTAACAATGACCCGGGAACCTCTAAACTACCAGGTTTTTCTAAACCAATGTGGACAACGACGGCTCGTATTAGGGGAACATCATATATCCCTAGAAACTTGGCAAAACGAACCAAAACCGAAGAAGAAGAAACGAGCGAGTCGGAATAAGATAGTTGTATTCGTGTGGTGTAATATATGTAATATAGTGTTCTTATGCTTTATGATATATGTAAAAATTGCTTGTATTAATAAGTATTTTTTTATGAAACTAACTCTTGTCTATTTTACAGTTTAAAAACACAAAATGGATAGACAACCCAATATTTTAAGAGACCTACCCGGAGACATGATTGATGAAATCTTGTCTAGAGTCGGCCAGAATTCTTCGGCACAACTATTTAAGGCGAGATCAGTTTGTAAGACATTCGAAGAACGTTCCAAGAATGTCTTGGTTTATAAGAGACTTTCGTTTGAAAGATGGGGGATATCACATTGGGAAACCCATAAGTTACGATGTGTTTACTTTGACGCATATATTGCGGGGAACCCAAATGCTATTTTACGCAATGGGTTAAGAAATTATTTTGACTCAATATATCCGAATATTGGACTTCGTGATTTAGAAAAAGCGGCTAACATGCAACATAAAGAAGCATGTTATGCTTACGGATTAGTAATGTTCGCTTCTCACCAAAGTGAGAACAAGAACATCGGGCTACAACTATTAAACAAAACGTTTCCACAAGTGACGGAGTCGGTAATTGGGGTAAGAAATGAGTTTTTTAGATTATTACGGGACTGTTGGACATTACGTAACCCTCGTCCCTTTGATGACGTTACAACACGCTGTCTTATCAATGGCCATAACGGTTATGTTGCACAAGACCAAGGATGGGAAGTAGTCCTAGTAAAACCAGAATGCATGACTTGTTTCTGGACGTATGAATTACGTGTCTTTATTGCCTTTGCTGAACGACTTGTGTACTAGCTAGAATTGTCTTCACAACTATCTTGTATCAAAGTTATTGTGTGCTATATTTCATGCTTTATGTAAAATAAGCGGTATTGTAAGTTTGTAAAATATTGTATAAAAGTTTGAACGCGAAATATTATTACAATCAGTTTTTCATATAGAATTGTAGTAGTTGAATTGTATATTAGCTACTAAGTATGAACTTAACGGGTAGGTACTACCCGAATTTAAACTTATAAAACGCTAATATGAAATAAAAGCTTTTATAAATGAGTTCATATTATGCTACGAAATACTATTAACTACTCTTAATATTCTGTATGATTAACTTGTTCCATTTAACTATTTTGAAGGAAATGGCACCGACTACTCGACACACCGTGAATATGAATGAAGAGGAATTCCGTAATTTTCTAGCTTCAAACATAGCCGCAGTACAGGCTGCGCTACATACCAACAATAACCTTGGATCTAGCAGTACAGGAAATCGTGTAGGATGCACCTACAAAGAATTCACTGCCTGCAAACCTTTGGAATTTGATGGAACCGAAGGACCGATCGGATTGAAACGGTGGACCGAGAAGGTTGAATCGGTGTTTGCCATAAGTAAGTGTACTGAAGAGGACAAAGTGAAGTACGCTACGCATACCTTCACAGGTTCTGCGTTAACATGGTGGAATACCTATCTAGAGCAAGTGGGACAAGATGATGCGTACGCACTACCGTGGTCAGCATTCAAGCACTTGATGAACGAGAAGTACCGTCCCAGAACCGAGGTCAATAAGCTCAAGACAGAACTTAGAGGGTTACGAACCCAAGGATTTGATATTACCACGTACGAAAGACGATTCACAGAATTGTGCCTATTGTGTCCGGGAGCATTCGAAGATGAGGAAGAGAAGATCGACGCGTTTGTGAAAGGATTACCGGAAAGAATCCAAGAAGATATAAGTTCACACGAGCCCGCCTCCATACAACAGGCATGTAGAATGGCTCACAAACTAGTGAACCAGATTGAAGAAAGAATTAAAGAACAGACTGCTGAAGAGGCCAATGTGAAGCAAGTCAAAAGAAAGTGGGAGGAAAACGGTGATAAGAATCACCAATACAACAACAACAGCAATTACAACAATAATCGCAACAATTATCCCAACAATCGCAACATCAATCGCAACTACAACAAACGGCCCAACAACAACAACAACAACAACAACAGCAACTACAACAATCATCCCCACAACAATAATAACCGCAACAACAACAACAATCAGAAGCAGCTATGCCAAAGGTGTGAAAAGAATCACTCGGGGTTCTGCACCAAATTTTGCAACAAGTGTAAAAGAAATGGTCATAGCGCGGCGAAGTGTGAGGTCTACGGACCAGGGGTTAATAGAACGAAAGGAACAAATGGTGTCGGAACGAGTAATGGCGGAGCAAGTAGTGTCGGAGCAAGTTATGCCAATGTAGTTTGTTATAAATGTGGAAAACCAGGCCACATTATTAGAAATTACCCGAACCAGGAGAACACGAATGGACAAGGCCGTGGAAGAGTTTTCAATATTAATGCGGTAGAGGCACAGGAAGACCCGGAGCTTGTTACGGGTACGTTTCTTATTGACAATAAATCTGCTTACGTTTTATTTGATTCTGGTGCGGATAGAAGCTATATGAGTAGAGATTTTTGTGCTAAATTAAGTTGTCCATTGACGCCTTTGGATAGTAAATTTTTACTCGAATTAGCAAATGGTAAATTAATTTCAGCAGATAATATATGTCGGAATCGAGAAATTAAACTGGTTAGCGAAACATTTAAGATTGATTTGATACCAGTAGAGTTAGGGAGTTTTGATGTGATAATCGGTATGGACTGGTTGAAAGAAGTGAAAGCAGAGATCGTTTGTTACAAAAATGCAATTCGCATTATACGAGAAAAAGGAAAACCCTTAATGGTGTACGGAGAAAATGGCAACACGAAGCTACATCTTATTAGTAATTTGAAGGCACAAAAACTAATAAGAAAAGGTTGCTATGCTGTTCTAGCACACGTCGAGAAAGTACAAACTGAAGAAAAGAGCATCAATGATGTTCCCATTGCAAAAGAATTTCCCGATGTATTTCCGAAAGAATTACCGGGATTACCCCCACATCGATCCGTTGAATTTCAAATAGATCTTGTACCAGGAGCTGCACCAATAGCTCGTGCTCCTTACAGACTCGCACCCAGCGAGATGAAAGAACTACAAAGCCAATTACAAGAACTTTTAGAGCGTGGTTTCATTCGACCAAGCACATCACCGTGGGGAGCTCCTGTTTTGTTTGTCAAGAAGAAAGATGGTACATTCAGGTTGTGTATCGACTACCGAGAGTTGAACAAACTTACCATCAAGAACCGCTACCCACTACCGAGAATCGACGACTTATTTGATCAACTACAAGGCTCGTCTGTTTATTCAAAGATTGACTTACGTTCCGGGTATCATCAAATGCGGGTGAAAGAAGATGATATTCCAAAGACTGCTTTCAGAACACGTTACGGTCATTACGAGTTTATGGTCATGCCGTTTGGTTTAACTAATGCACCAGCTGTGTTCATGGACCTTATGAACCGAGTGTGTGGACCATACCTTGACAAGTTTGTCATTGTTTTCATTGATGACATACTTATTTACTCAAAGAATGACCAAGAACACGGTGAACATTTGAGAAAGGTGTTAGAAGTATTGAGGAAGGAAGAATTGTACGCTAAGTTTTCAAAGTGTGCATTTTGGTTGGAAGAAGTTCAATTCCTCGGTCACATAGTGAACAAAGAAGGTATTAAGGTGGATCCGGCAAAGATAGAAACTGTTGAAAAGTGGGAAACCCCGAAAACTCCGAAACACATACGCCAGTTTTTAGGACTAGCTGGTTACTACAGAAGGTTCATCCAAGACTTTTCCAGAATAGCAAAACCCTTGACTGCATTAACGCATAAAGGGAAGAAATTTGAATGGAATGATGAACAAGAGAAAGCGTTTCAGTTATTGAAGAAAAAGCTAACTACGGCACCTATATTGTCATTGCCTGAAGGGAATGATGATTTTGTGATTTATTGTGATGCATCAAAGCAAGGTCTCGGTTGTGTATTAATGCAACGAACGAAGGTGATTGCTTATGCGTCTAGACAATTGAAGATTCACGAACAAAATTATACGACGCATGATTTGGAATTAGGCGCGGTTGTTTTTGCATTAAAGACTTGGAGGCACTACTTATATGGGGTCAAAAGTATTATATATACCAACCACAAAAGTCTTCAACACATATTTAATCAGAAACAACTGAATATGAGGCAGCGTAGGTGGATTGAATTATTGAATGATTACGACTTTGAGATTCGTTACCACCCGGGGAAGGCAAATGTGGTAGCCGATGCCTTGAGCAGGAAGGACAGAGAACCCATTCGAGTAAAATCTATGAATATAATGATTCATAATAACCTTACTACTCAAATAAAGGAGGCGCAACAAGGAGTTTTAAAAGAGGGAAATTTAAAGGATGAAATACCCAAAGGATCGGAGAAGCATCTTAATATTCGGGAAGATGGAACCCGGTATAGGGCTGAAAGGATTTGGGTACCAAAATTTGGAGATATGAGAGAAATGGTACTTAGAGAAGCTCATAAAACTAGATACTCAATACATCCTGGAACGGGGAAGATGTACAAGGATCTCAAGAAACATTTTTGGTGGCCGGGTATGAAAGCCGATGTTGCTAAATACGTAGGAGAATGTTTGACGTGTTCTAAAGTCAAAGCTGAGCATCAGAAACCATCAGGTCTACTTCAACAACCCGAAATCCTGGAATGGAAATGGGAAAACATTACCATGGATTTCATCACTAAATTGCCAAGGACTGCAAGTGGTTTTGATACTATTTGGGTAATAGTTGATCGTCTCACCAAATCAGCACACTTCCTGCCAATAAGAGAAGATGACAAGATGGAGAAGTTAGCACGACTGTATTTGAAGGAAGTCGTCTCCAGACATGGAATACCAATCTCTATTATCTCTGATAGGGATGGCAGATTTATTTCAAGATTCTGGCAGACATTACAGCAAGCATTAGGAACTCGTCTAGACATGAGTACTGCCTATCATCCACAAACTGATGGGCAGAGCGAAAGGACGATACAAACGCTTGAAGACATGCTACGAGCATGTGTTATTGATTTCGGAAACAGTTGGGATCGACATCTACCGTTAGCAGAATTTTCCTACAACAACAGCTACCATTCAAGCATTGAGATGGCGCCGTTTGAAGCACTTTATGGTAGAAAGTGCAGGTCTCCGATTTGTTGGAGTGAAGTTGGGGATAGACAGATTACGGGTCCGGAGATTATACAAGAAACTACCGAGAAGATCATCCAAATTCAACAACGGTTGAAAACCGCCCAAAGTCGACAAAAGAGCTACGCTGACATTAAAAGAAAAGATATAGAATTTGAAATTTGAGAGATGGTCATGCTTAAAGTTGCACCTTGGAAAGGCGTTGTTCGATTTGGTAAACGAGGGAAATTAAATCCAAGGTATATTGGACCATTCAAGATTATTGATCGTGTCGGACCAGTAGCTTACCGACTAGAGTTACCTCAACAACTCGCGGCTGTACATAACACTTTCCACGTCTCGAATTTGAAGAAATGTTTTGCTAAAGAAGATCTCACTATTCCGTTAGATGAAATCCAAATCAACAAAAAACTTCAATTCATCGAAGAACCCGTCGAAATAATGGATCGTGAGGTTAAAAGACTTAAGCAAAACAAGATACCAATTGTTAAGGTTCGATGGAATGCTCGTAGAGGACCCGAGTTCACCTGGGAGCGTGAAGATCAGATGAAGAAGAAATACCCGCATCTATTTCCAGAAGATTCGTCAACACCTTCAACAGCTTAAAATTTCGGGACGAAATTTATTTAACGGGTAGGTACTGTAGTGACCCGGACTTTTCCATGTTTATATATATTAATTGAGATTGATATTTACATGATTAAATGTTTCCAACATGTTAAGCAATCAAACTTGTTAAGACTTGATTAATTGAAATATGTTTCATATAGACAATTGACCACCCAAGTTGACCGGTGATTCACGAACGTTAAAACTTGTAAAAACTATATGATGACATATATATGGATATATATATATAGTTAACATGATACTATGATAAGTAAATATATCATTAAGTATATTAACAATGAACTACATATGTAAAAACAAGACTACTAACTTAATGATTTTTAAACGAGACATATATGTAACGATTATCGTTGTAAAGACATTTAATGTATATATATCATATTAAGAGATATTCATACATGATAATATCATGATAATATAATAATTTAAAATCTCATTTGATATTATAAACATTGGGTTAACAACATTTAACAAGATCGTTAACCTAAAGGTTTCAAAACAACACTTACATGTAACGACTAACGATGACTTAACGACTCAGTTAAAATGTATATACATGTAGTGTTTTAATATGTATTTATACACTTTTGAAAGACTTCAATACACTTATCAAAATACTTCTACTTAACAAAAATGCTTACAATTACATCCTCGTTCAGTTTCATCAACAATTCTACTCGTATGCACCCGTATTCGTACTCGTACAATACACAGCTTTTAGATGTATGTACTATTGGTATATACACTCCAATGATCAGCTCTTAGCAGCCCATGTGAGTCACCTAACACATGTGGGAACCATCATTTGGCAACTAGCATGAAATATCTCATAAAATTACAAAAATATGAGTAATCATTCATGACTTATTTACATGAAAACAAAATTACATATCCTTTATATCTAATCCATACACCAACGACTAAAAACACCTACAAACACTTTCATTCTTCAATTTTCTTCATCTAATTGATCTCTCTCAAGTTCTATCTTCAAGTTCTAAGTGTTCTTCATAAATTTCAAAAGTTCTAGTTACATAAAATCAAGAATACTTTCAAGTTTGCTAGCTCACTTCCAATCTTGTAAGGTGATCATCCAACCTCAAGAAATCTTTGTTTCTTACAGTAGGTTATCATTCTAATACAAGTTAATAATCATATTCAAACTTTGGTTCAATTTCTATAACTATAACAATCTTATTTCAAGTGATGATCTTACTTGAACTTGTTTTCGTGTCATGATTCTGCTTCAAGAACTTCGAGCCATCCAAGGATCCGTTGAAGCTAGATCCATTTTTCTCTTTTCCAGTAGGTTTATCCAAGGAACTTAAGGTAGTAATGATGTTCATAACATCATTCGATTCATACATATAAAGCTATCTTATTCGAAGGTTTAAACTTGTAATCACTAGAACATAGTTTAGTTAATTCTAAACTAGTTCGCAAACAAAAGTTAATCCTTCTAACTTGACTTTTAAAATCAACTAAACACATGTTCTATATCTATATGATATGCTAACTTAATGATTTAAAACCTGGAAACACGAAAAACACCGTAAAACCGGATTTACGCCGTCGTAGTAACACCGCGGGCTGTTTTGGGTTAGTTAATTAAAAACTATGATAAACTTTGATTTAAAAGTTGTTATTCTGAGAAAATGATTTTTATTATGAACATGAAACTATATCCAAAAATTATGGTTAAACTCAAAGTGGAAGTATGTTTTCTAAAATGGTCATCTAGACGTCGTTCTTTCGACTGAAATGACTACCTTTACAAAAACGACTTGTAACTTATTTTTCCGACTATAAACCTATACTTTTTCTGTTTAGATTCATAAAATAGAGTTCAATATGAAACCATAGCAATTTGATTCACTCAAAACGGATTTAAAATGAAGAAGTTATGGGTAAAACAAGATTGGATAATTTTTCTCATTTTAGCTACGTGAAAATTGGTAACAAATCTATTCCAACCATAACTTAATCAACTTGTATTGTATATTATGTAATCTTGAGATACCATAGACACGTATACAATGTTTCGACCTATCATGTCGACACATCTATATATATTTCGGAACAACCATAGACACTCTATATGTGAATGTTGGAGTTAGCTATACAGGGTTGAGGTTGATTCCAAAATATATATAGTTTGAGTTGTGATCAATACTGAGATACGTATACACTGGGTCGTGGATTGATTCAAGATAATATTTATCGATTTATTTCTGTACATCTAACTGTGGACAACTAGTTGTAGGTTACTAACGAGGACAGCTGACTTAATAAACTTAAAACATCAAAATATATTAAAAGTGTTGTAAATATATTTTGAACATACTTTGATATATATGTATATATTGTTATAGGTTCGTGAATCAACCAGTGGCCAAGTCTTACTTCCCGACGAAGTAAAAATCTGTGAAAGTGAGTTATAGTCCCACTTTTAAAATCTAATATTTTTGGGATGAGAATACATGCAGGTTTTATAAATGATTTACAAAATAGACACAAGTACGTGAAACTACATTCTATGGTTGAATTATCGAAATCGAATATGCCCCTTTTTATTAAGTCTGGTAATCTAAGAATTAGGGAACAGACACCCTAATTGACGCGAATCCTAAAGATAGATCTATTGGGCCTAACAAACCCCATCCAAAGTACCGGATGCTTTAGTACTTCGAAATTTATATCATATCCGAAGGGTGTCCCGGAATGATGGGGATATTCTTATATATGCATCTTGTTATTGTCGGTTACCAGGTGTTCACCATATGAATGATTTTTATCTCTATGTATGGGATGTGTATTGAAATATGAAATCTTGTGGTCTATTGTTACGATTTGATATATATAGGTTAAACCTATAACTCACCAACATTTTTGTTGACGTTTAAAGCATGTTTATTCTCAGGTGAATATTAAGAGCTTCCGCTGTTGCATACTAAAATAAGGACAATATTTGGAGTCCATGTTTGTATGATATTGTGTAAAAACTGCATTCAAGAAACTGATTTCGATGTAACATATTTGTATTGTAAACCATTATGTAATGGTCGTGTGTAAACAGGATATTTTAGATTATCATTATTTGATAATCTACGTAAAGCTTTTTAAACCTTTATTTATGAAATAAAGGTTATGGTATGTTTTAAAAATGAATGCAGTCTTTGAAAAACGTCTCATATAGAGGTCAAAACCTCGCAACGAAATCAATTAATATGGAACGTTTTTAATCAATAAGAACGGGACATTTCACATATATCCCTAGAAACTTGGCAAAACGAACCAAAACCGAAAAAGAAGAAACGAGCGAGTCGGAATAAGATAGTTGTATTCGTGTGGTGTAATATATGTAATATAGTGTGCTTATGCTTTATGATATATGTAAAAATTGCTTGTATTAATAAGTATTTTTTTATGAATCTAACTCTTGTCTATTTTACAGTATAAAAACACAAAATGGATAGACAACCCAATATTTTAAGAGACCTACCCGGAGACATGATTGATGAAATCTTGTCTAGAGTCGGTCAGAATTCCTCGGCACAACTATTTAAGGCGAGATCAGTTTGTAAGACATTCGAAGAACGTTCCAAGAATGCCTTAGTTTATAAAAGGCTTTCTTTCGAAAGATGGGGGATATCACATTGGAAAATCCATAAGTTACGATGTGTTTACTTTGACGCATATATTGCGGGGAACCCAAATGCTATTTTACGCAACGGGTTAAGAAATTATTTTGACTCAATATATCCGAATATAGGACTTCGTGATTTAGAAAAAGCGGCTAACATGCAACATAAAGAAGCATGTTATGCTTACGGGTTAGTAATGTTCGCTTCTCACCAAAGTGAGAACAAGAACATCGGGCTACAACTATTAAACAAAACGTTCCCACAAGTGACGGAGTCGGTAATTGGGGTAAGAAATGAGGTTTTTAGGTTATTACGAGACTGTTGGTCATTACGTAACCTTCATCCTTTTGACGACGTTACAACACATTGTCTTACTATCGGTCACAACAGTTATGTTCCACAAAACCAAGGATGGGAAGTGGTATTAGTAAAACCAGAATGCATGACTTGTTTCTGGACGTATGAATTACATGTTTTTATTGCCTTTGCTGAACGCCTTATTTATTAACTAGAATTATCTTCGCAACTACTTTGTATCAAAGTTTTATGTGCTATATTTCATGCTATATGTAAAAAAAAAAGCGGTATTGTAAGTTTGCAAGTTATTGTATAAATGTTTGAATATGATATATATATATATATATATATATATATATATATATATATTTTTTTGTGTTTAGTTTTTAATATAGAATTGTAGTAGTTGAAATGGTATGTTAGCTACTAAGTATGAACTTAACGGGTAGGTACTACCCGAATTAAAGAGTATAAAACGCTAATATGAAGAAAGAGCTTTTATAAATAAGTTCATATTACGCTACGAAATACTATTGACTACTCTTGATATTCTATATGATTAACTCGTTTCATTTGACTATTTTGAAGGAAATGGCACCGACTACTCGACACACCTTGAATATAAGCGAAGAGGAATTTCGTACCTTTCTTGCTTCAAACATAGCTGCAGTACAGGCTGCGCTACATACCAACAATAACTCCGAATCTAGTAATGCAGCTAACGGCGCAAGAAATCGTGTAGGATGCACCTACAAAGAATTCACTGCCTGCAAACCTTTGGAATTTGATGGAACTGAAGGACTGATCGGATTGAAACGGTGGACCGAGAAGGTCGAATCGGTGTTTGCCATAAGTAAGTGTACTGAAGAGGACAAAGTGAAGTACGCTACGCATACCTTCACAGGTACTGCGTTAACATGGTGGAATACCTATCTAGAGCAAGTGGGACAAGATGATGCTTACGCACTACCGTGGTCAGCATTCAAGCACTAGATGAATGAGAAGTACCGTCCCAGAACCGAGGTCAATAAGCTCAAGACAGAACTTAGAGGGTTACGAACCCAAGGATTTGATATTACCACGTACGAAAGACGATTCACAGAATTGTGCCTATTGTGTCCGAGAGCGTTCGAAGATGAGGAAGAGAAGATCGACGCATTTGTGAAAGGATTACTGGAAAGAATCCAAGAAGATATAAGTTCACACGAGCCTGCCTCCATACAACGGGCATGTAGAATGGCTCACAAACTAGTGAACCAGATTGAGGAAAGAATTAAAGAACAGGCGGCAGAAGAGGCCAATGTGAAGCAAGTCAAAAGAAAGTGGGAGGAAAACGGTGATAAGAATCACCAATACAACAACAACAGCAATTACAACAATAATCGCAACAACTATCCCAACGATCGCAACATCAATCGTAACTACAAGAAATGGCCCAACAACAATAACAACTAAAACTACAACAATCATCCCAACAACAATAACAACCGCAACAACAACAACAATCAGAAGCAGCTATGCCAAAGGTGTGAAAAGTATCACTCGGGGTTCTGCACCAAATTTTGCAACAAGTGTAAAATAAATGTTCATAGCACGGCGAAGTGTGAGGTCTACGGACCAGGGGTTAACAGAACGAAAGGAACAAATGGTATCGAAACGAGTAATGGCAGAGCAAGTAGTGTCGGAGCAAGTTATGCCAATGTAGTTTGTTATAAATGTGGAAAATCAGGCCACATTATTAGAAATTTCCCGAACCAGGAGAACACGAATGGACAAGGCCGTGGAAGAGTTTTCAATATTAATGCGGCAGAGGCACAGGAAGACCCGAAGCTTGTTACAGGTACGTTTCTTATTGACAATAAATCTGCTTACGTTTTATTTGATTCGGGTGCAGATAGAAGCTATATGTGTAGAGATTTTTGTGCTAAATTAAGTTGTCCATTGACGCCGTTGGATAGTAAATTTTTACTCGAATTAGCAAACGGTAAATTAATTTCATCAGATTATATATGCCGGAATCGAGAAATTAAACTGGGTAGCGAAATATTTAAGATTGATTTGATACCAGTAGAGTTAGGAAGTTTTGATGTAATAGTTGGCATGGACTGGCTAAAGAAGGTGAAAGCAGAGATCGTATGTTATAAAAATGCAATTCGCATTGTACGAGAAGAAGGAGAACCCTTAATGGTGTACGGAGAAAAGGGCAACACGAAGCTACATCTTATTAGTAATTTGAAGGCATAAAAAATAATAAGAAAAGGTTGCTATGCTGTTCTAGCACACGTCGAGAAAGTACAAACTGAAGAAAAGAGCGTCAATGATGTTCCCGTCGCAAAAGAATTTCCCGATGTATTTCCGAAAGAATTACCGGGACTACCTCCACATCGATCTATTGAATTTCAAATAGATCTTGTACCAGGAGCTGCACCAATAGCTCGTGCTCCTTATAGACTCGCACCCAGCGAGATGAAATAACTGCAAAGCCAACTGCAAGAACTATTAGAACGTGGTTTCATTCGACCAAGCACATCACCATGGGGAGCTCCTGTTTTGTTTGTCAAGAAGAAGGATGGTACATTTAGGTTGTGTATTGACTACAGAGAGTTGAACAAACTTACCATCAAAAACCGTTATCCACTACCGAGAATCGACGACTTATTTGATCAACTACAAGGCTCGTCTGTTTATTCAAAGATTGACTTACGTTCCGGGTATCATCAAATGCGGGTGAAAGAAGATAATATTCCAAAGACTGCTTTCAGAACACGTTACGGTCATTACGAGTTTATGGTCATGCCGTTTGGTTTAACTAATGCACCAGCTGTGTTCATGGGCCTTATGAACCGAGTGTGTGGACCATACCTTGACAAGTTTGTCATTGTTTTCATTGATGACATACTTATTTACTCAAAGAATGACCAAGAACATGGTGAACATTTGAGAAAGGTGTTAGAAGTATTGAGGAAGGAAGAATTGTACGCTAAGTTTTCAAAGTGTGCATTTTGGTTGGAAGAAGTTCAATTCCTCGGTCACATAGTGAACAAAGAAGGTATTAAGGTGGATCCGGCAAAGATAGAAACTGTTGAAAAGTGGGAAACCCCGAAAACTCCAAAACACATACACCAGTTTTTAGGACTAGCTGGTTACTACAGAAGGTTCACCCAAGACTTTTCCAGAATAGCAAAACCCTTGACTGCATTAACGCATAAAGGGAAGAAATTTGAATGGAAGGATGAACAAGAGAAAGCATTTCAGTTATTGAAGAAAAAGCTAACTACGGCACCTATATTGTCATTGCCTGAAGGGAATGATAATTTTGTGATTTATTGTGACGCATCAAAGCAAGGTCTCGGTTGTGTATTAATGCAACGAACGAAGGTGATTGCTTATGCGTCTAGACAATTGAAGATTCACGAACAAAATTATACGACGCATGAATTGGAATTAGGCGCGGTTGTTTTTGCATTAAAGACTTGGAGGCACTACTTATATGGGGTCAAAAGTATTATATATACCGACCACAAAAGTCTTCAACACATATTTAATCAGAAACAACTGAATATGAGGCAGCGTAGGTGGATTGAATTGTTGAATGATTACGACTTTGAGATTCATTACCACCCGGGGAAGGCAAATGTGGTAGCCGACGCCTTGAGCAGGAAGGACAGAGATCCCATTCGAGTAAAATCTATGAATATAATGATTCACAATAAACTTACTACTCAAATAAAGGAGGCGCAATAAGGAGTTTTAAAAGAGGAAAATTTAAAGGATGAAATACCCAAAGGATCGGAGAAGCATCTTAATATTCGGGAAGACGGAACCCGGTATAGGGCTGAAAGGATTTGGGTACCAAAATTTGGAGATATGAGAGAAATGGTACTTAGAGAAGCTCATAAAACCAGATACTCAATACATCCTTGAATGGGGAAGATGTACAAGGATCTCAAGAAACATTTTCGGTGGCCGGGTATGAAAGCCGATGTTGCTAAATACGTAGGAGAATGTTTGACGTGTTCTAAGGTCAAAGCTGAGCATTAGAAACCATCAGGTCTACTACAACAACCTGAAATCCCGGAATGGAAATGGGAAAACATTACCATGGATTTCATTACTAAATTGCCAAGGACTGCAAGTGGTTATGATACTATTTGGGTAATAGTTGATCGTCTCACCAAATCAGCACACTTCCTGCCAATAAGAGAAGAAGACAAGATGGAGAAGTTAGCACGACTATATTTGAAGGAAGTTATCTCCAGACATAGAATACCAATCTCTATTATCTCTGATAGGGATGGCAGATTTATTTCAAGATTCTGGCAGACATTACAGCAAGCATTAGGAACTCGTCTAGACATGAGTACTGCCTATCATCCACAAACTGATGGGCAGAGCGAAAGGACAATACAAACACTTGAAGACATGCTACGAGCATGTGTTAATGATTTCGGAAACAGTTAGGATCGACATCTACCGTTAGCAGAATTTTCCTACAACAACAACTACCATTCAAGCATTGAGATGGCGCCATTTGAAGAACTTTATGGTAGAAAGTGCAGGTCTCCAATTTGTTGGAGTGAAGTGGGGGATAGACAGATTACGGGTCCGGAGATAATACAAGAAACTACCGAGAAGATCATCCAAATTCAACAACGGTTGAAAACCGCCCAAAGAGCTACGCTGAAATTAAAAGAAAAGATATAGAATTTGAAATTGGAGAGATGGTCATGCTTAAAGTTGCACCTTGGAAAGGCATTGTTCGATTTGGTAAACGAGGGAAATTAAATCCAAGGTATATCGGACCATTCAAGATTATTGATCGTGTCGGACCAGTAGCTTTCCGACTTGAGTTACCTCAACAACTCGCGGCTGTATATAACACTTTCCACGTCTCGAATTTGAAGAAATGTTTTGCTAAAGAAGATCTCACTATTCCGTTAGATGAAATCCAAATCAACGAAAAACTTCAATTCATCGAAGAACCCGTCGAAATAATGGATCGTGAGGTTAAAAGACTTAAGTAAAACAAGATACCAATTGTTAAGGTTCGATGGAATGCTTGTAGAGGACTCGAGTTCACCAGGGAACGAGAAGATTAGATGAAGAAGAAATACCCGCATTTATTTCCAGAAGACAAGTCAACACCTCCAACTGCTTAAAATTTCGGGATGAAATTTATTTAACGGGTAGGTACTGTAGTAACCCGAACTTTTCCATGTTTATATATATATTAAATGAAATTGTTATTTACATGATTAAGTATTTCCAACATGTTAAGCAATCAAACTTATTAAGACTTGATTAATTGAAATAGGTTTCATATAGACAATTGACCACCCAAGTTGACCGGCGATTCACGAACGTTAAAACTTGTAAAAACTATATGATGACATATATATGGATATATATATATAGTTAACATGATATTATGATAAGCAAACATATCATTAAGTATATTAACAATGAACTACATATGTAAAAACAAGACTACTAACTTAATGATTTTGAAACGAGACATATATGTAACGATTATCGTTGTAACGACATTTAATGTATATATATCATATTAAGATATATTAATACATCATGATATCATAATAATGTAATAATTTAACATCTCATTTGATATTATAAACATTGGGTTAACAATATTTAACAAGATCGTTAACCTAAAGGTTTCAAAACAACACTTACATGTAACGACTAACGATGACTTAACGACTCAGTTAAAATGTATATACATGTAGTGTTTTAATATGTATTCATACACTTTTGAAAGACTTCAAGACACTTATCAAAATACTTCTACTTAACAAAAATGCTTACAATTACATCCTCGTTCAGTTTCATCAACAATTCTACTCGTATGCACCCGTATTCGTACTCGTACAATACACAGCTTTTAGATGTATGTACTATTGGTATATACACTCCAATGATCAGCTCTTAGCAGCCCATGTGAGTCACCTAACACATGTGGGAACCATCATTTGGCAACTAGCATGAAATATCTCATAAAATTACAAAAATATGAGTAATCATTCATGACTTATTTACATGAAAACAAAATTACATATCCTTTATATCTAATCCATACACCAACGACCAAAAACACCTACAAATACTTTCATTCTTCAATTTTCTTCATCTAATTAATCTCTCTCAAGTTCTATCTTCAAGTTCTAAGTGTTCTTCATAAATTCTACAAGTTCTAGTTTCATAAAATCAAGAATACTTCCAAGTTTGCTAGCTTACTTCCAATCTTGTAGAGTGATCATCCAACCTCAAGAAATCTTTCTTATTTACAGTAAGATATCTTTCTAATACAAGGTATTACTCATATTCAAACTTTGATTCAATTTCTATAACTATAACAATCTTATTTTGAGTGAAAATCTTACTTGAACTGTTTTCGTGTCATGATTCTGCTTCAAGAACTTTCATGCCATCCAAGGATCTTTTGAAGCTAGATCCATTTTTCTCATTTCCAGTAGCTTTATCCAGAAAACTTGAGGTAGTAATAATGTTCATAACATCATTCGATTCATACATATAAAGCTATCTTATTCGAAGGTTTAAACTTGTAATCACTAGAACATAGTTTAGTTAATTCTAAACTTGTTCGCAAACAAAAGTTAATCCTTCTAACTTGAATTTTAAAATCAACTAAAAACATGTTCTATATCTATATGATATGCTAACTTAATGATTTAAAACCTGGAAACACAAAAAACACTTTAAAACCGGACATACGCCGTCGTAGTAACATCGCGGGCTGTTTTGGGTTAGTTAATTAAAAACTATGATAAACTTTGATTTAAAAGTTGTTCTTCTGGAAAAATGATTTTTCTTATGAACATTAAACTATATCCAAAAATCATGGTTAAACTCAAAGTGGAAGTATGTTTTCTAAAATGGTCATCTAGACGTCGTTCTTTCGACTGAAATGACTACCTTTACAAAAACGACTTGTAACTTATATTTATGACTATAAACCTATACTTTTTCTGTTTAGATTCATAAAATAGAGTTCAATATGAAACCATAGCAATTTGATTCACTCAAAACGGATTTAAAATGAAGAAGTTATGGGTAAAACAAGATTGGATAATTTTTCTTGTTGTAGCAACGTGAAAATTGGTAACAAATCTATATTAATCATATCCTAGCTAACTTATATTGTATTATACATGTATTCTAATATATTATGTAATCTTGGGATACCATAGACACGTATGCAAATGTTTTGACATATCATATCGACCCATGTGTATATATTATTTGGAACAACCATAGACACTCTATATGCAGTAATGTGGGAGTTAGCTATACAGGGTTGAGGTTGATTCCAAAAATATATATACTTTGAGTTGTGATCTAGCCTGAGATGTGTATACACTGGGTCGTGGATTGATTCAAGATAATATATATCAATTTTTTTTCTGTACATCTAACTTTGGACAACTAGTTGTAGGTTACTAACGAGGACAGCTGACTTAATGAACTTAAAATATCAAAATGTATTAAAAGTGTTGTAAATATATTTTGAACATACTTTGATATATATGTACATATTTGTTATAGGTTCGTGAATCGACCAGTGGCCAAGTCTTACTTCCCGACGAAGTAAAAATCAGTGAAAGTGAGTTATAGTCCCACTTTTAAAATCTAATATTTTTGGAATGAGAATACATGCAGGTTTTATAAATGATTTATAAAATAGACACAAGTACGTGAAACTACATTCTATGGTTGAATTATCGAAATCGAATATTCCCCTTTTTATTAAGTCTGGTAATCTAAGAATTAGGGAACAGACACCCTAATTGACGCGAATCCTAAAGATAGATCTATTGGGCCTAACAAACCCCATCCAAAGTACCGGATGCTTTAGTACTTCGAAATTTATATCATATCCGAAGGGTGTCCCGGAATGATGGGGATATTCTTATATATGCATCTTGTTAATGTCGGTTACCAGGTGTTCACCATATGAATGATTTTTATCTCTATGTATGGGATGTATATTGAAATATGAAATCTTGTGGTCTATTGTTACGATTTGATATATATAGGTTAAACCTATAACTCACCAACATTTTTTTGTTGACGTTTTAAGCATGTTTATTCTCAGGTGATTATTAAGAGCTTCCGCTGTCGCATACTTAAATAAGGACAAGATTTGGAGTCCATGCTTGTATGATATTGTGTAAAAACTGCATTCAAGAAACTTATTTCGTTGTAACATATTTGTATTGTAAACCATTATGTAATAGTCGTGTGTAAACAGGATATTTTAGATTATCATTATTTGATAATCTACGTAAAGCTTTTTAAACCTTTATTAATGAAATAAAGGTTATGGTTTGCATTAAAATGAATGCAGTCTTTGAAAAACGTCTCATATAGATGTCAAAACTTCGCAACGAAATCAATTAATATGGAACGTTTTTAATCAATAAGAACGGGACATTTCAATAGCAGCATGCAACAGTTCCGCAGAAACAGGTAAATAAGCAAGTTGTAGATTAGTCCTATTAGTGAATCCTACTCGACCTGGTCTAGACTCACTAATGCAACCTAATTCCCTACAACCAATGCTCTGATACCAAATGTGACGCCCCGTACAAAACCATCGTGTACGATTCGTCAACAACAGGATCTTTATAAGGTCAAATACTACATGCTATTTGAAAACCAGTTTTGCATTCATAAAAAGATAGCATTTACAAAAGATAACGTGTCACAAAGGTCGTTACAAAGTCATTATTTGAAAATAACATAAGTTACGAATGCAAGATAAAAGTTCCATGATTGAGACATCTCTAAGTAATGAAGCGGAAATCTAACACAACAGGTCCATAACAGCAAGTCTATAAGTCTATAATACCAAGACAGCAAGTCTAACAGCAAAAGCAACATCGTCTAAGCACCTGAGAAATACACGCTTAAAAGTCAACACGAATGTTGGTGAGCTATAGTTTGTAATCAGTAAGGTAATGTAGACCACGAGTTATCGTATTCAAAACAGTATGAAAAGTATATACTTATCCGTGGGCACTCGGTAACTAACTTAACGTAATAGTAATATCCCCTAAAAGTACACTTGGAGAGTGCGCATGTCCTCGAAGTATCAAACACCCATTAAATGCTAGCGCGACTAGCCCGAGTGGGGATGTCAAACCCTATGGATCCATATCTAATATTCGCGTTCACCGGTTCAAAAACCAATGATTAAATGTTACCGTGCTAAGGGGAAAGTTTATGCCGTTATATAACCCACAAATACAATAAGTTTAAGTACTCGTACCTAGTTAGTAAAACGTAAAAAGCGCATGTATTCTCAGTCCCAAAAATAGTATAAGTAAAAAAGGAAAGCTATAACTCACAGTGAATAAGTAGAAAAAGTCGATATGAAACGTATGCAGGTAGTAAGTCTGTCCGTAAGGTCTTCAACCTAATTCAAAGGTTACTAGGTCAGTATGTTGTCCCCAAAAGTTTAAAAGTGAATAAATTAAGTTTAAGTGTCATCATCAACATCATCATTATCATCATCATTCATCAACACTAAGGTAAGTTTAACAAGAATAGAGATCGAAATAAAAGGCTGACTTCGGACAGCTCTAACGACCTCTACACAAATGAAAAAGACGCGTAGTCAGTGGCCATGGCTCTGTATGTGAGTTCTCTAACCACTGACCACTTTTCAGAACCTAACTCGTCTTCCTTTGACCGTGGCGATGGTTTAAGTGCGAGTAGGTCAGAAATTTCAACACAACGTTATAAAGGCGTAGTGACTTTCGGAAGGCTATAAATCTTAAACCGTATATCGGATTAAGTCGAGGCCTAAACGAAAAGTCATCTACTCGAAACGAACTATCTGAAAATAAATTTTCCAGAAGCCCAGGAGTCTGATCAGACCCTGAAAATCAGTAAACAAGTTCTCCGGTGAGGTTCTTGGTGCTTGATGCTCATCACGGTTCTCATCCTTGATGCTTGTAAGCTTCAAGTATACAACTCTTTGGTGTTTTAGCCTCACTTTGACCAAGGTTCAACCATCAACACACAACTAAGAGTAAAATCTATCATTCTACAAGTTTTGAATATCAAGATTGCCTCTTTATTGCATAAATCCAATAAAGCTTCAACCTTTGTCCAATTGATGTTATGCGAGGTGTAGTACGAAATAGATTATATTTTACTACAAAATACTATTAAATACGATACAATTTTATACAAGTTATTTATTTATTTATTGAATGGATATACCTAAACCTTGTTACAATACTTATAGGCAGTGTACCTAATCGTAGAGTAGTGTAGTTTTTAATAAGTCCGGTTCGTTCCACAGGGAGCTGGCTAAGTTTAATGCTATATTTATTTTAAACTATATTTGTATCAATATATATAAGTATTATTATTATTATTATAAAAGGGGGTTTTACCGTTTAGTGACCGGTTTGTCGATTTTAAAACTTAAGTCACAATTAAAACCTAATGTAAAATATTAAATATAAATACAATTTAATTTAAAGCGTAAAGTAAATGACGATAAATAAAAATGCGATAAAATAAAAGTGCGATAATTAAAAGTGCAATAATTTAAAGTACGATAAATAAAATGACAATAAATAAAAGTGCGATGAGATATAAAATAAAGGAATTATGCTTATTTAAACTTCCGTAATCATAATGTTCGGCGTGTTGATTTTAATTTATTACCATGGTTAATTGTCCTTTGTCCTGGATTATTTGATATGTCCATCTGGTTTTTGTCCATAACAGTCCATCGGTCATAAATATAAAGTGCGAGTGTCCTCGTTAAATTACCCTTATACCCGAAGCCAAATATTCCAACTAATTGGGGATTTAAACTGTAACAAGGTCTTAATACTTTGTTAATGATTACACCAGGTTATCGACTTTGTGTAACCCACGGTTTTAATACATTGTTAACAATTACACTTGTATGTAATCCACCCCTGTTTTAATGAGTCCATTGACTATTAATCCATCCTCGTGTCCGGTCAAATGAACGCCCGTTAGTATACATAATACTTTCCATGTCTCGAATTTGAAGAAATGTTTTGCTAAAGAAGATCTCACTATTCCATTAGATGAAATCCAAATCAACGAAAAACTTCAATGTATCGAAGAACCCGTCGAAATAATGGATCGTGAGGTTAAAAGACTTAAGCAAAACAAGATACCAATTGTTAAGGTTCGATGGAATGCTCGTAGAGGACTCGAGTTCACCTGGGAATGAGAAGATCAGATGAAGAAGAAATACCCGCACTTATTTCCAGAAGATACGTCAACACCTCCAACTGCTTAAAATTTCGGGACGAAATTTATTTAACGGGTAGGTACTGTAGTGACCCGAACTTTTCCATGTTTATATATATATTAAATGAAATTGTTATTTACATGATTAAGTGTTTCTAACATGTTAAGCAATCAAACTTGTTAAGACTTGATTAATTGAAATAGGTTTCATATAGACAATTGACCACCCAAGTTGACCGGTGATTCACGAACGTTAAAACTTGTAAAAACTATATGATGACATATATATGGTTATATATATAGTTAACATGATTTTATGATAAGTAATTATCTCATTAGGTATTTTAACAATGAGTTATATACATAAAAATGAGACTATTAAATTAAGAAACTCGAAAACGATATATATAACGATTATCGTTATAACAACGTCTTACTGAGTACATATGAATCATATTAAGATATTGATACACATTGGTTAATTATGTTAAATGATAAGTAAATATATCATTAAGTGTATTAACAATGAACTACATATGTAAAAATAAGACTACTAACTTAATGATTTCGAAACGAGACATATATGTAACGATTATCGTTGTAATGACATTTAACTGTATATATATATATATATCATACTAAGATATATTATATATCATAATATCATGATAATGTAACAATTTAACATCTCTTTAGATATAATAAACAATGGGTTAATAACATTTAACAAGACGTTAACCTAAAGGTTTCAAGACAACATATACAAGTAACGACTAACGATGACTTAACGACTCAGTTAAAATGTATTTACATGTAGTGTTTTAATATGTATTCATACACTTTTGAAAGACTTCAAGACACTTATCAAAATATTTCTACTTAACAAAAATGCTTACAATTACATCCTCGTTCAGTTTCATCAATAATTCTACTCGTATGCACCCGTATTCGTACTCGTACAATACATCGCTTTTAGATGTATGTATTATTGGTATATACACTCCAATGATCAGCTCTTAGCAGCCCATGTGAGTCACCTAACACATGTGCGAACCATCATTGGGCAACTAGCATGAAATATCTCATAAAATTACAAAAATATGAGTAATCATTCATGACTTATTTACATGTAAACAAAATTATACATCCTTTATATCTAATCCATATACCAACGACCAAAAACACCTACAAACACTTTCATTCTTCATTTTTCTTCATCTAATTGATCTCTCTCAAGTTCTATCTTCAAGTTCTAAGTGTTCTTCATAAATTCTATAAGTTCTAGTTTCATAAAATCAAGAATACTTCCAAGTTTGCTAGCTTACTTCCAATCTTGTAAAGTGATCATTCAACCTCAAGAAATCTTTCTTATTTATAGTAAGATATCTTTCTAATATAAGGTAATACTCATATTCAAATTTTGATTCAATTTCAATAACTATAACAATCTTATTTCGAGTGGAAATCTTACTTGAACTTGTTTTCGTGTCATGATTCTGCTTCAAGAACTTTCAAGCCATCCAAGGATCCTTTGAAGCTAGATCTATTTTTCTCATTTCTAGTAGGTTTATCCACAAAACTTGAGGTAGTAATGATGTTCATAACATCATTCGATTTATATATATAAAACTACCTTATTCGAAGGTTTAAACTTGAAATCACTAGAACATAGTTTAGTTAATTCTAAACTTGTTCGCAAACAAAAGTTAATCCTTCTAACTTGACTTTTAAAATCAACTAAACACATGTTCTATATCTATATGATATGCTAACTTAATGATTTAAAACCGGAAAACACGAAAAACACCGTAAAACCGGATATACGCCGTCGTAGTAACACCGCGGGCTGTTTTGGGTTAGTTAATTAAAAACTATGATAAACTTTGATTTAAAAGTTGTTCTTCTGGGAAAATGATTTTTCTTATGAACATGAAACTATATCCAAAAATCATGGTTAAACTCAAAGTGGAAGTATGTTTTTCAAAGTGGTCATCAAGACGTCATTCTTTCGACTGAAATGACTACCTCTTACAAAAATGACTTGTAACTTATATTTCCGACTATAAACCTATACTTTTTCTGTTTAGATTCAGAAAATATAGTTCAATATGAAATCATAGCAATTTAATTCACTCAAAACGGATTTAAAACGAAGAAGTTATGGGTAAAACAAGATTGGATATTTTTTGATTGTTGTAGCTACGGGAAATATTGTAACAATTCTATACAAATCATATCCTAGCTAATTTATATTGTATTATACATATATTCTAATATATTATGTAATCTTGGGATACCATAGACACGTATGCAAATATTTTGACATATCATATCGACCCATGTATATATATTATTTGGAACAACCATAGACACTCTATATGCAGTAATGTAAGAGTTAGCTATACAGGGTTGAGTTTGATTCCAAAAATATATATACTTTGAGTTGAGATCTAGCCTGAGAAGTGTATACACTGGGTAGTGGATTGATTCAAGATAATATATATCGATTTATTTCTGTACATCTAACTGTAAACAACTAGTTGTAGGTTACTAACGAGGACAGCTGACTTAATAAACTTAAAACAGTAAAAAAAAATGTATTAAAAATGTTGTAAATATATTTTGAACATACTTTGATATATATGTACATATTTGTTATAGGTTCGTGAATCGACCAGTGGCCAAGTCTTACTTCCCGACGAAGTAAAAATCTGTGAAAGTGAGTTATAGTCCCACTTTTAAAATATAATATTTTGGGATGAGAATACATGCAGTTTTATAAATGTTTTAGGAAATAGACACAAGTAATTGAAACTACATTATATGGGTGAATGATCGAAGCCGAATATGCCCCTTTTGCTTGGTAACCTAAGAATTAGTAAACCGATCTACTAATTGACGCGAATCTTAAAGATAGATCTATTGGGCCTAACGAACCCCATCCATGGTTGCGGATTCTTTAGTGCTTCGATGTTGTTTTTATCATGTCCGAAGGATTTCCCGGAATGATAGGGGATATTCTTATATGCATCTTGTTAATTTCAGTTACCAGGTGTTCACCATATGAATGATTTTTATCTCTATTTATGGGATGTATATTGAAATATGAAATCTTGTGGTCTATTATTATGATTTGATAATATATAGGTTAAACTCATAACTCACCAACATTTTTGTTGACGTTTTAAGCATGTTTATTCTCAGGTGATTATTAAGAGCTTCCGCTGTTGCATACTAAAATAAGGACAAGATTTGGAGTCCATGCTTGTATGATATTATGTAAAAACTGCATTCAAGAAACTTATTTTTGATGTAATATATTCTTATTGTAAACCATTATGTAATGGTTGTGCGTAAAAGGTATATTTTAGATTATCATTATTTGATAATCTACGTAATGCTTTTTAAACCTTTATAGATAAAATAAAGGTTATGGTTGTTTTAAAAATGAATGCAGTCTTTGAAAAACGTCTCATATAGAGGTCAAAACCTCGCGACGAAATCAATTAATATGGAACGTTTATAATCAATATGAACGGGACATTTCAATAACCCTTCACCGGTGTTCGCAAATTGTTTTTGTGGGTTTTGTGTGTTTTAGATTTGAAAATTTTAGCTCAAAACTTGTGGTTTTGTGTCACCTACTTGCTAACCTTGTATTGGGAAAGCAACACGTCCAGTATACTTGCTCCGTATATTACCTTTCGGTAAACTACCGTCCAAAACAAAAGTATCTTCAATTATTTGTACAAAAATATGTGATATATGTTTTAAATAACTTTGTAAATTTTTCCCACACTTGGCTTTTATTTTTCTTTCTTTACCTTTTTATTCTCTTCTATTCCATTTTAAATGAATTCAAGCATTTTGGGTAGTTTCTCAATTTATGTCCTTTCCGAGGTAACAATAATTTCGGTGTTAATACCTAGTTTTATCGTTCATAAATATGTATAAACATGATTTTGAGTTCATTTAATTGAATTTTTTTTATAAATTTTACTAGAAGTGGGTAGTCAGTATATAAGATTATGGTTGTTCCTTATTATCAGAGAGCACTAGATTCTAATACAACTACTACGTTACTAGTAAAGTTTAACGGTGGTTATTAAACCAAGTGTATAAGTCAATTTTTTTTTTATAAAAAAACCGAAAGAATTTAATCCCTTCCCACACTTAAGATCTTGCAATGCCTTCATTTGCAAAAAATCAGTAACAATTTAAATTATTGAGGGTGATTAGGGTAGAAAAATGATTAAATTAAACAAAGGTTCCAAACATATTGTTGTTTGTTTGAATGATAAATGGTGCACATCATTTGTTCATTCATGCAGTTGTTATTTCACATATATTTTACATCTTGTCGTCAAAATTAGTTGCTTTTGCTGAACCTATTGCCAGTCTTTGAAAATACGATGTTTTACCCTGTTGTGTACATGAGATAAAATACATACAATACAAATATAAACATGCATGGTATTTTGAAATGGGACTTAATATCCCACTTTCAAATTACAAAAATGAAATATTAGTACAAAATAATAAAAATGTTAAACATTACATAAAAGTATCAAAATGTTAAATGTTTAACATAAATAGATAAAAATAATAAAAGATAAGAAATCACCAATGGAACACTATTGATTTAGATAGGGATTCCAGTTCATATCATCGCTCGGGTTCCATGGTTGGTGATAGGTGTTCGGGTAGGCTTGATTGGGGTCGTACATGTCAAAGGGTGGTCGCATGTCGGGCTGATGTGGTGGATAAAAAGCAGGCCGAGTCGAGATGTAGTTATGTGGTACCTGATATGATAGATGGCTCATGATTTGGTGCTGATGAACTTGTCAGCTATCGTGTTGGCGTCGCCTGGAGTGCTCATACTCATCCGCGGCTCTTCACTGCTCATACTGATGATGCCTAGCCTGGTTATTCATTTTCACCTCATCTACATGCTGGAAGACATCAGTATAACTATCCCTAGTGACATCCCTAATGTCATCTGCTTCCTCCATCTCCTCATCCAAACCCCTCTCTACCTGTGGATGGGTGCCCTGATATGGTATTGGCATATTGTGCCTCCATTTTAGTACCTTTGCACCTTGATAAATCTGCAAGCCTATGCTCTTGGCTTGTTCCTCAATCTCTACCATCGGACCCCCATGTTCTTTATCTACACCTAAGTACTCTCCAATGAGAGTAACAAAAATACCTCCCCCTATAATACTTCCTACTTGCATACCCTCAACCACTTTAGATAAATAGTGGCCTACGCAATAAGGAATGTTAACAAAGCTCCTCGAGTCTCGAATACACTTAAGGTAAAATAAATCGTTTAGGCTCATTTTTTCCTTGTTTCTACCCCTTTGTGTAATTGAGTTTACTAAGAATCTATGTATTACCCGGAGCTCTGCTCTATCAATATCTAAGTAGGAGTGTCTTTCATCCCGCGTAAATTCCCTAAATCTTGACATACGCCTCCATATGGCGTTAGCGTCAAAATTCCTATCTACTCTTTCACCTTCAGTAATTAAATTATTACAATCAGGTGTAATAATCTCAGCGGGGGTGTAGATTAATAAAGCTCTAGTCATGTCCAACATGGACATTCTGTACATTATACCTCCTAAAAGAAATCTAATAAAACTTTTATCTCCTATTATAGTAACTTCATTATTTAACTCTATAGTGCTAAGCAATTCAACACACCATTCTCTATATATAGTTCTACGTGTAGTAAATAAGCGGATCCAATCGTTAAATGCAGAGTTACCATACCTCTGAACTAGTAAATACCTAACCGGTTCAGCTAGGTTAACCGCTTCCAAAGGCTCCCAATCGATTACCCGAGGCATTTCAATATTTTTGTGGTAAAGAATGTGCATGTTCTTTTGAAATTTTGGGTATTCAGTCCAACAACGATCGAATCTTAGGTTGGGATGTAACTGTTGGTCATCGATAAGTGGGTGCATAATCCTCGGGTGAGGCTGAAATTGACGATAATGAGTGTAAAACAGTGGTTCGGGCTCATAATATAGCATGTGTTGATCATAATGTTGTTGTTGTTCAGGTTGTGGTTCCGGTTGTGGTTCTTGATCAGGTTCTTGTTCATGTTGTCTAGACGATGATGCACCATCTGTATCTGTATTTCTCTGCAAAACACATTAAACACAAAATTTGTGCATCCAAATATGCATTAGTGTTAGCAAAATAACAAATTAAAACAATTACAATAAAATGTTTAATCCATATTAAACTTATACTCATTTTCATATTTTTATCAATTCTACAATTTTTCAAATAAGCATATATGAAAAGGTATGCAAAGTTCATAAGCATTCAACTCAAATAACATGTTAAAATAACCATTACTAGCAATTAAACAAGTTTCAAATGGCAATTATATCAAAATAATCAAGTTCAGGAATTTTAGACTTAAAAAGTCCACTTTGATGCTCAAAAATCATGTTTAGGATCAAAGTTTGGATCATTTAGCAACCTAAACATGTTACACTACTTAATTTAGCAATAATTCATAACAAAAATCGGCCATAACCTGTTTATATCAAAAAGCCCCAAATTGTTCAAGAACACAGATCCTAGATTTCTAAAATTTTTGAAGTTTAAGGCTTCAAATCATGACAAATAGCATCAATCTAGGTTATACAAGCATAATATACTAACAATTTAACTCTAATTAAGCTAGAAATTATCAAAATTAAATTAAGACAATTAATTATAATTATCACAAAAATTAGGAAATTTAGGAGGTTAGGGGTGAATTTTCTACATTTTTGCTTCCCCATCTGAAGAAAGGCATGTTTATAGCGGATTATAGCAACGAATTTCGTGAATTATAGTGAAAAAAATGGTGAAATTTAAGAGTGTTTTTGAGAGTGTTCGTGTATTTGTGTGTGTTTTTGTGAGAAGGCAGAGAAGTCGACTGCCTTTTGATCCCTTCCAGTTTTTTTCATCCATGCGATCGCACGGTGGGATAGGGTAAATCCCATGCGATCGCATGAGGTCCCTGTTTTTTTTTAATTATATATAAGAACCTTTTACTTATAAAACAAATAATTAATTAATTTAAAATTTTGTTTCTTTTTAGATTGAGGGCGTTTCAGTACATTGACCTAGTTCGTCCCTCGACAAAATTTTATAATTTGTCAATTTAAAGCGTTGTTTTCAAAGCAAAGATTTTTGGGTTTTTTAAATGTTTTTGGCATACTTTAGATCAATAAGATTAAAAATAATGATAATAAAGTTTCTCGTCCCGCCCTCGGGTAAAGCAATTTCGGTTCAACGACCTAGTCTTCAACTCACGACGAATTTTAAAAATCAAAATTTTAACTTAATGAAATAAAGTAAATTTTTGTTTTTAAATTCACACCAAACTTAAATTTAAAATTCATAAAATAAAATTTTATATAAATATTAATATATTTTAGTTTTATAAAACTTACATTTAAAAATAATATAGTTATTAATTTAGAAACAAGGTAAAAATAAAAATCTTTTTGGTCTTTTATCCCACTTTAATCAATCAAATATTAACAAAAATATACGTCCCTCTTTTGGGTAAAGTAAATTCGGCTATATTACCTATTTTTACTCCTGACGAATTTCTGAAATATTTTGGATTGATTGATTAAAGATATTTATACCTTATGAATAAACGGTAAATTTCGCAGTGATGCATTAAATTTTTGTATGATATCAATAATTTCGGTTTCGCATACCTAATTTTATTGAATATCAATTTAATACTTTATAGCAAAAGATTCAGCGTTTATTATCAAAAGGTTAAAAACAATAAAATAAAAAAATAAAACCTGTACATACTTACCTGTGAGATAGAATTCTCAGAGACCTGCTTTAGTTGACTCGTAGGAGAGTCGTTCGATTTGGTTCTCCATTGCTGCATAAGCGTAACCTCGATTCTTCAATAACTTTTCTTCTAAACATATGAACGGTCCTTCTCTGCATAAAGTAACGAACTCGGTATTGGAATGTGTTTGATTGTTCGAACATTTCCCTTCGTGTGACCATTTTCCGCATTTATGACATCTTTCAAGGTGTCGTGCTCTTCTTTTTGTTGCGGATTTTGATTTTCCTTTACCAAAATGTATCATATTATGATTCCTCCCGAGTTCTTTCCTCACTTCGTCCATTTTGCCTCTTATGAATGATACTAGTTCACTCGGGAAGATGTTATTATTACGTTTAGTAATCATAGCATGTAGTAGTAGACCATGGTTCAGATCAAAGGAATTCTTTATCTCGTAAAACTTAAAAGAAATAAAAATTCAGAATGGAGGGAGAAGACTAGTTCTTTAGGGTCTGCTAGGGAAAGACCAATCGGATTCCATTCTCGAGAACTACACGAAAACAGAACATCTAACTCTAACAGAAATTCGTATTACCCTTAAAAGATTCGAATCTTCCCACACTTAGTTAGCTGTGGTGTCAAAATTATGATTAACTTCATCTTCAACTTCCATTGGATTATCTATGTAATGTTTAACTCTGTGACCATTAACCTTAAATTCAATCCCATTTGAATTTATTAACTCTACTGTTCCATACGGGAAAACTCTTTTGACTATGAATGGTCCAGACCATCTTGATTTCAATTTTCCAGGAAATAGCTTGAATCGTGAATTAAAAAGAAGAACTCGGTCTCCTTCCTTGAATTCTTTTGAACTTCTGATTCTTTTATCATGCCATTTCTTCGTTCTTTCCTTATAGATTAACAAATTTTCATATGCCTCATGTCTTAATTCTTCTAATTCGTTTAGTTGACTTAATCTTAGACGTCCAGCTTCATGTAAATCAAGATTACATGTCTTCAAAGCCCAAAATGCTTTGTGCTCAATTTCTCCTGGAAGGTGACATGCTTTTCCGTAAACAAGTTTAAAATGTGTGGTGCCAATTGGAGTTTTGTAGGCTGTTCTAAAAGCCCAGAGTGCATCCTCCAGTTTCATGGACCATTCCTTCGGATTCGATCCTACGGTTTTCTCTAGAATACGTTTTAATGCTGGGTTGGTATTTTCAACTTGTCCACTAGTTTGTGGATGATAAGCGGTTGAGATTTTATGAGTTATTCCATATATTTTGAGAACTTTCCCAAGTTGATTATTACAAAAATGAGTACCCCGATCACTTATTAAAGCTTTCGGTGTTCCGAACCTAGCAAAAAGACGTTTTAGGAAGTTGACTACAACTCGTACATCGTTAGTTGGGAGAGCTTGTGCTTCCACCCATTTAGATACATAATCAATGGCAACGAGAATGTAGAGATTATTATGAGATTTTAGAAATGGACCCGTAAAGTCAATACCCCTGATGTTAAAGCTAAGGGGTATAAAATACTATTAATTTTTACAACGAAATACTATTAAATACGATACAATTTTACACAAGATATTTATTTATTTATAGAATGGATATACCTAAACCTTGCTACAACATTTATAGGCAGTGTACCTAATCGTACAGTAGTGTAGTTTTTAGTAAGTTCGGTTCGTTCCACAGGGATCTCTTAAACAAGCTTAACGCTATATATTTAAAAACTTTATTTGTAAAAATACAAAAATATATATAAGTAATATTATTATTATAAAAGGGGGGTTTTTACCGTTTAATGACTGGTTTGTCGATTTTAAAACATTAGTCGCAGTTAAAACCTAATGTAAAATATTAAAAATAAATATAACTTAATTTAAAGCGTAAAGTAAATAACGATAATGAAATTGCGATAAATAAAAGCGCGATAAAATAAAATTGCGATAATTAAAGAGTACGATAATTAAAAGTGCAATTAAATACAATGACAATAAATAAAAGTGCGATAATTAAAAGTGCAATTAAATATGAAAATAAAGAATTATGCTTATTTAAACTTCCATAATCATGATGTTTGACGTGTTGATTTTAGTTTATTCCCGTGGGTTAATTGTCCTTTGTCCTGGATTATTCAATATGTCCATACGGATTTGTCCATAATAGTCCATCAGTCATAATCATAAAATGCGGAAGTCTTCACCAAATTATTCTTATTCCCGAAGTCAAATATTCCAACTAATTGGGGATTCGAATTGTAACAAGGTCTTAATACTTTGTTTAATGAATACACCAGGTTATCGACTGCATGTAAACCAAGGTTTTACTACTTTGTTAACAATTACACCAATTACCCTTGAATGTAATCCACCCCTGTTTCAACAAGTCTATTAACTATTAATCCAGTTCCGTGTCCGGTAAAATGAACAATTATTGGTATTTATAGATATCCCGCCCACCGTGCCCAGTCAAGCGTATGTGGTTATATATAAATACGTCAAATTATAAGTCTAAATATTAAATTAATGAGGTATCATTTAGTTAATATAAAGCCCATTAATAGCTCATATGTAAGACCCGATTATTTATAGTGTACATATGTGTATATAAGTGTAATGTACGGTATTTGAAACGGGGTTCTGTTGCGTGTATTTAAAATACAAAAGGAGCTGATCTGGCAGGGTTGCGCGCCGCGCGGCCTTGTGGCGCGCCGCGCCAACTGTCTGTGACAGATCCCTTTCTCTTTGTAAATTAGATATTTTGGGGGTATTTTGGTAAACTCACATCAAGGCCGAGTTTAATGCTTGGTTCAGTAGTTTGGGAGCTCATTTACTCCCTTGTTCACCAACCTTATCACCTCCCAATTTATTTTAGTGAGAGAGTGAGTTTTAGAGAGGGAAAGCTCACTTTGAAGAGGAAGAAGAGGGTTTCTTGCTAAAGCCCAAGTTCTAAAGTTGTTCATCTCGTCATTATCTTCGTTTTGGTAGTTGTGGTATGCTCTAATCTTAATTCCTTTGTTTAATTTGATTTAGGGCTAGGGTTTGAGTCAAAGGTGAACATAAAACCCACTTTTGGTTAATTTTGGGTATTCTTGGGTAATTTGGGTCATATAGACTCAATATTGAGTTAACTAGGGTTTTGGAAGTGTTAATTGATGTTAGAGAACCCTAATTAGCTAGTAAGAGGGTTAGAACACCATGATTTATGTAAATGGGTGTAAAAGGGTTAGTGGTTGACCCAAAAATGGGTAGGTTGACTTTGAAAGTGCCAAATGGGTCAAATTGAACTTAAGCTAATTAATATGTGTAGTTGAAGCCTAAAACTAATGTTAAAATGTGTAAAGAACCTACTTTGGTTAATGATAGGGTTTTGTGATGAGTTAACCCGATTTTAGGGTTAAGGGTGCAAATGGGTCGGATTTGCACCATAGGTCAAATTGGCTCTAGGAGTGAGCTTTAGAGTGTTGACCAACTTGAGTTATGATTTTGATATTGTGATAAATGTAATAGGTGCGTTACATTGAAGTGTTCGAGCTCGGTTATCTTTCGACAAGAGATCTTGAGGTGAGTGGAATATCTATATATGTATGTATATGATTTATGTACCGTGTTGATGGTGTCACATAGCCGTTTTGTGACCAAGGTTGTGGGACTTAGCCGTATTAGTCCATGTTTTGTACTAAGGCACATAGCCGTGTTTGTGCATTTAGTGGCGAGTAGTAGCCGTGTTTTACTCCCACGTTGTTATTTGAGTTACCCGTACACATAGCCGTGTTGGTGTACGAAAGCGTGAGTAATAGCCGTGTTCTACTCACATTGAGCAAGTGATGCCATAGCCGTTTTTGGAACACTTGAGGGGTGATGCCATAGCCGTTTTTGGAACACCTCGGGGGGTTAGCATGCCATAGCCGTTTTTGGAAGCTAACGAATGTTATGAACATCGATGACTTGTTTCGCGAAGTCGTTCCCTAGCGAAGAGATTGGTTAACCATGATTTATTGTTGTTCATACTAGCATTTGATTATTGTTATGAGTATTTATGCTATGATTATTGCTAGTGATACGTTTGGTGATACTAGCTTGCTTATCGAGATTTGTTATGTGTTATTTGATATCGTGGATGCGTGTGGGTAAGTTGTATATGCATGTATATATATGTTTTACTCACTAAGCTTTGCTTACCCTCTCGTTGTTCACTATTTTTATAGGTTCCGGTGTGGACAAGGGTAAGGGCATCCGGTTGGATTAGGGATTCCGTCTTGTTTAGTGACGCTTTTGGGATGTGATGATTTTGGAGTTTGACCGAGATTTGGGTAGTTTAACCCCAAACACCATGCTCGTTGTATCGTTTGGCAATTAAACTTTTCGTGGTCGAAACTCTAATTTGTATTAAACATTGTATTTTAAACTTAGTGGCGTTTTGGGCACGTGTGGGCCCCACTTTGTAAAACTCGCTCAAACCTTAGTTATGTGCTAGTTTTACATATATGAATGTATGGTTAAAAGCGTTTTGGCTAAAAATGTCGGGAACTAGTCAAACATTTTCGTTAAATAGACTTCCGGGGACAGCGGGCTGTCCAGGTGATTTGGCGCGCCGCGCGGCCATCTGGCGCGCCGCGCAGATGGCCTGCACCAGAAATTTTTTTTTTGTTTGAAATTTCGTCGTGTTTGGTCGGTTATGGTTTGGGTTGTTACAAGTGGTATCAGAGCATGGTCTAAGGGATTTAGGTGACTTGAGATAGGCGCCTAGACTTAGACTTTGTGTGCGTGTTTATGCGGGACTTGTAGGACTTTGGGTCGGATCGGTATGATTAGTGCATAGGTTTATGTGAACTAATCATGCGCTATTTGTTTGTGTTGTGCTTAGCAATCATCAAGCGAGATGGACGTTGTACTAGCGAGTTAGCGCGACGTGCTTGCGTGGTAATGACTAGCTACCATTACTACGGGTGCAAATCGGGTCAAACAAGCAATGTACGACGATTGTTGAGCAAGATGGGGTAGTGTGGTGTATACGTATGTAATTGGGTATAATTGTCCTTTCGTTTCATGGTTTAACCTAATTCGTTTTATAGAATGAAGACGAGAAACGGTCCTGATCATGAAAACGGGAGTACAAGTGAAGACGCCGAGTTCTCAACCAAGGTCGAGGCCGTCTTTAAGAAGTTGAAATCGGATTTTCTTGCGGATGTCCGAAGGGTCTTCCAAGAGTCGGTCGATGGGCAAGTGACCGAAATGATAAATGAACGATTGAAGGCCACTATTGAAGAGGCCCTTGATGCTAGAAACGTTTATCCTCGAGGTGAAGGGGGTGATGGAAGGAGAGACTTCCACTACAAAAATTTTAAGGATACTCAACCTCCGACGTTTAATGGGGTGAGGGATCCGTTGAAAAGTACTTGTTGGATTTCGGACATCGAGGGGGCCTTCCGTACCGCGGAGTGTCCTCCCGAGAAGAAGGCGAGGTTTGGGTCTAGCATGTTACGTGAAGAAGGCAAGTTGTGGTGGGATGATAAAATCAATTTGTATGGCGAGGAGCAATGCATGGGCTTGACGTGGGAGGAGTTCAAGAAAGAGTTTTTCAAGGAATACCGAACTTCATCCGATCTTGATCGAATTCGGGACGAGTTGCATCATTTGCAACAAGGTTCCATGGATTTAGTTACCCTCAAGTCTACATTCTTGGCAAAGACTCGTTTTTGCCCGGAGTATGTGGGTGATGATCATAAGCTTATGAAAGATTTTTATCGTACTTTGAATGCCGACTACAAGAGCAAGATTAGCCGGGGCATGGCTAAGACTTTCGATGAATTGTTTGAGTTGGCTCGGGGTTTTGAGCCGGAGGTGCCTAGGAAGAGCGATTTTGTTTTCTCGAAAAGGAAGTTTGAAGGTTCGAGCTATTCGAATTTTTCAAACAAGAAGTCTAGGAAAGGCACCGAGAGCGTTAATAGTGTGAAGAAAGGTGGCACGGGTACTTTTGCGCCCACTTGTTTTAATTGTGGGAAGTCGGGTCATTACGCCCGTGAATGCACGGCCAAGACGGTTACGTGTTTTAATTGCGGTAAAGTGGGGCACAAGAGGCCTGAATGCCCCGAGTTGAATAATGATCATGTTAAGAAGATTGAGAAGGCGGCGGGGTCGGCTAGAGGGCGAAACTACTTGATGACGAACGATGAAGCCAAACAATCCAACGAAGTTGTTTCAGGTACTTTCATGGTTAATTCTAATCCGGCAAGGATTCTTTTTGATAGCGGTGCAAATTTGTCGTTTGTGTCTCCTAAATTTGTGCCTAAACTTGATAGTCCGCTAGCTAAGTTAAGTCGTCCGGTAGAAGTCGAAATAGCGGACGGCAAGACGGTGCTAGTGGTTGATGTGTGTAAAAATTGTGATGTTGTTTTTGGTGCCGAAACTTTTAAAATTGATCTTATTCCAATGACCTTGGGCGACTTTGATATCGTTGTTGGTATGGATTGGCTCGATCGTTATAGAGCCAATATTGCATGCCATGATAAGTGTATTCGTGTGAAGACCCCAAGTGGGGGAGAAATGATTATTCATGGCGATAAGAGAAGAAGACCGGTGCCGATATGCACTTTTGCACGGGCACGTCGTTCCGTTGTTACCGGTGGCATGGCTTTCCTTGCTCATGTTGTCGACACTCGTAATGAGCCACCACCAATTCGTGAAATTCCGGTAGTTAATGAGTTTGAAGATGTCTTTCCGGATGAGTTACCGGGTGTTCCGGCGGAAAGACAAGTCGAGTTTCGCATTGAGTTGGTTCCGGGGGCTACTCCCATTGCTAAAACTCCTTATCGTTTAGCACCAACGGAAATGCAAGAGCTATTGAATTAAATTCAAGAGTTGCTAGAGAAGGGTTTTATCCGACCGAGTGCTTCGCCGTGGGGCGCTCCGGTCTTATTTGTGAAGAAGAAAGACGGTAGTATGCGTATGTGCATTGATTACCGTGAGTTGAATAAAGTGACGATCAAGAATCGTTATCCACTACCTAGGATCGACGATTTGTTTGATCAACTTCAAGGCGCAACGTATTTCTCTAAGATCGACCTACGGTCCGGCTATCATCAAATGCGGGTCCGTGAGGAAGACATTGAGAAAACGGCTTTCCGAACGCGTTATGGGCATTATGAGTTTGTGGTTATGCCTTTTGGTCTTACGAATGCACCGGCGGCATTCATGGATCTTATGAACCGGGTGTGCCAACCTATGTTGGACAAGTCGGTTATTGTGTTCATTGACGACATACTAGTCTACTCGAAAAGTATGCACGAACATGAACGTCACTTGCGCGAAGTTTTGAAGACGTTAAGAAAGGAGAAGTTGTATGCAAAGTTCTCTAAATGTGAATTTTGGCTAAGGGAGGTTCAATTCCTTGGTCACATTGTGAACGAAAGCGGTATCCAAGTGGATCCGGGGAAGATTGAGACGGTGAAGAGTTGGGGACGACCGACTACGCCCACGGAGATCCGAAGTTTTCTCGGATTGGCCGGTTATTATCGTCGGTTTATCCAAGACTTTTCTAAGATTGCTTCTCCATTAACAAAGTTGACGAGGAAGAGTGCTAAGTTCAATTGGGAAAACGAGCAAGAAATTGCTTTTCAATTATTGAAAGAGAAGTTGTGTCAAGCTCCGGTGTTAGTGTTACCGGAAGGCGTCGAAGACATGGTGGTTTATTGTGATGCTTCCTTAAATGGGCTCGGGTGCGTTCTTATGCAAAGGGGTAAAGTCATTGCTTATGCCTCTCGACAATTAAAGGAACACGAAACGAGGTACCCGACTCATGATCTTGAAATGGCGGCGGTTGTGCATGCGTTGAAAATTTGGCGCCACTACTTGTATGGTGTCAAGTGTACGATATATTCGGATCATAAGAATTTGAAACACCTTTTTACTCAAAGGGATTTGAATTATCGTCAACGTAGATGGATGGATGTGGTGAAAGATTATGATTGTGAGATACTTTACCATCCGGGTAAGGCGAATGTGGTCGCGGATGCGTTAAGTCGAAAGACTCAACATCCGGCGATACGTATAACATCGTTACGTTTGATTATCACTAACGACTTTCTTGAAAAGATGGGTGAAGACCAAATAGAGGCTTATGTTCACGATAAGCACACGGAACGAATTGTGGGCCAATCATAGTTTATTACTATGGGTCCGCGGGGTTTGTTGTCCTTTCAAGGAAGGGTGTGGGTGCCTAAGACGGGTGATTACCGACGGGTGCTACTCGATGAAGCACATAAGTCGAAATATTCCATTCATCCGGGCGCGACGAAAATGTATCATGACTTGAAGAAAGATTATTGGTGGCCGGGCATGAAACGCGATGTTGTAAAATACGTCGAACGATGTGTTACTTGTTTGCAAGTTAAAGCCGAGCATCAAAAGCCGTATGGTAAGTTGCAACCGTTAGAAATCCCGAAGTGGAAATGGGAGCACATTACCATGGATTTCATCACTAAGTTACCAAAGACGGCGAGAACTCAATATGATTCGATTTGGGTGATCGTGGACCGGTTGACGAAAAGTGCCTTGTTTCTTCCCATTAAAGAAGCAATATCGTCGGAGGCCTTGGCTAAGTTGTTTATCAAGGAAGTGGTCTCGCGACATGGCGTTCCTATATCTATTATTTCGGATCGAGATACCCGTTTTACATCTCGATTTTGGGAAAAGTTTCATGAAGATATGGGTACACAATTAAAGTTGAGCACGGCGTATCATCCTCAAACGGACGGTCAAACCGAACGTACGAACCAAACTTTGGAAGATATGTTACGGGCGTGCATAATTGATTTTGGTGGTAGTTGGGATGAGCATTTACCCTTGGTGGAATTCTCATACAATAATAGTTTTCATACTAGTATCGGGATGCCACCTTACGAGATGCTTTATGGCCGAAGGTGTCGAACTCCCATTTGTTGGGGAGAAGTGGGTCAAAGAGAAATCGGAAGTACCGATTTGGTTTTAGAGACGAATAACAAGATTGATATTATTCGCGAACATTTGAAAAAGGCTCAAGATAGACAAAAGTCGTATGCCGATGAACGTAGACGAACGATCGAATTCCAAGAGGGCGACATGGTAATGCTTAAGGTTTCGCCATGGAAGGGTATTATTCGATTTCGAAAACGGGGAAAGTTAGGTCCTCGGTTTATTGGGCCGTTTAAAGTCTTAGCTCGTGTTGGTGAAGTTGCATATCGATTGGAATTGCCCGAAGAGCTTGCGGGGATCCATAACACGTTTCATGTTTCTCACCTCCGTAAGTGCCTTGCGGATGATTCTTCATGGATGCCTTTAGATGAAATTGAGCTAAACAATAAGTTGGAGTATGTTGAAGAGCCAATTGCAATACTTGATGAAAAGGTCAAGAGGTTGAGGCATAAGGAGGTTAGGACTTTTAAAGTTCAATGGCGGCGGAATAAGGGTTCCGAGTTCACTTGGGAACCTGAAGAGTTTGTGTTGGTTTATCTTCCCGCTTGTCATGCGGCATGGATTGCGAGGTCGCAATCCGAATAAGTGGGGAAGAGTTGTAAGACCCGATTATTTATAGTGTACATATGTGTATATAAGTGTAATGTACGGTATTTGAAACGGGGTTCTGTTGCGTGTATTTAAAATACAAAAGGAGCTGATCTGGCAGGGTTGCGCGCCGCGCGGCCTTGTGGCGCGCCGCGCCAACTGTCTGTGACAGATCCCTTTCTCTTTGTAAATTAGATATTTTGGGGGTATTTTGGTAAACTCACATCAAGGCCGAGTTTAATGCTTGGTTCAGTAGTTTGGGAGCTCATTTACTCCCTTGTTCACCAACCTTATCACCTCCCAATTTATTTTAGTGAGAGAGTGAGTTTTAGAGAGGGAAAGCTCACTTTGAAGAGGAAGAAGAGGGTTTCTTGCTAAAGCCCAAGTTCTAAAGTTGTTCATCTCGTCATTATCTTCGTTTTGGTAGTTGTGGTATGCTCTAATCTTAATTCCTTTGTTTAATTTGATTTAGGGCTAGGGTTTGAGTCAAAGGTGAACATAAAACCCACTTTTGGTTAATTTTGGGTATTCTTGGGTAATTTGGGTCATATAGACTCAATATTGAGTTAACTAGGGTTTTGGAAGTGTTAATTGATGTTAGAGAACCCTAATTAGCTAGTAAGAGGGTTAGAACACCATGATTTATGTAAATGGGTGTAAAAGGGTTAGTGGTTGACCCAAAAATGGGTAGGTTGACTTTGAAAGTGCCAAATGGGTCAAATTGAACTTAAGCTAATTAATATGTGTAGTTGAAGCCTAAAACTAATGTTAAAATGTGTAAAGAACCTACTTTGGTTAATGATAGGGTTTTGTGATGAGTTAACCCGATTTTAGGGTTAAGGGTGCAAATGGGTCGGATTTGCACCATAGGTCAAATTGGCTCTAGGAGTGAGCTTTAGAGTGTTGACCAACTTGAGTTATGATTTTGATATTGTGATAAATGTAATAGGTGCGTTACATTGAAGTGTTCGAGCTCGGTTATCTTTCGACAAGAGATCTTGAGGTGAGTGGAATATCTATATATGTATGTATATGATTTATGTACCGTGTTGATGGTGTCACATAGCCGTTTTGTGACCAAGGTTGTGGGACTTAGCCGTATTAGTCCATGTTTTGTACTAAGGCACATAGCCGTGTTTGTGCATTTAGTGGCGAGTAGTAGCCGTGTTTTACTCCCACGTTGTTATTTGAGTTACCCGTACACATAGCCGTGTTGGTGTACGAAAGCGTGAGTAATAGCCGTGTTCTACTCACATTGAGCAAGTGATGCCATAGCCGTTTTTGGAACACTTGAGGGGTGATGCCATAGCCGTTTTTGGAACACCTCGGGGGGTTAGCATGCCATAGCCGTTTTTGGAAGCTAACGAATGTTATGAACATCGATGACTTGTTTCGCGAAGTCGTTCCCTAGCGAAGAGATTGGTTAACCATGATTTATTGTTGTTCATACTAGCATTTGATTATTGTTATGAGTATTTATGCTATGATTATTGCTAGTGATACGTTTGGTGATACTAGCTTGCTTATCGAGATTTGTTATGTGTTATTTGATATCGTGGATGCGTGTGGGTAAGTTGTATATGCATGTATATATATGTTTTACTCACTAAGCTTTGCTTACCCTCTCGTTGTTCACTATTTTTATAGGTTCCGGTGTGGACAAGGGTAAGGGCATCCGGTTGGATTAGGGATTCCGTCTTGTTTAGTGACGCTTTTGGGATGTGATGATTTTGGAGTTTGACCGAGATTTGGGTAGTTTAACCCCAAACACCATGCTCGTTGTATCGTTTGGCAATTAAACTTTTCGTGGTCGAAACTCTAATTTGTATTAAACATTGTATTTTAAACTTAGTGGCGTTTTGGGCACGTGTGGGCCCCACTTTGTAAAACTCGCTCAAACCTTAGTTATGTGCTAGTTTTACATATATGAATGTATGGTTAAAAGCGTTTTGGCTAAAAATGTCGGGAACTAGTCAAACATTTTCGTTAAATAGACTTCCGGGGACAGCGGGCTGTCCAGGTGATTTGGCGCGCCGCGCGGCCATCTGGCGCGCCGCGCAGATGGCCTGCACCAGAAATTTTTTTTTTGTTTGAAATTTCGTCGTGTTTGGTCGGTTATGGTTTGGGTTGTTACATCATAATCTAATTTCCACAAGTGTCGTTCTTTTATCCAAACCCCAATTATGGTACAAAGCCCAATTACCCAATCTTAATATTTTTAGCCCAACATCATGATTACTTCGTCTTAAATAAGCATAATAATAACTTAGCTACGAGACATTAATTTAAAAATAACATTAACCATAACTTACAGTGATTAAAAATAGCGTAGCGTTACACGGACAGAATTTCGACTTACACCCTTACAACATTCGCTATCATATCCTTATTATTAGAATTTAAAATTAAAATTAAAATTAAAATTATAATATATATATATATATATACATATATATATACATATATATATATATATATATATATATATATATATATATATATATATATATATATATATATATATATATATATATATATATATATATATATATTGAGACGACCCGACCCAATCCATAGGGACGAATACAATAACATATGATAACATTGCGAGGTACTTGACCTCTATATGATACATTTTACAAACGTTGCATTTATTCTTAAAAGGCAAACTATCATTACATCAATATTTGACATTTTCGTCTAACATTTCATAATATCCAAATGACCTAATCTATCATTTACTTATTTATATTCTCTATTGAACTCCAATGACTCGAATGCAACGTCTTTGTATCATGGCTTAAAAAGGTCCCAAGTAGTATCCTTAACATGAGCTAATGCACAGCGGAAGACTTAATTCATACCTGAGAATAACATGTTTTAAAACGTCAACATAAAGTTGGTGAGATATATAGGTTTGATGCTAGCAGCGTTATAACAATGGAACACAAGATTTCATATATAAACATTTTAATAAAAATATTCTAAGTGGTTGAGCACTTGGTAACCATACTTAACATTTTCACGTCGCATATTCCCTTTAATATGAAATCTTACTACACCGTACCAAGTGTAGTCACAAAACGAAGTACTGTGCAACCGTTGAATACTGGTCGTCCAGTCCGGTTGGGGTTGTCAGGCCCGATAGATCTATCAACAGGATTCGCGTTTACAATACCGCTGTAAATAACAGTTACCAAGCTACAGGGAAGTATGCCAGTGGTACAACTCAACGTAGAATATATTTTTCAGTTACTTGTGTCCATAACGTAAAACATAAAATACATGTATTCTCATCCCGAAATATTTAGAGTTTAAAAGTGGGACTATATACTCACTTTTGTCTTGAAGATATGTAATTTCGACTTGGTCTCCGATTGATATCACGAACCTATCCATATATAATATATCAATACCTTTTCTTTTTAAACAATCGTCACATATATATACTTATAATACTTTTAATACTTTTAATAATTCCTTAGTCCGTAGTTAGCAGTCCGATGTTAGTAATTCAATTTTAATGGTTCATATTTAGTTGTTTAATAAACCCCCAATGAAATAAATAAAACCCCCATCGTATATGTATTGGTCGAGATTAATCTTGACCCATGGTACCGTGTTGTCAAATGACGTATTGCGTACATAAAGTACCGGTGTTGTCAAATGACGTGTTGCGTACGTTCATGAGGTCTTATGATTAATCTTCTCGTGTTGTTTACGGGTGGTCCTGAAATATATAAAATTAAATCATGAGTAAATATATATGAAATATCATATTAATTAGGAAAGATATGATTTATTTAATTTTTCTCCAATTATTTTCGTTGTTAAACAAGCTTTGGACACCCGATCTTATTTTAGTCGTAGTTTCTTCGTTACAACTCCGTTTTTGTTGATTCAACTTGCCATCTCCTTGGATCGAGTCAAAATTTAAGAATATGAACTGTAAATACCATGGTTTATATTCGTGATCACAGGTTATAGTCCATACTCTAGGTGAATCTTATGAAAGTAATCATTTTTGTCATAAAAACAACATTTAATGGTCATTTTTCTAAAAATACTTATACTTTGAATTAAACCATGAAATTTTTATGTGTTAACATATTCATAAGAAATATCATTTTTCCAGAACATGAACTTCTAAATCAAAGTTCAAGATGGTTTTTAATTATCCAACCCAAAACAGCCCCCGGTTACACTCCGACGCCGTAAATTCAGTTTTAAGGTGTTCTTTGTAAAAACAAGTTGTATCTTGTTAAGTTAGCATATCATTATGATATATTACAGGTCTTGAAGTGTTTTAAAAGTTAAGTTAGAAGGATCTATTTAGTTTGCGAATAAGTTTGAAATCATTCAAACTATGTTCTAGTTTATAAATTCTTATATAGATAACTATAAACATATGAATTGAACAAGAGTTGAAGTAGAGTTTTTACCTTAAGTTTAAAATGTAAAGTTGCTGGAAAGAAGTAGTAAAATAAATTTGAGAGAGTTCTTGCAAGTGTGTGTGAAAATTGAAAGTAAAATTTGGAAAATGAATGTGTAAAAATGAGTTAAAAATGGTGCTTATTTATAGGCTTGAAAATTTGGTTTTTAGTGAAAATATCTAAGATAAGTTAAAATATATTATGTCATGAATGACATATTACACCAATAATTGAAGATTTCTATTGGTATATACCAATAGTAAATACTTCTAGAAGCTGTGTATAGTACGAGTATAATACGGGTATAAAATATATAAAGATGTTTCATGAATCATATATAATGACAAAGATGTCATTTTCCATGATAAAAGGTTGAAAATGATGTTTTCCTACTAGTATATTCCAATAGTAAATACATCTTAATACAATACATATATATTTATTTTAACTTAGAAGTTATAACGTCGTTAAGCTTTATATATATATATATATCGTTTCGAAGTCCTTAAGTTAGTAGTCCAATTTTATGTATATAATCCATTGTTAATATATTTAATGAGATACTTAATTATCATATATTCAAGATAGATATAATCCATATATATCCGTATATATACATAAGTATATAATTAATACAAGTTATGATGTTCGTGAATCGTCGGACAAATAGATGGTCAAAGGGTAACTAATCATCCGAATAACAATTTCAAACTTTCTAGACTCAACTTTAGGGTTTTTGCTTATCGTGTCGGAACCATATAGAGTTTAGGGTTTAAATTTGGTCGGAAATTTCCGGGTCGTTACAGTACCCACCCGTTAAAGAAATTTCGTCCTCGAAATTTGGTAGAGGTTGTCATAAATAACAATAGGAATGTTTTCATGACAATTATGAGGTGATAATGAAGTTTTATCTTTATTGATAGATATAGATAAAATATTTCGATCATGTGAAGCGTACGAGCGAAGCTATCATAAAAGAGAGTGGAATGAGTAATATGATATCGTTTTAACTGATGACGTGGTTTAGAATTGATTTCCGGGATTTAAGGGATTTAAAGAAAATCTTATGTAATAAGATTTGGTTCTTCGATGATTTAGAAAACAGGATCTCCTTTGATTTAATGCGATAATCTGTTTCGATTTCTTTGTCGGATATTTCACTATAAATCCACCTCCTTCCCTTTCTTACTTCCATACCTCACATCTCTTACTTTTCCTCCTCTAATTCATACCTTAAGGTATCCTTTAAAATGCTTCATCCCGTTCTGATTTTTGTTATACTTCTAACTTTCATATCTTTCATTCTTCTCTTTCATCTACCGCTAGAAGAATCTATTCACTTTTATGATTTTCTTGGAATTATAATGTTTCTAATTCTCCCGTGTCTTTACGTCGCCATACGTATTGATACACACGGTTTGTAGTTTCTGGGTGGTTATTGGGTTTGATATCTTTCCTTATATTTCGATGCTCCTGCTTCTGTTTTCCATAATCATTGTCATCCATAGTTAATACTCTCTCCTATTTGCTGTAATCTATACCCCAATTTCTATTTTGGGACTTTGTCCCTTCATTTCTTCTTCCCGTCCTTGAGTCAAGCGATCAATAGTTCGAAATTCGTAGGTATAAAATTCGGAATGAACATAGCTAATGCTCTAAGAAAGGAATGGTAATGGCACGATTTTGATTTGTCAAATTACCAGAATATCCAGGAAAATAGAACTATCAAGATGATTTGTTCTTAATATGTTTCGGAATTGGATAGAATGTAAAAGTCGTGTAACATGGCACATGATGACGGTACTGTGAATCATCATATTCCATTAGAAACTTAACATGACTTACTGTAATATAATGAAGTTGATCAAGTTTCATTATATTATACTAGTTCATGCATCAGTTCCCAACACTGCTTCAGAACATTCCTATTTTAAACTTGAAGGATTTAGAAACTAACACAGTTTCCTTTATATTGTAACGCAGATATTACAGAGAGATAAATGATTTCAGATAAGGATAGTGGTGAAAATATCTTCAGAAATATTGAGGATATTTATAATGAAAGATATGATAATATCTTGGAATTTCTAATGTCGAAGGATGATGATGAAGATTGACCCGTAAGGGTTTAGATTCAGAAGCAAGGTGTTTGCTACAGAATCGTCATAATTCTTTATGTACAAGTTTAGTCCTTGTAACTTGTTCAGAGTCTCCTTCATGGTTTGTTCAATCCGGTTATCAGTACCAATTTTCTATCGAGCGTTCCTAACACTTCCTTCTTTTATCATCAACATTTGGTCATTAAGACCTTCTACAACATGCTGCTTCGTCAGTATTTTCAAAGTTATCGGATCTGGGTCATTGGTTATCAAACCAAGATGGTTTAAGGAGAATTGTATTTTTAGATGATTAAACGTTGATGGTAATATGATGGAATATAAAAGGTTCTCCGGTAACGATGGCGAAAGAACAACGTACATATATATATCGAGATTGTAATAAGAGTAGTCTTACTGAGATATCGAAGTGGAGCTGTGACAAAATTAGTTAATTGAAAAGGAATCGCGTGATTGTTTTTGCTAATGGATGATAAGGAATTCGATGCGGATACGTTTTAACTATAACTTCGAGTTCAAAAATTTTTAGGTGCATAACTGTATGCATAAATCTTTATTCCGTAGACGAGGTGCGGCTGGTTGAACTTCTCGATCGAGATGTTTTCAAGAATCATGAAAAGTTGTGAATGCGAATTGTAATCGTCAAGATACAAATGAGGTTTAAAATAGAATCAAGTGGCAAACTTGAAGGATTGTTTAGTTTCATATGTAATAATCATCATTTTAACTCATTTTTAATTGTCTAAAGTTAGCAGTCCAATAGTCCGATTGTCCAATGGTTCAATAAATTCATATATGAACTAAATATATAATATTTGAATTACTTAATACGTATCGTGACCCGTGTACTGGTCTCGGTGTCGATCACAACTCAAAGTATATATATATTTTGGAATCAACTCGGACCCTGTATAGCCAACTCCCACCTTCACATATAGAGTGTCTATGGTTGTTCTGAAATATATATATAGATGGATCAATATGATAAGTCGAAACCTTGTATACGTGTCCCGTTATTTAAAATGCGTAAAATAAATAAATATATATCATGACCCATTATACAACGTGTTGTCTCAGAATTAATCCGACGTGTTGTTGTACATGTGTCCCGACGGTATGTAAAGTACAGAAATTAAAATTGCAAGAATGTAAATTGCGATAAATTAAATATTAATCAGTTAGCTGGGAACAGTTAGCCGGAACAGTTAGCGTGTAATCCTATCACAATTTCAATTAATTAATTCATCTGTTTCTAACAATTTTTATTTTGCCAATGTTTCTTCATTATGCCACTTGTTGGATTCGGATAGGTAAAAATCTAAATATGAAATTTAAATGGAAATGGTTAATCTGGGGTGAACGGATACGTATATCGGTAATTGTAAGTAGGATAATAAATGATCGTTGAATCAGATTCGAAGAATGTGCAGTGTAACTTGTTAATGTGAATTCTAAATATTCCTTGGGTACTACCCACCCGTTAAAATATTTTCATCATTAACAGTTTGTACGAATGAAATTTTTAATTACAATCTTTATGAAAATATATTTGCATATATATTTTCTTCGGAGGTAACTATGAATTTAATGAGTCAATAAAATATTCAACTCATTTGATTTATCGTTATTACTAGATTACATAATCTCCAAAACATTAGAGATTACATAATCGTCATGTCGAACGAAGAACGATACGTAAAGAAGAGGTAATCGGTGTAGAATGATATGTAGAACAAAGATCATATTCGAAGTTCAGATGATGATGTTGAGGTACGTGGTGCGGATGTGATTGTTGGTGGTGGTAATGATACGGTTGGTGTTGATGCTGATGATGTCGTTGACGTCGATGATGCTACTGGTACTGAAGATTGCGAGGTTGATGTTGTTAACGGTACTGGTTATGCTGCTGGTGCTGCTGCTGGTGTTTGTAACCTTCGCACCGTGTTCTCCAAAGCCGTCACACGAGCGCGAAGTTCGTTAATTTCTGCTAGTACACCAGGATGATTGGCGGTTGGAGTGAGCGAATGAACAAGATCCGAAATATGGGATAGGATATAATCGTGACGAGATACTCGAGAAATGAGAGAGAAAATGGTTTCTCGAACAGGTTCGCCGGTAAGTGCTTCAGGTTCGTCGCCAATGGGGCAATTCGGTGGGTGAAAGGGATCACCTTCTTCTTGTCTCCAATAATTTAGTATACTACGAACCCATCCCCAATTCATCCAGAATAGATGATGAGAAATTGGTTGATCCATTCCAGTGACGCTGCCTTCGGAGCCCGAATGGAAATCCATATCAGCGTAGCTGTCGGAGTCGGAGGAATTCGAACTGGACGCGGAGTTCATCTTGTACAGTCGGGGAAATGAATTTTTGGTTTGGAATAGATTATAGGAGTTGGGTTTGGTATTCTTCAATACATAATTTACATATGTATTTATAATACTCAAAATCCCGTGAATTACGGAGAATCTTTGAAATTCGTCAGGCAATGTCTATAGCAACAGATACGCTAGGATACGAATTTTGTCTATACACTATCGATGCACCAAATGCAGTAAGACGTGTCTAGACTTAAGAATACTAAGCAGGCAATTCTTAAGGATGATAAGCAGATGATTTTCGACTAGATATGATAAGTAAAACTTTTGACATGTAGACACGGTCAAAGTCCAGACTCACTAATGCATCCTAACAACTACCAGTTAGACACACTAATGCAAGGCCTGGTTCGCTAAGACCAACGCTCTGATACCACATGAGACGACCCGACCCAATCCATAGGGACGAATACAATAACATATGATAACATTGCGAGGTACTTGACCTCTATATGATACATTTTACAAACGTTGCATTTATTCTTAAAAGGCAAACTATCATTACATCAATATTTGACATTTTCGTCTAACATTTCATAATATCCAAATGACCTAATCTGTCATTTACTTATTTATATTCTCTATTGAACTCCAATGACTCGAATGCAACGTCTTTGTATCATGGCTTAAAAAGGTCCCAAGTAGTATCCTTAACATGAGCTAATGCACAGCGGAAGACTTAATTCATACCTGAGAATAACATGTTTTAAAACGTCAACATAAAGTTGGTGAGATATATAGGTTTGATGCTAGCAGCGTTATAACAATGGAACACAAGATTTCATATATAAACATTTTAATAAAAATATTCTAAGTGGTTGAGCACTTGGTAACCATACTTAACATTTTCACGTCGCATATTCCCTTTAATATGAAATCTTACTACACCGTACCAAGTGTAGTCACAAAACGAAGTACTGTGCAACCGTTGAATACTGGTCGTCCAGTCCGGTTGGGGTTGTCAGGCCCGATAGATCTATCAACAGGATTCGCGTTTACAATACCGCTGTAAATAACAGTTACCAAGCTACAGGGAAGTATGCCAGTGGTACAACTCAACGTAGAATATATTTTTCAGTTACTTGTGTCCATAACGTAAAACATAAAATACATGTATTCTCATCCCGAAATATTTAGAGTTTAAAAGTGGGACTATATACTCACTTTTGTCTTGAAGATATGTAATTTCGACTTGGTCTCCGATTGATATCACGAACCTATCCATATATAATATATCAATACCTTTTCTTTTTAAACAATCGTCACATATATATACTTATAATACTTTTAATACTTTTAATAATTCCTTAGTCCGTAGTTAGCAGTCCGATGTTAGTAATTCAATTTTAATGGTTCATATTTAGTTGTTTAATAAACCCCCAATGAAATAAATAAAACCCCCATCGTATATGTATTGGTCGAGATTAATCTTGACCCATGGTACCGTGTTGTCAAATGACGTATTGCGTACATAAAGTACCGGTGTTGTCAAATGACGTGTTGCGTACGTTCATGAGGTCTTATGATTAATCTTCTCGTGTTGTTTACGGGTGGTCCTGAAATATATAAAATTAAATCATGAGTAAATATATATGAAATATCATATTAATTAGGAAAGATATGATTTATTTAATTTTTCTCCAATTATTTTCGTTGTTAAACAAGCTTTGGACACCCGATCTTATTTTAGTCGTAGTTTCTTCGTTACAACTCCGTTTTTGTTGATTCAACTTGCCATCTCCTTGGATCGAGTCAAAATTTAAGAATATGAACTGTAAATACCATGGTTTATATTCGTGATCACAGGTTATAGTCCATACTCTAGGTGAATCTTATGAAAGTAATCATTTTTGTCATAAAAACAACATTTAATGGTCATTTTTCTAAAAATACTTATACTTTGAATTAAACCATGAAATTTTTATGTGTTAACATATTCATAAGAAATATCATTTTTCCAGAACATGAACTTCTAAATCAAAGTTCAAGATGGTTTTTAATTATCCAACCCAAAACAGCCCCCGGTTACACTCCGACGCCGTAAATTCAGTTTTAAGGTGTTCTTTGTAAAAACAAGTTGTATCTTGTTAAGTTAGCATATCATTATGATATATTACAGGTCTTGAAGTGTTTTAAAAGTTAAGTTAGAAGGATCTATTTAGTTTGCGAATAAGTTTGAAATCATTCAAACTATGTTCTAGTTTATAAATTCTTATATAGATAACTATAAACATATGAATTGAACAAGAGTTGAAGTAGAGTTTTTACCTTAAGTTTAAAATGTAAAGTTGCTGGAAAGAAGTAGTAAAATAAATTTGAGAGAGTTCTTGCAAGTGTGTGTGAAAATCGAAAGTAAAATTTGGAAAATGAATGTGTAAAAATGAGTTAAAAATGGTGCTTATTTATAGGCTTGAAAATTTGGTTTTTAGTGAAAATATCTAAGATAAGTTAAAATATATTATGTCATGAATGACATATTACACCAATAATTGAAGATTTCTATTGGTATATACCAATAGTAAATACTTCTAGAAGCTGTGTATAGTACGAGTATAATACGGGTATAAAATATATAAAGATGTTTCATGAATCATATATAATGACAAAGATGTCATTTTCCATGATAAAAGGTTGAAAATGATGTTTTCCTACTAGTATATTCCAATAGTAAATACATCTTAATACAATACATATATATTTATTTTAACTTAGAAGTTATAACGTCGTTAAGCTTTATATATATATATATATCGTTTCGAAGTCCTTAAGTTAGTAGTCCAATTTTATGTATATAATCCATTGTTAATATATTTAATGAGATACTTAATTATCATATATTCAAGATAGATATAATCCATATATATCCGTATATATACATAAGTATATAATTAATACAAGTTATGATGTTCGTGAATCGTCGGACAAATAGATGGTCAAAGGGTAACTAATCATCCGAATAACAATTTCAAACTTTCTAGACTCAACTTTAGGGTTTTTGCTTATCGTGTCGGAACCATATAGAGTTTAGGGTTTAAATTTGGTCGGAAATTTCCGGGTCGTTACATATATATATATATATATATATATATATATATATATATATATATATATATATATATATATATATATATATATATATATATATATTACGTATGATAGAAAGGAAAGAAAGAGATGTTGAATTCGATCACCAAACTGCGAAATTTATAGGACCAGAGCTGAAAAAGGGTGCCATGTGATCGCATGGCTTTTGTGCCTCCAGGCCATGCGATCGCAAGGGGGTAGGTACCAGCTCACATATTTTTGTTTTCAAGCTTATCGAAGTTTTAATATATAAATATAATATATAAATAATTATAAGAATTATTTAAATATTATATTATATTTATGTGCATAGTTAACTTGTAATTTTTAGTCCGTTGCGTCGAGCGTTGAGAGTTGACTTTGGTCCCGGTTCCAGATTTTCGAACGTCATTGCGTACAATTTAATATCTTGTACTTTGCGTTTTGCGTCTTGTACTCTTGTAATTTTGAGACGTTTCTTATCAATAATTAGAACCACTTTGATTGTATTTTGTACTTTTGAGCTTTTTGGTCGTTTGCGTCTTCAATTCGTCGAATCTGTCTTTTGTCTTCACCTTTTATTATTTAAACGAATATCACTTGTAAATAGAACAATTGCAACTAAAAGCTTGTCTTCCTTGAGGAATAATGCTATGAAATATATGTTCATTTTTAGCATTATCAAATATTCCCACACTTGAGCGTTGCTTGTCCTCAAGCAATATAGTCTTGAAATACAAATACTAGAATCACTTCTTTATTCTTCACACTTTGTACATCAGTGATTTCTATACGGCGGTATAAACAATGGTAGTAACGATGTGGTTTACAGTCCCACATGACTATGAAAATTTAGATCCTTTAAGGAAATTGGATCTTTATGAAAACATTTGATCTTTTGAAAATTAAACCTAGCTTTTACCCTAGATAAGTTTTTCGAAATAACCCTTCACCGGTGTTTGCAAATTATTTTTGTGGGTTTGGTGGGTTTCAGATTTGAAAATTTTAGCTCAAAACTTGTGGTTTTGTGTCACCCACTTGCTAACCTTGTATTGGGAAAGCAACACATCCAGTATACTTATTCCGTATATTACCTTTCGGTAAACTACCGTCCGGTTGTAAAGGAAAGCGTTGAACAAGCAACTGTTAAGGCAATGTCCCCTGACATGCTTTTAATTATGGTCTATTAACGTGTCGGATGCAATTACTATCCTTGGTAGGAGCAATAGTAAAGCTCACCCTTATAATTTTTCAGTTTGGCACAAGGTCCTGTCTTCGACCATACTATGCAACCACCGTTCTTACGGTTGACACCCGATTTGGTTCAAGTGACCTACTGAATTCTAGGTGAATTCCTAGGATTTTACGTTCAATGGTAATGAACGCATTAAAAATGGGTTTTCAGAAAACAAATCGGTTTGTAATTTTGATCAAAATATTTTCTCGTTCAAGCTCGAGTTTAGATATCATCGAATTCCATGAGTTTGAATTCTCAATCTTTAAGGTCAATCTCTAAGATTGAGTAATATTAGGCTTAAAAGCTGATTTTTGATCTTTTAAGGAGATTGTCCTTTCTGGGGATCTGATTCATTAGTCTTATCAAGCTAATTTGCACGGTGCCCTCCCCATTTTACGAGACAGATCCTCTCATGGTTAGGATACGTCTGACCACTTGGCGACCCTGTTTAATGCTGAGGTCCGTGGATTTCCTGCTGATTTTAGTGATGACTTTTCTAGATTTTTCGTCAACCTACAGCTGGTCTGGACGACAACTTCATGACCTAAATCAAGAAGCGCGTTTCTTTTTCGGAAGACTTTACTTCCTTTTAATGATGGAATTGATTCATCGTGTAGATCCATCTTTCTTTCAAATATATTACATTAAATCGGGTAAAACTGATTAGTTTAGTCTAAAGCAAAAGCATCTTCAGTTATTTGTACAAAAATATGTGATATATGTTTAAAATAACTTGGTAAATTTTTCCCACACTTGGCTTTTATTTTCTTTTATTTGCCTTTTTATTGTCCTCTATTCCATTTTAAATGAATTCTTAACATTTTAGTTTGTTTCTCAATTTATGTCCTTTCCGAGGTAACAATAATTTCGGTGTTAACACCTAGTTTTATCGTTCATAAATATGTATAAACATGATTTTGAGTTTATTTAATTGAAAAATTTTACTAAAATTGGGTAGTCAGTATATAAGAATAGGGCTATTCTTTATTATTAGAGAGCACTAGATTCTAATACAACTACTGCGTTACTAGTATTTTTAATGGTAACCAAGTGTATAAGTCAAAAAATTTTAAAAATCCGAAAGAATTTAACCCCTTTCCACACTTAAGATCTTGCAATGCCCTCATTTGCAAGAAATTAGTAACAATTTAAATTATTGAGGGTGATTAGAGTAGAAAAATGATTAAATTTTACCAAAGTTTCCAAACATATTGGCGTTTGTTTTTTGAATGATAAATGGTGCACATCATTTGTTCATTCCGTCTTGTTGTTACATCACATTTGTTTTTCGTTTATCGTCAAAATTAGTAGCTTTTGCTGAACTTAATGCCTGTCTTTGAAAATGCGCTATTTTACCCTGTTGTGTATAATTGACAATATACATACATACAAATATAAACATGCATGACAATTTGAAATGGGACTTAAAATCCCACTTTCAAATCAAATATGAAACATTAGTACAACAAATAAAAATATTAAACATTACAATAAAAGTATCATAATATAATGTGTTTAAATATAATTAAACAGAAATAATAAAAATAAAAAATCATATAAATTACCAACCGGAACTAAATCAATCTGGATAGGGGTTCCAGTTCATGTCGTCGTCCGGGTTCCATGGTTGGTGATAGGTGTACTGGTATGCCTGGTTAGGGTCGTAGAGAGTATAAGGTGGTCTCATCTCGGGCTGGTGTTGAGGATAGTAAGCGGGTCGGGTCGGAACGTAGTGATCCTGAGGTGACAGCCGGCTCATAATCTGAAGTTGATGATAGTCCCATCTATCATGCTGTCGTTGCCTGGAATGCTCGTAATCATTCTGGGCTTGCCACTGCTCCATCCAACAAAATCTCTCCGCGTTTGTCATATCTATCTCCTCTACACGCTGGTAGACATCAGTCATAGCCTCCCGAATGACATCCCTAATGTCATCCGCTTCCTCCATCTCCTCATCTGAGCCTCTCTCTACCTGAGGATGACTACCTTCATAGGGTATTGCCTGGTTGCGTCTACTCTTTAATACCTTAGCACCCGCATAAACCTTCAATCCTAACAGTTCAACCTGTTCCCTACATTCCAAAAGTGGACCCCTTGGTCCTTATCTACACCTAAATACTCTCCAATGAGAGTAACAAAAATACCTCCTCCAATTATCCCCCCTTCCTGTATTCCTTCAACCATCTTAGATAAATAAAAACCAACACAGTAAGGGATATTAACAAAGCCTCTTGGGTCTCGAATACACTTTAGGTAAAATAAATCATGTAAGGTCAATTTTTCCTTGTTGTGACCTCTCTGTGTAATCGAGTTAGCCAAAAATCTATGAATTATACGAAGCTCGGCTCTGTTAATATGTAAGTAGGTATGTGTTCCTCCCCGCCCAAAAACATTATAATCGGACATACGCCTCCAGACGGCGTTCGCATCAAAATTTCTATCTACCCTTTCACCACGATAAATCAAATTCATACAATCGGGTAGTAGTAATTCAGCGGGCGTATATATCTGCAAAGCCCTGGCCATGTCCAGCATGGACATCCTGTACATCCTACGGCCAAGTATAAACCTAAGAAAACTTCTATCATCTAATCTATCTACATCTACATTTAACGCTATAGTACTCATCAGCTCAACACACCATTCCTTATATACAGGTCTATGAATGGTGAATAAACGTTCCCAATCTGTAAAAGAAGAACTGCCATACCTTTGAATCAGATGCTCCTTAACACGGTCAGCTAGTTAGACCCTTTCCAAAGGATTCCAATCAATTACCCTAGGCACCTCTACATCTTTCGTTATTAATTTGAATTTATTACTTTGATATGCCGGGTAATCTCTCCAGCTTCTGTCGAATCTCAGATTAGGATGCAACGTGTGTTCAGGAATTGTTGGGTATTCTACTGGCGGATGCATCAGAATTACTATGAATTCATTAGCAAACTGTAGCGAATCATAATAAGGTACATGTTGATCAGGCTGATGTTGTTGTTCCTGTTGTGGTTCTTGTTCCGGTTCTGGCTCGTATTGTGGCTCATATTCTGGTTCAGGTTCCTGTTGTGGTTGTCTAGATGACGATGAAGCACCAGCAGTATCGGTTTTCTACAAAACACATTAAACACAAAATTTGTGCATCTATATATGCATTAGTGTTAGCAAAATAACAACTTAAATTAACCACAATAACATGTTCAATCAAAATTAAACTTATACACATTTTCACATTTTTTACAATTCTACACTTTTTCAAATAAACTCATATGAAAATGTATACAAAGTTCATAAGCATTTAACTCAAATAACATGTCAAAACAACCTTTACTAGCAATTAAACAAGTCTCTAATGGCAATTATATCAAATTAATCAAGTTCATGAATTTTGTACCTAAAAAGTCTACTTTAATCTCCAAAAATCATGTTTAGGATCAATGTTTGGATAATTTAGCTACCTAAACATGTTACACTACTTAATTTAGCAATAATTCATGACAAAAATCGGCCATAACCTGTTTATATCAAAAAGCCCCAAATTGCTCAAGAACACAAACCCTAGATTTCTAAAATTTTTGAAGTTTTTGGCTTCAAATCATGTTCAATAGCATCAATCTAGGCTATACATGCATAAAATACTAACAATTTAATACTAATTACACTAGAAATTAACAAAATTGCATTAGGTAAAATATTGGTAATTATCACAAAAACTAGAAAATTTATGACTTTAGGGGTGTAATTTTTACCTTTTTGTTGAAGAATCCGAACCTAGGCATGATTAGAGCAAGAAATTTGACGAATTACGGTGAAAAATTGCAAATTTTAGAGATTATTTGGGAGTATTTTCGTGTATATGTGTGTGTTTTGTGGAGTAGACAGAGCAGCTCGCTGGGTTTTAACAATCTGGCCTGAAATCCAGCCTCATGCGATCGCATGAGGTTGGAGTGCAAACCCCATGCGATCGCATGGGGGTCCGGGTACAGTACTTTTGCTTCTTTTTTTTATTAGAATTTATAAAAACCTTATAACTAATAAAACATATAATTAAATAAAAATAAAAATTTTGTTTCTTTTTAGGATGAGGACATTTCGGATCGTTGTCCTAGTCCGTCCCTCGACAAAATTTTAAAATTTGTCATTTTTAAGCTCAGTTTTAAAAGCAAAGATTTTTGGGTTTTTTAAATATTTTTGGCATACTTTAATTCAATAAGGCTAAAAAAAATGATAATAATAGTTATCGTCCCTCTCTTGGGTAAAACAATTTCGGTTCAACGACCTAGTCTTCAACTTACGACGAATTTTAAAAATCATATTTTTAACTTAGCGAAATAAAGTAAATTTTTGTTTTTAAATTCACACCAAACTTAAATTTAAAATGCATAAAATTAAAAATTCATATTATTATTAAAAATTCACACCAAACTTATATTATATTTTTGTTTTTATACATACAAACTTATATTAAAAATATTAATTTTTCAAATATTTACAATTTTAAATATATTGATTTAAAAAGTTTACAATATTAATTTAATATTAATTTTAAAAATAAAGTAAAAATAAAATTAAAATCTTTTTGGTCTTTTATCCCACTTTAATCAATCAAATATTATCAAAAATATACGCCCCTCTTTTCGGTAAAGTAATTTCGGCTATATTACCTAGTTTTACTCCTGACGAGTTTCTGAAATATTTTGGGTTGATTGATTAAAGATATTTATACCTTAAGAATAAACGGTAAATTTCGCAGTGATGTAATAAATTTTTGTATAATATCAATAATTTCAGTCGCAAAACCTAATTTTATTGAGTACCAATTTAATACTTTATAGCGAACGATTTAGCGTTTATTATCAAAAGGTTAAAAATAATAAAAATAAAAATAAAAACTGAAAGCTGTACAAACTTACCTGTGAAATAGAATTCTTAGTTACCTGCTTTAGCCCACTCATAAGATAGTCGGACTAATTGGTTTTCCATAGCTACATAGGCGTAACCTCGAGCATTCAATGTTTTTTCTTTGAAACATATGAACGGTCCATCTCTGCATAAAGTAACGAATTCGGTATTGGAATATGTCTGATTCATCGAGCATTTTCCTTCGTGTGACCATTTTCCGCATTTGTGACATCTTTCAAGGTGTCGTGCTCTTCTTTTTGCTGCGGATTTTGATTTTCCTTTACCAAACTGTAACTTATTATTTTGGTTCCTGGATTCTTTTCTTACTCCGTCCAATTTTCCTCTGATTAATGATACTATTTCACTTGGAAGGGTGTCATTATTTCGTTTGGTGATCAAAGCGTGTAGCATTAGACCATGGTTTAGTTCACAGGAAGTCTTCATCTCGTAAAACCTAAAAAAAATAAAAATTCAGAATGGGGGGAGAAGACTAGTTCTTTAGGGTCTGCTAGGGAAAGACCATTCGGATTCCATTCTCGAGAACTACACGAAAACAGAAAATCTAACTCTAACAGAAATAAATATTACCCTAAAAAGATTCGAAACTCCCCACACTTAGTTGCAATTGTGATTAACGTTATTTTCAATTGGATCATCAACAACTTGAATATCTTTGACTTTTACTTCAATCCATTTGTTAATTTCCTCCGTAACTTTCACAAATTCAACTAACATCACCTTTTCTTTTGGCAATAAATTGGATACTAATCGGTTACATAACTTAAGGTTTCCCTTAATCTTAGCATCGCGAATCCGTTAATAAAGTTTCTTCGTTGAACTGTTAAAAACGGGTTCATCTAATTTCTTATCATCAACGGGGTTCTTTGTGATCGGATCATCATTAAGTGTTTCTTTATCTTCCCCACACTTATGCATTGTTATTGGTCTAACAGTTTTGGTTGGTGGAGATCTAAACTTTCGATTCACAAAGGTGATCGATTTATCACCATCCCTAAGTGTCATTCTACCTTCTCTTACTTCAATGAATGCCTCGGTGGTTGCTAAAAATGGGCGACCTAAAATTAGAGGAATATCAAGGTTTTCCTCCATATTAATCACTATGAAATTTGCAACAAAGGTCAAACTTCCCACGTTAACAAGTAAATTATTTGCTATTCCAACCGGGTGTTTAATGGTTAGGTCAAATGATTGAACACCTATTTTGGTTGGTTTTAATTTACCCATACCTAATCTTTTGTATAAGGAAAGAGGCATAATATTTGCACTTGCTCCTAAATCTGCGAGTCCATTATATACAGCACCATCATTAAGCAAGCAAGAAATGATAAATTCATGCGGGTCTCCTGCTTTAGTAAGTCGAGTTGGTTTGTAAACCTTTTTCGGGTGTTCTTTTCTTGGTTCTTTCACTTCTATTTGAACTTCTTGTTCACATTTTTCTTCGTTTCTTGGAATGGGAGGTTTGTATAAGAATTCTTCTTCATCACTCTAATTTGAATCCTCCCTATTTTCCAATTTTGATTTTTCATATGTTGTTGATAACATATTTATGTTTTCATTTTGAAGGTTTTCTTGGGTGGTGAAATTATGATTGACTTTATTGTCAACTTCCATCGGACCATGTATGTAATGTTTAACTCTGTGACCATTAACTTTAAATTCAATTCCATTTGAATTTATTAATTCTACCGTTCCGTACGGGAAAACTCTTTTGACTATGAATGGTCCAGACCATCTTGATTTCAATTTTCCAGAAAATAGCTTGAATCGTGAATTGAAAAGAAGAACTCTGTCTCCTTCCTTAAATTCTTTTGAACTTCTTATTCTTTTATCATGCCATTTCTTCGTTCTTTCTTTATAGATTAACGAATTTTCGTATGCTTCTTGTCTTAATTCTTCTAATTCGTTTATTTGACTTAACCGTAGACGTCCGGCTTCATGTAAATCAAGATTACATGTCTTCAAAGCCCAAAATGCTTTGTGTTCAATTTCTACTGGTAGATGACATACTTTTCCGTAAACGAGTCTAAAAGGTGTGGTTCCAATTGGAGTTTTGTAGGCTGTTCTAAAAGCCCAGAGTGCATCCTCCAATTTCATGGACCATTCCTTCGGATTTGATCCTACGGTTTTCTCTAGAATACGTTTTAATGCTCGGTTGGTATTTTCAACTTGTCCACTTGTTTGTGGATGATAAGCGGTGGAGATTTTATGAGTTACTCCATATCTTTTAAGAACTATCTCAAGTTGATTATTACAGAAATGAGTACCCCGATCACTTATTAAAGCTTTCGGTGTTTCAAACCTAGCAAAAAGACGTTTTAAAAAGTTGATTACAACTCGTGCATCATTAGTTGGTAGAGCTTGTGCTTCCGCCCATTTAGATACATAATCAATGGCAACGAGAATGTAGAGATTATTATGAGATTTTGGAAATGGACCCATAAAGTCAATACCCCAAATGTCAAATACTTCACATACTTGAATGACATTTTGTGGCATTTCATCACGTTGACTTATTTTTCCGGCCCTTTGACAAGCATCACAGGTGCATCTTTGAAAATTGTAGGCCAATAGAATCCAGCATCGTAAACTTTCTTGCCGTAAGTTGAGGCCCTTAATGCCCTCCTGTTGGTCCTTTGTGACAATGGTTTAAGATTTGACTAGCTTCATCTTCGAATACACATCGGCGTATTATTCCATCGGGAAAACTTTTAAACAAATGTGGATCTTCCCAGAAATAGTGTTTTATATCACTAAAGAATTTCTTTCGTTTTTGGTACGATAATCCTTTTTCAAGGAATCCACATACTAAGTAGTTTGCATAGTCTGCAAACCATGGAATTTCATTATATTCTATCTTTAATAGATATTCATCAGGAAAGTTGTCTTGTATGGCCGATTCATTTAGAACTTCTAATTCGGGATTTTCAAGACGAGAAAGATGATCAGCGGCGAGATTTTCTGCTCCCTTTTTATCTCGGATTTCAATATCGAACTCTTGTAAGAGTAAGATCCAACAGATTAATCGTGGTATAGCATCTTGTTTCGAAAATAGGTATCTAAGAGCAGAATGGTCGGTATAGACCACCGTTTTAGCTAGAACGAGATATGAACGAAATTTGTCAAAAGCAAAGATAATAGCAAGGAGTTCTTTTTCAGTAGTTGTATAATTCATTTTTGCTCCTTGTAACGTCTTACTAGCATAATATATAGGTTGAAATCGTTTTTCAATCCTTTGTCCTAAAACGGCTCCCATTGCAAAATCACTTGCATCGCATATAAGTTCAAACGGTAGATTCCAATTTGGAGTTATCATGATCGGCGCATTAGTGAGTTTTTCTTTAAGTATATTAAGATTTGATACATTCATCTGAAAAGATGAATGGAGCATCCTTTTCAAGGAGTTTATTCATAGGAGTGGCAATTTTAGAAAAATATTTTATGAAACGTCGGTAAAAACCGGCATGCCCTAGAAAACTCCTAACTCCTCTAACATTGGTGGGATGTGGAAGTTTAGCAATTACATCTACTTTAGCTCTATCCACTTCAATTCCTTCCTTTGAAATTTTATGACCAAGAACGATCCCTTCTTTAACCATGAAATGGCATTTCTCCCAATTAAGTACTAGATTTGATTGTTCGCATCTAATAAGCATTCGTTCAAGATTAACTAGACATGTTTCAAAAGTATCACCAAAGACTGAAAAGTCATCCATGAAAACTTCCATGCATTCTTCTATCATGTCGTGAAAAATCGCCATCATGCACCTTTGAAAGGTTGCAGGGGCGTTGCAAAGTCCAAATGGCATGCATTTGTAAGCAAAAGTACCATAAGGGCACGTGAATGTGGTTTTCTCTTGGTCCTCGGGTGCTATTGGAATTTGAAAATATCCGGAAAAACCATCAAGAAAACAATAGTAACTATTTCCGGCTAATCTTTCCAACATTTGATCAATGAAAGGTAAGGGAAAGTGATCTTTTCTGGTGGCGTCATTTAATTTTCTATAATCAATACAAACATGCCATCCTGTTATAGTCCTAGTAGGAATAAGCTCATTTTTCTCATTCGTGATGACAGTCATGCCACCCTTCTTAGGTACGCATTGAACTGGGCTTACCCATGGACTATCAGAGATTGGATATATTAAACCTGCATCAAGCAGTTTAATAATTTCTTTCTTAACAACATCTTGCATATTAGGATTTAGCCTTCGTTGGTGTTGCACATACGTTTTATGACCTTCTTCCATAAGGATTTTATGTGTGCAATACGAAGGACTTATTCCTTTAATATCATGAATCTTCCATGCAATAGCTGGTTTATGAGCTTTTAGCACAGAAATGAGTTGAGATTTTTCATTTTCAGTAAGAGAAGACGATATTATTACAGGTAATTCAGATTCACCATGTAAATAAGCATATTCCAAATGGTTTGGAAGTGGCTTTAACTCTAATGTTGGTGGTTTTTCTATAGATGATTTATATCGATATTTGTCTTCTTCTTTTAGCATTTGAATTTTTTCTGTTGTTGGTTCATATCCATTAGCCATAAGTGTAGCTAACATTTCAGTTTCATCAATTGGTTCAGTTCCTTCTCCTAAAGAACATTCTCCTGTTCCTTGTAATTCTGGAAATTCTTCTAACAATTCTGCATGTGATTCTATAGTTTGAATATAATAACATGTATCATCTGCAGATTGCGGTTGTTGCGTTGCTCTATCAACTGAAAAGGTAACACTCTCGTCCTCTATACTTAGGGTCATTTTCTTACCGAACACGTCTATTATTGCTTTAGCCGTGTTTAAGAATGGTCTTCCTAATATGAGAGGAACTCGAGAATCTTCTTCCATGTCCAGAATAATAAAATCTACTGGAAATACTAAAGTACCAACTTTAACTAGCATGTTCTCCATTATCCCTCTAGGATATTTTCCTGATCTATCGGCTAGTTGTATACTTATTCGTGTAGGTTTCAATTCTCCAAGGTCTAGTTTAGCGTATAATGAATACGACATTAAATTTATACTAGCACCTAAGTCTGCCAATGCTTCTATTGAACTAAGACTACCCAAAAAACATGGAATTGTGAAACTTCCTGGATCTGATAATTTTTCTGGTATCTTATTCAACAGCACTGCAGAACAATTAGCATTCATAGTAACAGCCGAGAGTTCTTCCATTTTCTTTCTATTTGTGATTAGATCTTTCAAGAATTTGGCATATCTAGGCATTCCTGATATCACATCAATGAAAGGAAGATTTACATTTATTTGTTTAAACATATCCAAGAATTTGGATTGCTCGGCTTCAAGTCTCTCTTTTTTCATTTTACTCGGGTAAGGAAGCGGTGGTTGGTATGGTTTAACATAAGGTTTAGCCTTAACTGTGTTATCTTCATTAACCTTTTCAACTACCGGTTCTTTTTCCTTATCTTGATCAGACTGTGGTTCTTGTGGAGTAGGAATTGCTTCATCAGAAATTACAGGCATTTCAGGTGGTTTAAGTGTAATACTTCGGGGGTTAGTATTTGTATCAATAGGTAGACTTCCTGGTTTTCTTTCACCTATTAACCTTGCTAGGTTACTTACTTCTTGTTCCAAATTTTGAATAGAAGCTTGTTGATTTCTAAATGCTTGAGCATTTTGTTCATTCATTTGTTTCTGAGATGTGAAAAATTGAGTTTGAGATTCAACTAGCTTTGACATCATATCTTCTAAATTTGGCTTTTTATCATCGGTTTGTGGTGGTTTGTTTTGAAAATTAGGTATTTGCTGATTATAAGTATTATTAGATACTTGTTGATTGCTTGGACCTTGTTGGTTGTTGTATGGAACATTTCGGTTATAATTCTGGTTTTGATTGTAGATTGGTCTTGGCGGTTGATAATTATTCTGATAATTATTTCCCGGCCTTTGGTTTATGTATGAAACATTCTCTCTTTGTTCCATTGTTAGTTCAATACGGAGACAATCTTTTGTCAAATGTGGTCCTCCACACTGCTCACAACTAATTCGTATTGAGTGAATATCCTTAGTCATCTTTTCCATTCGTCTCTCGACAGCATCTATCTTTGCAGAAATGGAATCTAAGTCATGGCTAGAATTGGCTCTAGCTGCTTTAAATGATCTAACGATATATTTTTCTTGGTGTCACTCATGTGAGTGGGAAGCAGTGTTATCAATAATTTTGTAAGCATCAGTTGCGGTTTTCTTCATAATGGAACCACCAGCTGCTATATCGATGTCTTTTCTTGTAGTGATGTCGCATCCTTGGTAGAATATTTGTACTATTTGACAAGTGTCTAAACCATGTTGCGAACATCCTCTTAATAACTTTCCAAATCTTGTCCAAGCCTCATATAGAGTTTCATTTGGCTTTTGTGTGAACGTAACAATTTCTCCTTGAAGTTGTAACAACTCAAACCAACACCCGACAAAACCTTGTGAAAATACGAAATAAAAAAAAAAATTCTGTTGCAGACCATCGGCGCGCCGCGCCATATCTGGCTGTCCCCGGGACTTTTAACCGCGAAAAGATTGACTAGTTCCCGGCACTTTTAGACAAAACGCTTTTTACCATACAACCAAATATGTAAAACTAACATGTTTCAAACATAAAATTAAAGTTTTACAAGCGGGGCCCACACGACCCAAATTACAAGTTTAGTACAATTTAGGAGTTTCGACCACCAAAAAGTTTAAGTTCCAAACTACACGATGAGCATGGCGTTTGGGATTAAACTACCCAACTATCGGTGGGAGAGCTACTAAAACCAAAAGCGTCCTTTAGCAACAAGCGGGATCCCTAGTCCAAAACGATGCCCTTACCCTTGTCCAACACCGAACCTATAAAAGTGGTAAACAACGAGAGGGTAAGCAAAGCTTAGTGAATGCAATAATTACACATACATATATATCGCCCATCTATTTGCAATCACAACACAAGATACCTCGTACGAAACGTGTAACACAAAAGCATGTCATCAACCTCAAACACTTAACAAGTCATACAATAACATAATCGAGTTAGCATATACTCAACACAACCATAAATAATTTAGCATGCTAAATATCAACAAATCTTAATATGGTTAACCATGACGCTATGGTGCTACCGGCTCGTGGTTCACACCATACGCATTGAGTCTCACTCGTTTATAGTGCTACCGGCTCGTGGTTCACACTTTGTTTATAGTGCTACCGGCTCGTGGTTCACACTCGATGCTACCGGCTCGTGGTTCACATCAATTATTTTATAGTGCTACCGGCTCGTGGTTCACACTCGATGCTACCGGCTCGTGGTTCACATCAATTTACACACATGCTATGGTACTACCGGCTCGATGGTTCATACCATAACACCCACAAATAAACACGCCATATACACGAATGCATAATTATTCCACTCACCTCAAAATCTCTTGGTGAAAGATAACCGAGCTTGAACACTTCAATGTAACGCACCTATTACATTTATCACAATATCAAAATCACAACTCGAGTTGGTCAACACTCTAAAGCTCACTCCTAGTGTTAATTTGACCCATGGTGCAAATCCGACCCATTTGCACCCTTAACCCTAAAATCGGGTTAACTCATCACAAAACCCTATCATTAACCAAAGTAGGTTCATTACACATTTTAACACTAGTTTTAGGCTTCAGCCACACATATTAATTAGCTTAGGTTCATTTTGACCCATTTGACACTTTCAAAGTCAACCTACCCATTTTGGGTCAACCACTAACCCATTTACACCCATTTACATAAATCATGGTGTTCTAGCAATTTTACTAGCTAATTAGGGTTCTCTAACAACAATTAACTCTTCCAAACCCTAGTTAACCCAATATTGAGTCTACATGACTCAAATTACCCTAGAACACCCAAAACACTAACAAAATGGGTTTTATGTTCATCTTCACCCCAAACCCTAGACCTAAATCAAATTAAACAAAGAAATTAAGATTAGAGCATACCACAACTATCACAACAAAGCTAGAGGGAAGGCGAACAACTTTAATGCTTGGACTTAAGCAAGAAACCTTCTTCTTCTTCTCCAAAATGGGGTTTCCCTCACTAAAAGCCACTCTCTCTCTAGAATTGATTTGGATAAGTGTTGGTAGTTGTGGAAGGAGTAAATGAACTCCCCAAAACTGATCTAAGGCATTAAATCCAGCCTCCAAGTGATTTTACCAAAATACCCTCAAAATATCTAATTTAAAAGAAAGAGAGAATCTGTCACAGACAGATGGCGCGGCGCGCCACCAGGCCGCGCGGCGCGCAACTCTCCCAGTCCAGCTCCTTTTGCCTTTTTAAAATATATACAACCAAACCCCGATTCGAGTACCGCACAATACACTTATATACACATGTGTACACTTCAATTATTCGGGTCTTACAACTCTCCCCCACTTATTCGGATTGCGCCCTCGCAATCCAAGCTGCATGACAAGAGGGAAGATACACTAACACGAACTCTTCGGGTTCCCAAGTGAACTCGGAACCCTTGCTACGCCGCCATTGGACTTTAAAAGTCCTCACTTCTTTATGTCTCAACCTCTTAACTTTCTCATCGAGTATGGCGACCGGTTCTTCGACATATTCCAACTTGTTGTTTAGCTTGATCTCGTCTAAAGGCATCCATAAGGAATCATCCGCAAGACACTTACGGAGGTGGGAAACATGGAATGTATTATGGATCCCCGCAAGCTCTTCGGGTAATTCCAATCGATATGCAACTTCGCCAACACGAGCTAAAACCTTGAATGGCCCAATAAACCGAGGAGCTAACTTTCCCCGTTTTCGAAATCGAATAATACCCTTCCATGGCGAAACTTTAAGCATCACCATGTCGCCTTCTTGAAATTCGATCGTTCGCCTACGTTTGTCGGCATACGACTTTTGCCTATCTTGAGCCTTCTTCAAATGTTCCCGAATAATATCAATCTTGTTGTTCGTCTCCAAAACCAAATCGGTACTCCCGATCTCTCGTTGACCCACTTCTCCCCAACAAACGGGAGTTCGACATCTACGCCCATAGAGCATCTCATACGGTGGCATCCCGATACTAGTATGATAACTATTATTGTACGAGAATTCCACCAAAGGCAAATGCTCGTCCCAACTACCACCAAAATCAATAATGCACGCCCGTAACATATCTTCTAGAGTTTGGTTCGTACGTTCGGTTTGACCGTCCGTTTGAGGATGATACGCCGTGCTCAACTTCAATTGCGTACCCATATCTTCATGAAACTTTTCCTAAAATCGAGATGTAAAACGGGTATCTCGATCCGAGATAATAGATATAGGAACCCCATGACGAGCGACCACTTCCTTGATAAACAACTTAGCCAAGGTCTCCGACGATATTGCTTCTTTAATGGGAAGAAACAAAGCGCTTTTCGTCAACCGATCAACTATAACCCAAATCGAATCATATTGAGTCCTCGCCGTCTTAGGTAACTTAGTGATGAAATCCATGGTAATGTGCTCCCATTTCCACTTCGGGATCTCTAACGGTTGCAACTTACCATACGGCTTTTGGTGCTCGGCTTTAACTTGCAAGCAAGTAACACATCGTTCAACATATTTCACAACATCGCGTTTCATGCCCGGCCACCAATAGTCTTTCTTCAAGTCGTGATACATTTTTGTCGCGCCCGGATGAATAGAATATTTTGACTTATGTGCCTCGTCAAGTAGCACCCGTCGGTAATCACCCATCTTAGGCACCCACACCCTTCCTTGAAACGACAATAAACCCCGCAGGCCCATAGTAATGAATTCCGATTGGCCCACAATTCGCTCCGCATGCTTATTGTGAACATAAGCCTCTATTTGATCTTCACCCATCTTTTCAAGAAAGTCGTTAGTGATAACCAAACGTAACGATGCTACACGTATCGCCGGATGTTGAGTCTTTCGACTTAACGCATCCGCGACCACATTCGCCTTACCCGGATGATAAAGTATCTCACAATCATAGTCCTTTACTACATCCATCCACCTACGTTGACGATAATTCAAATCTCTTTGAGTGAAAAGATGTTTCAAATTTTTATGATCCGAATATATCGTACACTTGACACCATACAAGTAATGGCGCCAAATTTTCAACGCATGCACAACCGCCGCCATCTCTAAATCGTGAGTCGGGTACCTCGTCTCGTACTCATTTAATTGTCGAGAGGCATAAGCAATGACTTTACCCCTTTGCATAAGAACACACCCGAGCCCATTTAAGGAAGCATCACAATAAACTACCATATCTTCGACACCTTCCGGTAACACTAACACCGGAGCCTGACATAACTTCTCTTTTAACAATTGAAAAGCAATTTCTTGCTCGTTCTCCCAAACAAACTTCGCATTCTTCCTTGTCAATTTCGTCAACGAAGAAGCGATCTTAGAAAAATCTTGGATAAACCGACGATAATAACCGGCCAACCCGAGAAAACTCCGGATTTCCGTAGGCGTAGTCGGTCGTCCCCAACTCTTCACCGTCTCAATCTTCCCCGGATCCACTTGGATACCGCCTTCGTTCACAATATGGCCAAGAAATTGGACCTCTCTTAGCCAAAATTCACATTTAGAGAATTTTGCATACAACTTCTCCTTTCTTAATGTCTTCAAAACTTCACGCAAGTGACGTTCATGTTCGTGCATACTTTTCGAGTAGACTAGTATGTCGTCAATGAACACAATGACCGACTTGTCCAACATAGGTTGGCACACCCGGTTCATAAGATCCATGAATGCCGCCGGTGCATTCGTAAGACCAAAAGGCATAACCACAAACTCATAATGCCCATAACGCGTTCGGAAAGCCGTTTTCTCAATGTCTTCCTCACGGACCCGCATTTGATGATAGCCGGACCGTAGGTCGATCTTAGAGAAATACGTCGCGCCTTGAAGTTGATCAAACAAATCGTCAATCCTAGGTAAAGGATAACGATTCTTGATCGTCACTTTATTTAACTCACGGTAATCGATGCACATACGCATACTACCATCTTTCTTCTTCACGAATAAGACCGGAGCCCCCCACGGCGAAGCACTCGGTCGGATAAAACCTTTCTCAAGCAACTCTTGAATTTGATTCAACAACTCTTGCATTTCCGTTGGTGCTAAACGATAAGGAGTTTTAGCGATGGGGGTAGCCCCCGGAACCAACTCAATGCGAAACTCGACTTGTCTTTCCGCCGGAACACCCGGTAACTCATCCGGAAAAACGTCTTCAAACTCATTAACTACCGGAATTTCACGAATAGGTGGTGGCTCATTACGAGTATCAACAACATGAGCAAGGAAAGCCATGCCACCGGTAACAACGGAACGACGCGCCCGTGCAAAAGTGCATATCGGCACCGTTCTTCTTCTCTTATCACCATGAATAATCATTTCTCCCCCACTTGGGGCCTTAACACGAATAAACTTGTCATGGCATGCAATATCGGCTCTGTAATGATCGAGCCAATCCATACCAACGACAATATCAAAATCGCCCAAGGTCATTGGAATGAGATTAATTTTAAAAGTTTCGGCACCAAAAACAACATCACAATTCCTACACACATCAACCACTAGCACCGTCTTGCCGTCCGCTATTTCGACTTCTACCGGACGACTTAACTTAGCTAACGGTCTATCAAGTTTAGGCACAAATTTAGGAGTAACAAACGACAAATTTACACCGCTATCAAAAAGAATTCTCGCCGGATTAGAATTAACCATAAAAGTACCTGAGACAACTTCGTTCGATTGTTTGGCTTCATCATTAGTCATCAAATAGTTGCGACCTTTAGCCGTACCCGCCGCCCTCTCCAACCTTTTCACATTATCATTTCGCAAGTCGGGACACTCCGGCTTCTTATGCCCCTCTTTGCCGCAATTAAAGCAAGTAACCTTGGTCGACGCCTTAGGACATTCGCAAGCCATGTGCCCTCTTTGATTACAATTAAAGCAAGTGGGTCCAAAACTCCCAGAACCACCCTTCTTCGCACTATTAACGCTCTCGGCGCCTCTTTTGGACTTCTTGTTTGAAAAATTCGAATGGCTCGATCCTTCAAACTTCCTTTTCGAAAAAGTAAAATCACTCTTCCTAGGCACCTCCGGCTCAAAACCCCGAGCCAACTCAAACAATTCATCAAAAGTCTTAGCCATACCCCGGCTAATCTTGCTCTTGTAGTCGGCATTCAAGGTACGATCAAAATCTTTCATAAGCTTATGATCATCACCCACATACTCCGGGCAAAAACGAGTCTTTGCCAAGAATGTAGACTTGAGGGTAACTAAATCCATGGAACCTTGTTGCAAATGATGCAACTCGTCCCGGATTCGATCAAGATCGGATGAAGTTCGGTATTCCTTGAAAAACTCTTTCTTGAACTCCTCCCATGTCAAGTCCATGCATTGCTCTTCGCCATACAAATTGATTTTATCATCCCACCACAACTTGCCCTCTTCACGTAACATGCTAGACCCAAACCTCGTCTTCTTCTCGGGAGGACACTCCGCGGTACGAAAGGCCCCCTCGATGTCCGAAATCCAACAAGTACTTTTCAACGGATCCCTCACCCCATTAAACGTCGGAGGTTGAGTATCCTTAAAATTTTTGTAGTGGAAGTCTCTCTTTCCATCACCCCCTTCACCTCGAGGATAAACGTTTCTAGCATCAAGGGCCTCTTCAATAGTGGCCTTCATTCGTTCGTTTATCATTTCGGTCACTTGCCCATCGACCGACTCTTGGAAGACCTTTCGAACGTCCGCAAGAAAATCCGATTTCAACTTCTTAAAGACGGCCTCGACCTTGGTCGAGAACTCGGCGTCTTCACTTGTACTTCCGTTATCGTGATCGGGACTGTTTCTCGTCTTCATTCTATAAAACGAATTAGCTTAAACCACGAAACGAAAGGGCAAATATACACAATTACATACATATACGCCTCACTACCCCATCTCGCTTAACAATCGTCGTACATTGCTTGTTTGACCCGATTTGCACCCGTAGTAATGGTAGCTAGTCATTACTATGCGAGCACGTCGCGCTAACTCGCTAGTACAACGTCCATCTCGCTTGATGATTGCTAAACACAACACAAACAAATAGCGCATGATTAGTTCACATAAACCTATGCACTAATCATTCCGATCCGACCCAAAGTCCTACAAGTCCCGCATAATCACGCACACAAAAGTCTAAGTCTAGGCGCCTATCTCAAGTCACCTAAATCCCTTAGACCATGCTCTGATACCACTTGTAACAACCCAAACCAACACCCGACAAAACCTTGTGAAAATACGAAATAAAAAAAAAAAATTCTGTTGCAGACCATCGGCGCGCCGCGCCATATGGCCCGCGCGCCGCGCCGTATCTGGCTGTCCCCGGGACTTTTAACCGCGAAAAGATTGACTAGTTCCCGGCACTTTTAGACAAAACGCTTTTTACCATACAACCAAATATGTAAAACTAACATGTTTCAAACATAAAATTAAAGTTTTACAAGCGGGGCCCACACGACCCAAATTACAAGTTTAGTACAATTTAGGAGTTTCGACCACCAAAAAGTTTAAGTTCCAAACTACACGATGAGCATGGCGTTTGGGATTAAACTACCCAACTATCGGTCAAACTCCGAAGCTACTAAAACCAAAAGCGTCCCTTAGCAACAAGCGGGATCCCTAGTCCAAAACGATGCCCTTACCCTTGTCCAACACCGAACCTATAAAAGTGGTAAACAACGAGAGGGTAAGCAAAGCTTAGTGAATGCAATAATTACACATACATATATATCGCCCATCTATTTGCAATCACAACACAAGATACCTCGTACGAAACGTGTAACACAAAAGCATGTCATCAACCTCAAACACTTAACAAGTCATACAATAACATAACCGAGTTAGCATATACTCAACACAACCATAAATAATTTAGCATGCTAAATATCAACAAATCTTAATATGGTTAACCATGACGCTATGGTGCTACCGGCTCGTGGTTCACACCATACGCATTGAGTCTCACTCTTTTATAGTGCTACCGGCTCGTGGTTCACACTTTGTTTATAGTGCTACAGGCTCGTGGTTCACACTCGATGCTACCGGCTCGTGGTTCACATCAATTATTTTATAGTGCTACCGGCTCGTGGTTCACACTCGATGCTACCGGCTCGTGGTTCACATCAATTTACACACATGCTATGGTACTACCGGCTCGATGGTTCATACCATAACACCCACAAATAAACACGCCATATACACGAATGCATAATTATTCCACTCACCTCAAAATCTCTTGGTGAAAGATAACCGAGCTTGAACACTTCAATGTAACGCACCTATTACATTTATCACAATATCAAAATCACAACTCGAGTTGGTCAACACTCTAAAGCTCACTCCTAGTGTTAATTTGACCCATGGTGCAAATCCGACCCATTTGCACCCTTAACCCTAAAATCGGGTTAACTCATCACAAAACCCTATCATTAACCAAAGTAGGTTCATTACACATTTTAACACTAGTTTTAGGCTTCAACCACACATATTAATTAGCTTAGGTTCATTTTGACCCATTTGACACTTTCAAAGTCAACCTACCCATTTTGGGTCAACCACTAACCCATTTACACCCATTTACATAAATCATGGTGTTCTAGCAATTTTACTAGCTAATTAGGGTTCTCTAACAACAATTAACTCTTCCAAACCCTAGTTAACCCAATATTGAGTCTACATGACTCAAATTACCCTAGAACACCCAAAACACTAACAAAATGGGTTTTATGTTCATCTTCACCCCAAACCCTAGCCCTAAATCAAATTAAACAAAGAAATTAAGATTAGAGCATACCACAACTATCACAACGAAGCTATAGGGAAGGCGAACAACTTTAATGCTTGGACTTAAGCAAGAAACCTTCTTCTTCTTCTCCAAAATGGGGTTTCCCTCACTAAAAGCCACTCTCTCTCTAGAATTGATTTGGATAAGTGTTGGTAGTTGTGGAAGGAGTAAATGAACTCCCCAAAACTGATCTAAGGCATTAAATCCGGCCTCCAAGTGATTTTACCAAAATACCCTCAAAATATCTAATTTAAAAGAAAGAGAGAATCTGTCACAGACAGATGGCGCGGCGCGCCACCAGGCCGCGCGGCGCGCAACTCTCCCAGTCCAGCTCCTTTTGCCTTTTTAAAATATATACAACCAAACCCCGATTCGAGTACCGCACAATACACTTATATACACATGTGTACACTTCAATTATTCGGGTCTTACAGAAGTCTTACGGCTTTTGATGCCGGAAAGAATTGTTTAAGAAATTTTTCAACTAAAACGTCTCATGTATCAATCGCCCCTTCAGGTAACGATTCTAACCAATCTTTGGCTTCTCCCTTTAAAGTCCAGGGAAATAACATGAGATATATCTGTTCATCCTCAACTTCTCGAATTTTAAATAGTGTGCAGATCCTATTAAAGGTACGAAGATGTTCATTTGGATCTTCCTTAGGCGCACAACTAAATTGGCATTGATTAGTTACCATGTGTAGGATTTATCCTTTGATATCATAATCTGGCGCATTAATGTCTGGTTGAGTAATTGCGTGACCTTGGCCAGTGCGTTTAGCTCGCATTCGGTCTTCCATACTTAGAGGTTCCAGATTCTCCATAATTGAATTTGTTGAATCTGAATCACTATAGGATTCTGATTTAATGGTTGGTTCCTCAACAATTTCTGTTTGAATGATTGGTGGTTCCGAAGGAAAGATTAATGGTTCAGGATCTATGAATTGTCCCTGAATATTCTCCGGATTCTCAATTGTGAGGTCGGGTTCAAAAAATGGATTATCGGAAATTTGAATTGGAGTACTTGGTCGACTGGATGACGATTCTAAAGAAAAATCAACGGCGACAATATTTGCTAAATGTCTTGATCGAGTTACAGGTGGTGAACGTAGAAAAGGTGGTGAACGTTTTGCTCGGTGCATTCACTGAATATCCTATTAGTTATAAAAATAAGAAAAATTATATAAGTTATCAAATTAATAGACTTTTCTGAATTTGCCCACGTTTCGAATAGCCAAAAGATGCAGCAGAGGGGCAGGATTCGTTTGGTCTCAATATAATTGAGTACTGTTTGGCTCCAATAACCCTTTCCACGTAGAAATCCAACTATTACTACGAACCAGAAAATTTTGATGTCTATCAATTTAACCACTTAAAATAATTTTTTCGTTGAAATTTAAAGAAATTTTAGATAAGAAATAGAAAAATTCTATGTCCTAAAAACTAGAATGTCCAGAAATAAGAAAGAAAAAGAGCGCGTCGAAAAACGTCGAAAAATAAAAGGCGTCAAAAAATAAAAATAAGAAAGTAGCGCGTCGAAACTTAAAAAGGAACTAAAAACTAAGAATTAAAAATTGCGTCTAAAAATATTAAAGCTTAAAAGAAAAACTATATACGAAATGACAATAACTTAAAAAGGTACTAAAATTTAAAAACGGCGTCGCAAATTTCTAAAGCACTTAAATCTTAGTCTAAAGAAAAAGCACTTAAGGGATTTTACGGCAAAGCCTAAAAATCTAGAAATAAAAATAACTATGGCAAATACTATGTCTTAAAACTAAATACGAGCGAAAAATACAAATATTACGCTAAAACAAATAAAAAGAAACAAAATATAAAAATATAAAAGTTGTAAAAAGTACAATTTTATAAAAATATTATTTTTATATTATTTATTTTATAAAACTATTAATTTTATATATTAATAAAACTAAATAAACTAAATATAAAAAACAAATTAAATACAAAAACTAAAATAAAAATTAAATTAATACACTAAACCTAATTAGGGTTTTGATTAAATAATAATAATAATGATTACTCCGTAATGATTGCAGTGGAAAGTCAAATGTGGCGTGTCAGAGACTCTCATGCGATCGCATGAGAATTTGCCTTCGGGCTCATGCGATCGCATGAGCTAAGGTTTCGGGCCAGAGTACGATAATTAAAAGTGCAATTAAATACAATGACAATAAATAAAAGTGCGATAATTAAAAGTGCAATTAAATATGAAAATAAAGAATTATGCTTATTTAAACTTCCATAATCATGATGTTTGACGTGTTGATTTTAGTTTATTCCCGTGGGTTAATTGTCCTTTGTCCTGGATTATTCAATATGTCCATACGGATTTGTCCATAATAGTCCATCAGTCATAATCATAAAATGCGGAAGTCTTCGCCAAATTATTCTTATTCCCGAAGTCAAATATTCCAACTAATTGGGAATTCGAATTGTAACAAGGTCTTAATACTTTGTTTAATGAATACACCAGGTTATCGACTGCGTGTAAACTAAGATTTTACTACTTTGTTAACAATTACACCAATTACCCTTGAATGTAATCCACCCCTGTTTCAACAAGTCTATTAACTATTAATCCAGTTCCGTGTCCGGTAAAATGAACAATTATTGGTATTTATAGATATCCCGCCCACCGTGCCCAGTCAAGCGTATGTGGTTATATATAAATACGTCAAATTATAAGTCTATATATTAAATTAACGAGGTATCATTTAGTTAATATAAAGCCCATTAATAGCTCATAATCTAATTTCCACAAGTGTCGTTCTTTTGTCCAAACACCAATTATGGTACAAAGCCCAATTACCCAATCTTAATATTTTTAGCCCAACATCATGATTACTTCATCTTAAATAAGCATAATAATAACTTAGCTACGAGACATTAATTTAAAAATAACATTAACCTTAACTTACAGTGATTAAAAATAGCGTAGCGTTACACTGACAGAATTTCTACTTACACCCTTACAACATTCGCTATCATATCCTTATTATTAGAATTTAAAATTAAAATTAAAATTAAAATTATAATATATATATATATATATATATATATATATATATATATATATATATATATATATATATATATATATATATATATATATATATTTTACGTATGATAGAAAGGAAAGAAAGAGATGTTGAATTCGATCACCAAACTGCGAAATTTATAGGACCAGAGCTGAAAAAGGGTGCCATGCGATCGCATGGCTTTTGTGCCTCCAGGACATGCGATCGCATGGGGGTAGGTACCAGCTCACATATTTTTGTTTTCAAGCTTGTCGACTGTAACGACCCGTCAAAATCGGTATTGACGCGGCACGTTAATCATTGATTCCACAGTGAGGTTTTGACCTCTATATGATACGTTTTGATAAAATATTGCATTCATTAAAATAAGTGACTTTCTAAACATAGAAAGTTATAAACATGTGAACGAGTGCTTAGATATAAGCAAAACTCCAAAATACATAAGTCTTTAATTTACAGGTTGACATCACAGTTCAATTATTTATTACACAACGCAGTTTTATTTTGAATGCAATAAACTTTATACAAAGCATGAGAGACTCCATGCAGGCAACAAGCACATCACAGCGGAAGCAGTCTAAGGACCTGAGAATAAAACATGCTAAAAAGTCTACACGAATGTTGGTGAGTTATAGGTTTAATTGCTCGAGTCATAAGTATATAAAGATAGACCACAAGATTTCATCAAAACTTTATCAATAGATTCTATGTAATAGAGCACCCTAGTAACTAAACTTAACGCTATAGTGATAATTACCCCATTCGTTTAAATACACGCAAACCAGCGTGTCTTAAACTCAAATAACATACGTCCGTTAAAAGGCTAGCGCTCTAGCTCGGACGGGGATGTCAAGCCCTATGGATCCATATACAATTATTCGTGCCTACCAGTCCATATCCTATGTACTGGCAGCTACAAGTTACCAAAGCTAAGGGATTTTCGGTTTAACCCAGTGTAGAATTTAGTATGTACTTGTGTCTTATTGCGTTTAAAATAAATTGCATGTATTCTCAGCCCAAAAATATTTAAAGTATTTAAAAAGGGATCTATAACTCACAGTTCAATATTGAGACTCAATATTGTAGGAAAATTGCGTAGACGTAATGATGGTAGACGACTGTATGGTTGGCCTTGGATTCAAGAACAATACCCCGAACAATACCCAATATTTCCTTAGCTTAAAGCGGTTTGAAACCCGAATTAAAACACCCTCAAATGTACTTTATTATTATTAAACTTAAATTAAAATTAAAATTACAATTATAAATTAAAATTTAAATTACATATGAAAATAAAATATGAAGTATATCGTCGAACAAACTGGCCTTTTATAGTACTTTTCGATTTACTGTAGCTCATGCGATCGCATGAGTTTTCAGTGTTTTTACCATGCGATCGCATGGCCGCCTTTTCCGTTTTTGTTTGCTAGTTCGTCGACATCAAATAGTGTTTTACTGTAGCAAATAGTGTTTACTGTAGCAAATCACTGTATCAAGTCGTTTTCACTGTAGCACTGTAGCAAAATACGGTTTCACTGTAGCAAATAGTGTTTTACTGTAGGAAAGTCGTTTTTACTTGTACATATATATATATATATATACATACATATAATTGTTCATGAATCGTCGAGAGTAATAAAAGGTAATTGTATATATGAAACAGTTCTAAAATTTTGAGACTCAATCTAACAGACTTTGTTTAACGTGTTAAAATAATAAATCGTATAGAGAATTGGTTTAAATAAGTCAAAAAATTTCGGGTCATCACAGTACCTCCCCGTTAAAGAAAATTTCGTCCCTAAATTTTGAGTAGTACCTTTTTCATGAGCGATATCAGTGAACAAATGTGGATACTTTTGCTTCATTTGATCTTCACGTTCCCAAGTAAACTCGGGTCCTCGTCTTGCGTTCCAACGAACCCTAACTATCGGTATTTTGCTTTGTTTTAATTGTTTGACCTCACGGTCCATGATTTCAACAAGTTCTTCGATAAAATGGAGTTTATCATTGATTCGTATTTCGTCAAGAGGAATTATGACATCCTCTTCCGCTAAACATTTCTTCAAATTTGACACGTGAAATGTGTTGTGAACACTACTAAGTTCTTGCGGTAGCTTTAATCGATAAGCAACTGTTCCAACTCTTTCTGTGATTTCAAAGGGTCCTACGTACCTAGGACTTAACTTTCCTCGTTTACCGAATTGTACTACGCCTTTCCAGGGTGACACTTTCAACATGACTTTGTCGCCCACTTGAAATTCTAACGGTTTTCTTCTTACATCAGCATAACTCTTTTGGCGACTCATGGTCGTTTTCAATCGCTGTTGTATTTGAATGATCTTTTCGGTGGTTTCATGAATAATTTCTGGTCCAGTAAGTTGTCTTTCTCCTACTTCACTCCAACAGATAGGAGATCTGCACTTTCTACCGTAAAGTGCTTCAAATGGTGCTGCGTTGATGCTCGTATGATAGCTGTTATTGTATGAAAATTCTGCCAACGGTAGTGTCGATCCCAACTGGTTCCAAAGTCAATCACGCATGCCCGTAACATGTCTTCCAATGTTTGTATTGTTCTTTCACTTTGACCATCAGTCTGTGGGTGATAAGCAGTGCTCATATCTAATCGAGTTCCCAATGCTTTTTGTAATGACTGCCAAAAACGTGATGTGAATCGGGTGTCGCGATCAGATATGATGGAGATAGGTACACCATGCCTGGAAACTACTTCCTTCAAATATAGGCGTGCTAATCTTTCCATACTGTCTGTCTCCTTTATTGGTAGGAAGTGAGCTGATTTAGTTAGACGATCAACTATCACCCAAATAGTATCATGACTACTTGCAGTCCTTGGCAATTTCGTAATGAAATCCATGGTTATTCTTTACCATTTCCACTGCTGAATTTCCGGTTGTTGCAGTAATCCTGACGGCTTTTGGTGCTCAGCTTTGACCTTTGCACACGTCAAACATTTGCTTACATAAGTAGCAATTTTTGTCTTCATATTAGGCCACCAATAGAACTTCTTGAGATCGTGGTACATTTTCCCGTTTCCTGGATGAATTGAGTACCTCGTTTTGTGTGCTTCATCCAGTACTAGTTGCCTTAGGTTACCATGTCTTGGTACCCATATCCTACCAGCAAAATACAGGGTTCCATCGGTTTTTACTTCAAGTTGTTTTTCTAACCCTTTGCTCATTTCGCCTTTTTCGGTTTCTGCTTTTAAAGCCTCTAACTGTGCTGCTTGAATTTGCTTTGTGAGATCAGTACGAATTGTAATATTCAAAGCTCGGACCCTAAGAGGTTTTACTCTTTCTTTCCGACTTAGGGCATCAGCTACAACATTAGCCTTTCCGGGGTGGTAACGGATTTCACAATCGTAATCGTTTAACAACTCTACCCAGCGACGTTGCCTCATATTGAGTTGTTTTTGATCAAAAATATGCTGAAGACTCTTATGGTCGGTGTCCACTGTACACTTGGTGCCATATAGATAGTGTCTCCATATTTTGAGTGCAAAAACTACTGCTCCAAGTTCCAAATCGTGCGTCGTATAGTTCTTTTCATGAATTTTTAGTTGCCGTGAGGCATATGCGATAACTTTTGTGCGTTGCATTAATACACATCCTAAACCTTGGCTCGAAGCGTCACAATAGATCACGAAATCATCATTTCCTTCTGGTAATGACAAAATGGGTGCAGACGTTAACTTCTTCTTTAATAACTGGAATGAGGATTCTTGTTCCGTGGACCAATCATACTTCTTTCCCTTTTGAGTCAATGCAGTTAAGGGTTTGGCGATTTTAGAGAAATCTTGAATGAATCTTCGGTAGTAACCAGCAAGACCTAAGAATTGGTGGATTTGTGTTGGAGTCTTCGGTGTTTCCCATTTACTAATGGCTTCGATCTTGGCAGGGTCAACTTTAATTCCATGTTTACTGACAACATGACCCAAAAATTGTACTTCTTGTAACCAGAAATCACACTTCGAAAATTTTGCTTACAATTCTTCTTTCTTGAGTATCTCTAGTACCAGTCTTAAGTGTTGCTCATGTTCTTCCTTGTTCTTCGAGTAAATCAATATGTCGTCGATAAAAACAATGACAAATTTGTCTAAATACGGTCTACAGATGCGATTCATTAGATCCATGCATACTGCTGGAGCATTAGTTAATCCAAAAGGCATGACTAGAAACTCATAGTGGCCGTAACGGGTTTTGAACGCGGTTTTAGAAATATCTTCTTCCTTCACTCTTAGCTGATGATATCCGGAGCGTAGATAAATCTTAGAATAAACACTTGATCCTTGCAATTGATCAAACAAATCATCAATCCTCGGTAATGGGTACCGATTCTTGATCGTTAATTTGTTTAATTCTCGGTAATCTATGCACATTCTCATAGATCCATCCTTCTTCTTGACGAACAGAATAGGAGCACCCCAAGGTGAAAAACTGGGACGAATAAATCCACGGTCCGATAATTCTTGCAACTGGTCTTGTAATTCTTGCATTTCTGAAGGTACAAGTCTATATGGGGATCGGGCTACAGGTGCGGCTCCTGGTATGAGATCAATCTGGAATTCTACACATCTGTGTGGAGGTAGCCCCGGTAATTCTTCTGGAAATACTCCGGGATATTCTCTTACAGCCAGCATGTCATCAATGCTTCTTTCTTCAGTATCGATCTTCTTTACGTGTGCCAGAATAGCATAACAACCTTTTCTTATAAGTTTCTGGGCCTTCATACAGCTGATAAAGTTCAGCTTTGAGTTGCTCTTCTCCCCATAAATTATTAATGACGTTTCATCCTTACGAGGGATGCAGATTGCTTTCTCAGCGCAAACAACTTCCGCTCTTGTTTTGGACATCCAGTCCATGCCAACGATTACGTCAAAACTTCCTAATTCTACGGGTATCAAATCAATTTTGAAGGTTTCACCAGCGAGATTTATTTCGCAACCATGGAAAATTTTATCGGCTTTTATCAGTTTACCATTAGCTAATTCAATAGTATATTTATCGTCTTGAGGCAATTATGCACATTTTAGTTTAGAACTGAAGTCTTTACACATATAACTTCTATCAGCACCCGTATCAAACATAATAGAAGCTAGTTGATTATTAACAGTAAACGTACCCGTGACAAGATTAGGATCCTCACGTGCTTCACTGGTACTAACATTAAATGCCCTCCCACGTGCGGGTTCTTTGTTCTTCTCCTTATCAGGGCATTGATTTATAAAGTGACCAGACTTCCCACATCTAAAACATTTCTTGACATCGGTCGGTTTTGTCTTTACTTCAGAAACGGTGGCATAACAATCTTTCGCCACATGTCCTTTCTTGTTGCACTTATCACAAACCACTTGGCAATAACCTGCATGATGTGTGTAACATCTTTTGCAGAATGGATGGGGTCCCTTATAGTTTGGACTAGCAGTTGCCCCATCTTGTTTACCTTTAAAAGTTTCTTGTTTCTTCAGTTGAGTACTTTTGCCCTTATAGTCTTCCCATTTTATCTTTCCTTCAGTTGTCTTGACTTCGGTAATTGGTGCCTTAATCAAACTCTCTGTGATCTGGTCCATGAGTTGGTGTGCCATTGTCATGGCTTCCTGCATCGTATTCGGTTTGGACGATGTAACATTTCCCTTGATATTGATCGATAAACCGTCAATATACATTTCTATCTTTCGTTTCTCGTTTGGCACCAATTCGGGACACAACAAGGCTAGTTCCATAAAACGCTTTTCATAGTTATTGAGATTCGCGCCGAAAACCTTCAGATTACGTAACTCAGATTCCATTTTTCTGATCTCGTTTCGAGGACAGTACTCCTCGATTAGCATCTTTTCAGTTCTTCCCAAGAGATATCATATGCCGTATCTATTCCTTCTGCTTTAGCATAATTGTTCCACCAAGTAAGTGCACCGTCTTGCAACGTGCACGAAGCATACTTTGACTTGTCTCCGTTCGCACAATTACTGATTTTGAAAACGGACTCCATCTTTTCAAACCATCGGGTTAGACCGACTGGTCCCTCGGTTCCACTAAACGTCTGTGGTTTGCATCCTTGAAAAGTTTTGTATGAGCATCTGTTTCATGAGTTTGTGTTTACGGTTGCTGCTTTGGATGCTGCTTCGGCTGTTGCTTTTGCTGCCTCGGCTGCAGTAATTCTTTCATTCACACGTTTCTCGACTAGTTGCTCAAACTCAGCATCCGACATTTGAGACATGTTTCTTCAATAAACACAACAGATATAATTTAATCATATAGAATATTATAGGTAAAATGAGTTGTCAATAGTTAATCGTAGCATATTAATAATATGAACCGATTATTATAAAAGCCTTTTCTTCTTATTAGCATTTTATAATTATTTCTAGGGTATTACCTACCCGTTAAGTTCATACATAATAGCTAGTACAAGGAATTAACTACTAAAATCCTAATAATATTCCACTATGAAAAATTATAGTGAGTTACTACGTTATTATGTAATAATAATAATAAGAAGTAGTAATAATACAAATAATCATTCCATGCATTTATTATTAATAAACCAAAATAATACAATACCATACAATACCGATATTTTACATATGATTATTCTACATAACAAGATAGAGTAGCACACATAAGCAATAGAATATCGCATGGAAGATTTATGGTTGCGAGGTCGTTTATTCAGAACTATCAGAAACTTCTTCCCATTTGGTTCTCTCTGCCAATTGTTTGTGTGCACATGGTCCGACAGACATTCTGGCAGTGTATTTAATTTTTGGTTGGGGTTTTGAGGTACCCGTTGCCTCAGTGGGTTTAATACAATAAGGGTGGTTACGGATCGAATGGTCCTGTTCCTTTTTAATAATTAAGGACTTTTTATTATTGTGGTTGTTTTTATTATCTATAGCAAGTTGGAATTTCTCCTTAGTGACCTCTTTTATTTCATTAGCGAAATCCTCCTCCTTACTGATCTCGTCTGATGACGAACTGTCTGAGTCATGTGTAGGAGAATATGATGACGAACCGCGAGAATATGTACCGGTGGTCATGAACCGAAATCTGCCAGGCGTAATCGGCACAACCCGCCTGTCGGCGGTATATCTGGACCAATGTACATATTCGTTTAGAAATGGACGATCCTCGTTTACTCCAGGGATCATGGGTCCATGCCAACGATACTGTGGCTCCGAAAAACTAAAGTTGGGTGGTGCTGGAACCTCCTCTGGGTTTACCGGGAGTTGAGATTCCCCGGCTAACACAATTTCTTCTTTAATAGGTATTGGAACGCCCTTTTCAGTTGTGGATAGAATAGATTCAGTGTCCGATTCCGAGTCATACAAAATGATAGGATTAGAAGAAGTCATCTATCACATAATTAAAACAACAATTACGTTAGCATATAAATATATCACATATAATATTTTTGACAAAATGATAAGCAAGAATCGCTAAAAACAGATATGGTCATAGTCCAGACTCACTAATGCATCCTAACAATAACCAGTTAAACACATTAATGCAAATTCTGGTTCCCTATAACCTCATGCTCTGATACCAACTGTAACGACCCGTCAAAATCGGTATTGACGCTGCACGTTAATCATTGATTCCACAGTGAGGTTTTGACCTCTATATGATACGTTTTGATAAAATATTGCATTCATTAAAATAAGCGACTTTCTAAACATAGAAAGTTATAAACATGTGGACGAGTGCTTAGATATAAGCAAAACTCCAAAATACATAAGTCTTTAATTTACAGGTTGACATCACAGTTCAATTATTTATTACACAACGCAGTTTTATTTTGAATGCAATAAACTTTATACAAAGCATGAGAGACTCCATGCAGTCAACAAGCACCTCACAGTGGAAGCAGTCTAAACACCTGAGAATAAAACATGCTAAAAAGTCTACACGAATGTTGGTGAGTTATAGGTTTAATTGCTCGAGTCATAAGTATATAAAGATAGACCACAAGATTTCATCAAAACTTTATCAATAGATTCTATGTAATAAAGCACCCTGGTAACTAAACTTAACGCTATAGTGATAATTACCCCATTCGTTTAAATACACGCAAACCAACGTGTCTTAAACTCAAATAACATACGTCCGTTAAAAGGCTAGCGCTCTAGCTCGGACGGGGATGTCAAGCCCTATGGATCCATATACAATTATTCGCGCCCACCAGTCCATATCCTATGTACTGGCAGCTACTAGTTACCAAAGCTAAGGGATTTTCGGTTTAACTCAGTGTAGAATTTAGTATGTACTTGTGTCTTATTGCGTTTAAAATAAATTGCATGTATTCTCAGCCCAAAAATATTTAAAGTATTTAAAAAGGGATCTATAACTCACAGTTCAATATTGAGACTCAATATTGTAGGCAAATTGCGTAGACGTAATGATGGTAGACGACTGTATGATTGGCCTTGGATTCAAGAACAATACCCCGAACAATACCCAATATTTCCTTGGATTAAAGCGGTTTGAAACCCGAATTAAAACACCCTCGAATATACTTTATTATTATTAAACTTAAATTAAAATTATAATTATAATTATAAATTAAAATTTAAATTACATATGAAAATAAAATATGAAGTATATCGTCGAACAAACTGGCCTTTTATAGTACTTTTCGATTTACTGTAGCTCATGCGATCGCATGAGTTTTCAGTGTTTTTACCATGCGATCGCATGACCGCCTTTTCCGTTTTTGTTTGCTAGTTCGTCGACATCAAATAGTATTTACTGTAGCAAATAGTGTTTACTGCAGCAAATCACTGTAGCAAGTCGTTTCACTGTAGCAATGTAGCAAAATACGGTTTCACTGTAGCAAATAGTGTTTTACTGTAGGAAAGTCGTTTTTACTTGTATATATATATATATATATATATATATATATATATATATATATATATATATATATATATATATATATATATATACATACATATAATTGTTCATGAATCGTCGAGAGTAATCAAAGGTAATTGTATATATGAAACAGTTCTAAAATTTTGAGACTCAATCTAACAGACTTTGTTTAATGTGTTAAAATAATAAATCGTATAGAGAATTGGTTTAAATAAGTCAAAAAATTTCGGGTCATCACATCGACGTTTTAATATATAAATATAATATATAAATAATTATAAGAATTATTTAAATATTATATTATATTTATGTGCATAGTTGACTTGTAATTTTTAGTCCGTTGCGTTGAGCGTTGAGAGTTGGCTTTGGTCCCGGTTCTGGATTTTCGAACGTCCTTGCGTACAATTTTATATCTTGTACTTTGCGTTTTGCATCTTGTACTCTTGTAATTTTGAGACGTTTCTTATCAATAATTAGAACCACTTTGATTGTATTTTGTACTTTTGAGCTTTTTGATCGTTTGCATCTTCAATTCGTCGAATCTGTCTTTTGTCTTCACCTTTTATTATTTAAACGAATATCACTTGTAAATAGAACAATTGCAACTAAAAGCTTGTCTTCCTTGAGGAATAATGCTATGAAATATATGTTCGTTTTTAGAATTATCAACCCCAAACGTCAAATACTTCACATACTTGAATGACATTTTGTGACATTTCATCACGTTGACTTATTTTTCTGGCCCTTTGACCTGCATTACAGGATTTACAAAGAAGGTGTGCGTCTTTGAAAATTGTAGGCCAATAGAATTCAGCATCGTAGACTTTTCTTGCTGTAAGCTGAGGCCCATAATGCCCTCCTGTTGGTCCTGTGTGACAATGGTTTAAGATTTAACTAGCTTCATCTCCGAATACGCATAGGCGTATTATTACATAGGGACAACTTTTAAATAAATGTGGATCTTTCCAAAAATAGTGTTTTATATCACTAAAGAATTTCTTTCGTTTTTGGTACGACACCCCTTTTTCAAGGAATCCACATACTAAGTAGTTTGTATAGCCTGCAAACCATGAAATTTCAATATAATCAATCTTCAAAAGATATTCATCAAGAAAGTTATCTTGTATAGCCGATTCATTTAGAACTTTTAATTCAGGATTTTCAAGACGAGAAAGATGATCAGCTGCGAGATTTTCTGCTCCCTTTTTGTCTCGGATCTCAATATCGAATTCTTGTAAGAGTAAGATCCAACGGATTAATCGTGGTTTGGCATCTTGTTTCGAAAATAGGTATCTAAGAGCAGAATGGTCGGTATAGACCACCGTTTTAGCTAGAACGAGATATGAACGAAATTTGTCAAAAGCAAAGACAATAGCAAGGAGTTATTTTTCAGTAGTTGTGTAATTCGTTTGTGCTCCTTGTAACGTCTTACTAGCGTAATAAATAGGTTGAAATCGTTTTTCAATCATTTGTCCTAAAACGGCTCCCATTGCAAAATCACTTGCATCGCATGAGTTCAAATGGTAGATTCCAATTTGGAGTTATCATGATCGGCGCATTAGTGAGTTTTTCTTTAAGAATATTAAAAGATTTGATGCATTCATCTAAAAATATGAATGGAGCATCTTTTTCAAGGAGTTTATTCATAGGAGTGGCAATTTTAGAAAAATCTTTTATGAAACGTCGGTAAAAACCGGCATGCCCTAGAAAACTCCTAACTCCTCTAACATTAGTGGGATGTGGAAGTTTAGCAATTACATCTACTTTAGCTCTATCCACTTCAATTCCTTCCTTTGAAATTTTATGACCAAAAACGATGCCTTCTTTAACCATGAAATGGCATTTCTTCCAATTAAGTACTAGATTTGATTGTTCGCATCTAATAAGCATTCGTTCAAGATTAACTAGACATGTTTCAAAAGTATCACCGAAGACTGAAAAGTCATCCATGAAAACTTCCATGCATTCTTCTATCATGTCGTAAAAAATGGTCATCATGCACCTTTGAAAGGTTGCAGGGGCGTTGCAAAGTCCAAATGGCATGCGTTTGTAAGCAAAAGTACCATAAGGTCACGTGAATGTGGTTTTCTCTTGGTCCTCGGGTGCGATTGGAATTTGAAAGTATCCGGAGAAACCGTCAAGAAAACAATAGTAACTGTTCCCAGCTAACCTTTCCAACATTTGATCAATGAAAGGTAAGGGAAAGTGATCTTTTCTGGTGGCGTCATTTAATTTTCTATAATCAATACAAACACGCCATCCCGTTACAGTCCTAGTAGGAATAAGCTCATCTTTTTCATTTGTGATGACAGTCATGCCACCCTTCTTAGGTACACATTGAACTGGGCTTACCCATAGACTATCAGAGATTGGATAAATTAAACCTGCATCGAGAAGTTTAATAATTTCTTTCTTAACAACATCTTGCATATTAGGATTTATTCTTCATTGGTGTTGCACATATGTTTTATGACCTTCTTCCATAAGGATTTTATGTGTGCAATACGAAGGACTTATGCCTTTAATGTCATGAATCTTTCATGCAATAGCTGGTTTATGAGCTTTTAGCACAGAAATAAGTTGAGATTTTTCATTTTCCGTAAGAGAAGACGATATTATTACAGGTAATTCAGATTCACCATGTAAATAAGCGTATTCCAAATGGTTTGGAAGTGGCTGTAACTCTAATATCGGTGGTTCTTCTATCGATGATTTATATCGATATCTGTCTTCCTCTTTTAGCATTTGAAGTTCTTCTATTGTTGGTTCGTAATCATTAGCTATGAGTGTAGCTAACATTTCAGCTTCATCAATTGGTTCAGTTCCTTCCCCTAAAGAACATTCTCCTGTTCCTTGTAATTCTGGAAATTCTTCTAACAATTCTGCATGTGAATCTATAGTTTGAATATAATAAAATGTATCATCTGTAGATTGCGGTTGTTGCATGGCTCTATCAACAGAAAAGGTAACACCCTCGTCCTCTATACTTAGGGTCAGTTTCTTACCGAACACGTCTATTATTGCTTTAGCCGTGTTTAAGAATGGTCTTCCTAATATAAGAGGAACTCGAGAATCTTCTTCCATGTCCAGAATAACAAAATCTACTGGAAATACTAAAGTACCAACTTTAACTAGCATGTTTTCCAATATCCCTCTAGGATATTTTACTGATCGATCGGCTAGTTGTATGCTTATTCTTGTTGGTTTCAATTCTCCGAGGTCTAGTTTAGCGTATAGTGAATACGGCATTAAATTTATACTAGCACCTAAGTCTGCCAGTGCTTCTATTGAACTAAGACTACCCAGAAAATATGGAATTGTGAAACTTCCTGGATCAGAGAGTTTTTCTGGTAGCTTATTCAATAGCACTGCAGAACAATTAGCATTCATTGTAATAGCCGAGAGTTCTTCCATTTTCTTTCTATTTGTGATTAGATCTTTCAGGAATTTAGCATATCTTGGCATTCCTGAAATCACATCAATGAAAGGAAGGTTGACATTTATTTGTTTAAACATATCCAAAAATTTAGATTGCTCGGCTTCAAGTCTTTCTTTTCTCATTTTACTCGGGTAAGGAAGCGATGGTTGGTATGGTTTAACATAAGGCTTTGCCTTAACTGTGTTATCTTCATTAACTTTTTCAACTACCGGTTCTATTTCCTTCTCTTGCTTAGGCTGTAGTGCTTGTGGAGTAGGAATAGAGTCATCAGAAATTACAGGTATTTTAGGTGGTTTAAGTGTAATACCACTTCTTGTGGTAATGACTTTATCTGTTTCATTCCGGGGGTTAGCATTTGTATCGCTAGGTAGACTCCCTGATTTTCTTTCACCTATCAACCTTGCTAGGTTACTTACTTCTTGTTCCAGATTTTGGATTGAAGCTTGTTGATTTCTAAATGCTTGAACATTTTGTTCATTAGTTTGTTTCTGAGATGTGAAAAACTGCGTTTGAGATTCAACTAGCTTCGACATCATATCTTCTAAATTTGGCTTTTTATCATCGGTTTGTGGTGGTTTATTTGAAAAAATAGGTCTTTGTTGGTTGTATGTATTATTAGATACTTGTTGATTGCTAGGACCTTGTTGGTTGTTGTATGGAACATTTCGGTTATAATTCTGATTTTGATTGTAGTTTGGTCTTAGCGGTTGATAATTATTTTGATAATTATTTCCAGGCCTTTGGTTCATGTATGAAACATTATCTCTTTGTTCCATTGTTTATTCAATACTGAGACAATCTTTTGTCAAATGTGATCCTCCACACTGCTCACAACTAATTCGTATTGCGTGAATATCTTTAGTCATCTTTTCCATTCATCTCTCACAAGCATCTAACTTTGCGGAAATGGAATCAAAGTCATGGCTAGAATCGACTCTAGCCGTTTTAGATGATCTAACGATGTCTTTTTCTTGATGCCAATCATGTGAGTGGGAGGCTGTGTTATCAATAATTTTGTAAGCTTCAGTTGCGGTTTTCTTCGTAACGGAACCACCAACTACTATGTCGATGTCTTTTCGTGTAGTAATGTCGCATCCTTGGTAGAATATTTGTACTATTTGATAAGTGTCTAAACCATGTTGAGGACATCCTCTCAACAACTTTCCGAATCTTGTCCACGCCTCATATAGAGTTTCATTTGGCTTTTGTGTGAACGTAACAATTTCTCCTGGAAGTCTCACGGCTTTAGATGCCGGAAAGAATCTTTTAAGAAATTTCTCAACTAAAACATCCCATGTATCAATCGCCTCTTCAGGTAACGATTCTAACCAATCTTTGGCTTCTCCCTTTAAAGTCCAGGGAAATAACATGAGATAGATCTGTTCATCCTCAACTTCTCTAATTTTGAATAGAGTACAGATCCTATTAAAGGTACGAAGATGTTCGTTTGTATCTTCTTTTGGCGTACCACTAAATTGGCACTGATTAGTTATCATGTGTAGGATTTGTCCTTTGATTTTATAATCTGGCGCATTAATGTCTGGTTGAGTAATTGCATGACCTTGGCCCGTGCGTGTAGCTCTCATTCGATCTTCCATACTTAGAGGTTGCTAATTTTCCATGATTGAATTTGTTGAATCTGAATCACTAGGGGATTCTGATTTAATGGTTTCTTCCACGACAATCTCTGGTTGTATGATTTGTGGTTCAGGAGGAATAATTAGTGGTTCAGGATCTCTGAATTATCTTTGAATATCCTCCGGACTCTCAATTGTGAGGTCGGGTTCAAAAAATGGATTATCGAAAATTTGAATTGGAGTACTTGGTCTACTAGATGATGATTCTAAAGAAAAATCAACGGCGACGATATTGGTTAGATGCCTTGATCGAGTTACAGGAGGTGAACGTATGAAAGGTGGTGAACGTTTTACTCAGTGCTTTCACTAAATATCCTATTAGTTATAAAAAAATAAAAAAATTTATAAGTTATCAAATTAATAGACTTTTCTGATTTTGCCCACGTTTCTAATAGCCAATAGATGCAGCAGGTAGCCAGGACCCTTTAAATCGGAAGCCGAAAACTCGCCACTAACATATCCAACTATTACTACGAACCAGATAATTTTGGATGTCTATCAATTTAACAACTTAAAATAAATTTTTTTTTTGAAATTTTGAAGATAAAATCTATGTCCTAAAAACTAGAGCGTCGAGAAATAAGAGGAAGAAAAAGAGTGCGTCGAAAAACGTCAAAAAATAAAAGGTCGAAAAATAATAATAAGAAAGTAAAACGTCGAAATATAAAAGTCTAAAAACTAAATATTAAAAGTTGCGTCTAAAGGAATTAAAGCTTAAAAGGAATTCTATATCCAAAACGGCAATAACTTAATAGGCACTAAAATCTATTAAATATTAAAACGATAAGTGACGTCGTAAAATTCTAAAGCGCCTAAATCTTAATCTAAAGAAAAAGCACTTAAGGGATTTTACGGCAAAGCTTAAGAATCTAGAAATAAAAAATTACTACGGAAAAATACTAAGTTTAAAACTAGTTACGAACGATAAAAATACAAATTACGAATTATATGTTTAAAATATACAATTTATAAAAAGATATAAAAAATGATAAAACTACTTATTTTTATAAAAATATTATTTTTATATTATTATTTTATAAAAGTAATAATTTATATATTAATAAAACTAATTAAAACTTAAAATTACAAATTAAATAAAACTAATACTAATTATTATTAAACTAAAACCCTAAATCTAATTAATTAATAATAATAATTATTAACACAAACCCTAATCGTACGTCTGAGGTTTCAGACCTGTCACCTCACTCCATGCGATCGCATGGAGTGTAGGTTGTTCTACCATGCGGTCGCATGGCCCATAATTCCAGATCAGATGTTGGGCTGCTACAGTTGGTGGCCCAAATTTAGTTTTACTTATTTTTTTTATTTTTAATTAAACTTTAAATATATATATATATATATATATATATATATATATATATATATATATATATATATATATATATATATATATATATATATATATATATATATATATATATATATATATATTTTCTTTTTCTTGTTTTTATATTTTTGTTTTTAATATTTAAAACTTATGTAAATATATTTTTACAAAAATAGCTTAAAAACTAAAAAAAAATATTATAGCGTTCTATGGCGTCCCCGGCAGCGGCGCAAAATATACTTGATGTTATGCGAGGTGTAGTACGAAATAGATTATATTTTACTACAAAATACTATTAAATACGATACAATTTTACACAAGTTATTTATTTATTTATTGAATGGATATACCTAAACCTTGCTACAACACTTATAGGCAGTGTACCTAATCGTAGAGTAGTGTAGTTTTTAGTAAGTTCGGTTCGTTCCACAGGGAGCTGGCTAAGTTTAACGCTATATTTATTTTAAACTATATTTGTATCAATATATATATATATATATATATATATATATATATATATATATATATATATATATATATATATATATATATATATATATATATATATGTAGTAGTAGTAGTAGTAGTAGTATTATTATTATTATTATTATTATTATTATTATTATTATTATAAAAGGGGGGTTTTACCGTTTTGTGACCGGTTTGTCGATTTTAAAACTTAAGTCACAATTAAAACCTAATGTAAAATATTAAATATAAATACAATTTAATTTAAAGCGTAAAGTAAATGATGATAAATAAAAATGTGATAAAATAAAAGTGCGATAATTAAAAGTGCAATAATTTAAAGTACTATAAATAAAATGACGATAAATAAAAGTGCGATGAGATATAAAATAAAGGAATTATGCTTATTTAAACTTCCGTAATTATGATGTTCGACGTGTTGATTTTAATTTATTACCATGGGTTAATTGTCCTTTGTCCTGGATTATTTGATATGTCCATCTGGTTTTTGTCCATAACAGTCCATCGGTCATAAATATAAAGTGCGAGTGTCCTCGTCAAATTACCCTTATGCCCGAAGTCAAATATTCTAACTAATTGGGGATTTAAACTGTAACAAGGTCTTAATACTTTGTTAATGATTACACCAGGTTATCGAATGTGTGTAACCCAAGGTTTTAATACGTTGTTAACAATTACACCAAGTGTCCATGTATGTAATCCACCCCTATTTTAATGAGTCCATTGGCTATTAATCCATCCCCGTGTCCGGTCAAATGAACGATTATTAGTATTTATAAATATCCCGCCCATCGTATCCGATCGAGTGTATGTGGTTATTTTATAGATACGTCAAATTGTAAATCTCTGTATTAAATTAACGAACTATCATTCAGTTAAACAAATATAAAGCCCATAATAGCCCATAGTCCAATTTCCACAAGTGTCGGTCTTTTGTCCAAACCCCAATTATGGTCCAAAGCCCAATAACCCAATCTTAATATTTAGTCCAACATCACGATTACTTCGGCTTAAATAAACATAATAATAACTTAGCTACGAGACATTAATTTAAAAAGGTTGAACATAACTTACAATGAGTATTAATCGCGTAGTGTTACACGGACAGAATTTTGACTTACAAACTTAAAACATTCGTCACTATAACCTTATTATTATTAACTTAATATTAAAATTATAATTATAAAATAAATATAAATATATTTGAGAGTGTGCAGAGAAGTGTATGATGAAGGTGTGTTAAACTCGTCGCCCAAACTTGCAATTTATAGGACCTGACCAAGTTTTTGAGGCCATGCGATCGCATGGGATATGTGCCTTCTGGCCATGCGATCGCATGGCTATCTGGGACAGCTCACATTGCTTTGTTTTTTTGTTTGCTGACACATTTAAATAATATAATATAATATATATAATTTTATATAATTATATATATATTATATTATATTCATGTGCATAGTTGACTTGTAATTTTAGGCCCGTTGCGTTGCGCGTTGATAGTTGGTTCAGGTCCCGGTTCCGGATTTTCGAACGTCATTTCGTACGATTTAATATTTTGTACTTTGCGTTTCGCGGCTCGTACTCTTGTAACTTTTAGACGTTTCTCAGCAATAATTTGAACCAATTGGATTGTACTTTGTACTTTTTAGCTTTTTGGTCATTTACGTCTGTCGAATCTGTCTTTTGTCTTCACCTTTTATTATTTAAACGAATATCACTTGTAAATAGAACAATTGCAACTAAAAGCTTGTCTTTCTTGAAGGTTAATGTTATGAAATATGTGTTCGTTTTTAGCATTATCACCAATTTACACAAGTTTATGCATCTACATCATGTGAGATGATAAAGACTTGATCTTTATCATCACAACAATCACAAAAAGGTTTCAAGTAAGTGAGATCTACAATAATAACTTAGATCTCATGTATTAAGAAAACCCTAAGCTAGAAATCTTGGATCTTTACAAGATTAATGAGACCATAAGCTAGAAAGCTAAGATCTTTAAAAAAATAATGAAAGTAATGAGACCATAAGCTAAAAAGCTAAGATCTTTAACATAATAACGAAACCCTAAGCTAGAAAGCTTGGATCTTTAGTGTTCTTGAAGATCTTGAAGCATAAAGCTTGGATCTTTAAGATACATGAAGATCATAAACACAAGTTTTGATCTTTATAACAAAACAAAGAAATTACAAGCTAGATCTAACAAGTAAATGAAGATTCAAAGCTAGAAAGCTTGAATCTTTCATGTTCTTGAAGGATTCAAACCCAAGTTTGAATCTACAAGATATAACAAGATCAAAAGCTAAAAGATTGATCCTTTAAATGATGATGATGATCTCGAATTTATGAAGAAGAAAAGAAGAAGAAGAAAATTTAAAACTTACACTTTTTAAAGTGAGAAAGACTGGAGAGAAAAATTAGAGAGTAAGTGTGTGTAATTTGCAAATGAAATCAAGTGTGAAATGAATGGGATAAGCTTAGTATTTATGGAGATGAGGGTGTGGGGAGGGTAGTGAGGCCGTGGGATTAGAGGGGGGACAAGGGGGACAAACTTTTACTTTTTGATTAATGGTTGTCTAAAGTTGGTGCTTATGTTAGGATCCCATGCAACATTAAGGATAATGCTTAACAAAAATGCTAGTATGTTCCCTTTAATAAATGGGCATTTGTCTTTCATTATTATGGGTCACTAACTTATTATAATTGGGCTAATTAATAGTCCACTAGCTAGAGTAGGGTGGGCTAAAGTCCAACAAGGTAGAAAGTCCAACAAGACTAACTAGTGTGCTCTAGTAAATTACTAAGCGTAATTAAGCATCCAAAAACCCAAGTAATTGTTATTAGGAAATAACAATTAGTATTACGTAGTCATAATATTCCGACGATGACCAAAGTTAAACGTGTACCAAGTACATAGCTCGTTTCAAACGTCAAGTGACACCAACGGTCGTAAAAGCATTCGGGGATCAAGTTAAGTGATTACACACTTAATAGCACGTTGTAAGATATTAATGAAAGTAATTAATCATTAAATAAGATCCCAGAGCATAAACTAGCTCAGTACGCACATATACGCAGTTTCGTGAAAGCACAAAGCACAAAAGCAAGTCGAAAAAGCCGGGTCGTTACATTGTCGTTGTTTTTAAATATATATAGAGATATGTATTTTCGCATACATATTTAACGTAATTAATTTCGTAAAAAGAATCCATATTTGAATATTAATAATATAATAATTATAATTAATTAATTATAATTATTATATTAAAAGTAAATAATAATAATAAAGTTCGCTCAAAGTTGAGTATTTTTATTTTTAATAATAATTATTACTATTAGTAATAATAAATGTCTTTCAAATTTTTTTAGAAAATTAATATACAATTATTATATAAAAGTTGTATAATATGCTTTAAAATTTGGGTGTTCTATAGAAGATTTTACAATTTAGGAGAGATTAGTATTTTCTTTTATAAAAGATTTCGTATAATTTTTTCAATTAAATTAAGTGGATTTAATGGATTCCAAAGAAGATAAATTTGTTTATATGGAGGCTGAATTCGGACAGGTTAGCAACACGCTCGAATTTATCTACAAGAGGAAATAAGTTAGACATAGTCAATTGCCCATTTTGTCAATCTAATGTAGAGAATGCAGACCATCTTTTCACTAAATGTAGATATACAATACCTCTATGGAGAAGGTTTCTCAACTGGTGGGATAATTCGGACAACATCCCTAATGGTATATTAAATGCCATTAGCTCGACTTTCATGTGTTTGAGTTCAAAAACAGCTAATCGGGTATGTATGGCAGCTCGTTACGTTTTATTATGGCTTATATGGAAGTGGAGGAATAGATTGGTTCATGCTTCTCAAGATAAAAGGAGTGCGATTTTAAACGAGGATGTAATGGCAAGTCTACGAGTACTCTCGCATTTATGGATTTCTAATAGAAGCTCTAAGATTAATGTTGACTTTGAAGTGTGGAAAAATAGCCCAATAAATGCGATTGTGTGCAGTTGATTTTGTCACATAAGGAGTGCTCATTTTGCTCATAGATATGGATATGAACTAGCAACCCTCTAATCTTGTAATTTCTTTTATGTTTGGATGTTGTTACTTGTGAGCAACTTTGCACTATTTTTATAATCAATAAAGTTTAGCTTTTCAAAAAAAAAAAAATAAAAAAAAAAATATTCAATTAAATTAATATTAAATTATGACATCATTATTATGAAAATGAAAGTTAATTAGCTTGATGATGACATCATCATTTTAGAGTTTTATATGACTATATAGATTCGACTTATTTCCTGATTTAAAATTTACAAACTACAGTAACTCATAATAGAACTATAGAAGGTACGGGTAAAACTAAAATTAACATTACGATTAACAAGCATTTAACATGCATGCTATGCAATTACGTAACGGTACACCGATCGACTTTCTATTGTTTACGCCCTATATTACTTTCTTCGGCAAAAAATTTTGTACCATTTTGATTGCAGAACAAGGTGGTGGACGTTTGTGTTTACAGAAGATATAAATATAAAATATGGGAGTTGATCCGTACACCACTTCAAATTTGCCATACACCACCAAATATATTATTTAGACAGTTTTACCCTAATTTTTACACATCAAATTTGTCATACACCACCAAATGAAGGGTATAAATGTCTAAATAATTTATTTGGTGGTGTATGGCAAATTTGAAGTGGTGTACGGATCAACTCCCATAAAATATAGATAGATATAGTTGTGATAATATAGACATGATGTAATAGATTGATCATTGATGTCGGTATGTTAACCTCATTTAATATGATTACATCTATGAATAAACGGTGTCGTATTCAAGTAGTTAAATGACGTTAAATTCCATTATTATCCTCTGTTCGAGCTAATCGGTCTGTGTGTTTACATAGGAAACTGAAAGAAGATAATGTGTGTGTATATAAGCTTAAGGGAATTTTCATTTATCACCAATTGGTTTTAGAGTACTAGCGAGCTCTTGAACTTATATGCAGGATGTGTTGGTGGACCTAAATCGATCCTACAAATGATATCAAGCGGGGTGGCACGGTTTTGTGGCAGCGGAGGTTCAAACCGAGATGCTTGTAGACGTGACCAGGGAAGAGGTCGGGGTTTCGGGATGAGTCAAGATGGGGTTGACGTAAATCGATCCTACATCCTCGTGATCCTCCCATCTAGGTATTTTCAAGCATCCAAAATAGATTAATTACTTTTTCAATAAATAAACAAATAATACATTAGCGAAGATATGAGCTAGATTAGGAATCGTCCCATATTAATAGTCTACAGACAAAAAATACACAGTTTAAAGAAATGTTATAAAAGTACTGTACTTTCTGTTTACATTTCAGTTTTACCCTTACATTTTGTTTTCTCCTTTAATCCTATCCACATACATTAAGGGCATAATATAACTTAAGCTTCTTATTCTTTTCTATTTATGAATGTGGACAATTAATTTAGGACATCCAAAAATGAAATACTGGACTATTAATATGAGACGGAGGAAGTATATAGATTCTAATTGTTGAATTCTTGGGACCAATAGCAACCCGCCACCGTCACCCAATTTCATTTAGAAACCGAATTCGAAACTGATCAACCCGCCCCCGCCCAGAATTTTGACCCGGCACTGTAGCTACTGCATTAACTTTTTTTTTTTCTTGCACCCCGCGGCGAAGCGTAGACGAAAAAAACTAGTTTGCTTTATATCTTGTCCTCTAAACAATGAATGAGAGGAAGGGCATTGAACCCTAAACACTCATAGTATCAAGTTGTATACGTTTTTTTTAAACCCTACGAAAAATTTTCGTAGCCTACCTCTCCTCTCTTTATGTGTACTGCAATTTTTCTGCTTCCTTTTTCTACGACTATCTGAACAATGGCCGAAAGAAATTAGCATCCTGTTCTCACACTTACTAATATTAAGAACTTATACCTATTTTTCTTGAAACTGAAAAGAGCCAATACTCGTCATGTGTGGAACTCTTCCAAATTCATGTATAGTGTTGAGAAACGAGAGAATGACTAAAATCATAAGTATTTGAGTAAAATTTGATACCATTGATCAGTGGCGATTATAGGATCAAAATCCAATGGGGTCCCAAAAATTTATTTGATAACTTTCTTACACAAAATACTGAATATGTCGGGTCGAATATGTCGGGTCAAATCAGGTCGGATCGGGTCGCGCCCAAAACACAAACATAAAATTGAATAATACTCGCAAAATATAAGGTTGTTCATATGCAGTAGCAATTAATGGCACATACAGTAGCAATTTTAAATTAGCAATGACCTCTACAGTAGCAATTTTAGTAGTAGAAACTTTAAAATGCAAATTTATAACCTATTATCAATATGAATCGCATAACATTAACATTAGCCGTAAAATTGCAGTTTTCCTGACTTTTTAAAAAGAATAAGTTAGGTAGTTATGAGTGATAAGATTAAGGATTCATATACAATAACCTTATTATAAAAATATTTACCATTATACATGCATCTTACTTGCAACCATATAATGCATTCACCATGAGTATTCACAATAAAACATGTATATCTCAACATAAAAATTACACGTAATTTGTCATAATATATGTTTGATAGCAAATTTAACAAATTATATCCATTCTTAGACAAACATTACACATTCTGGTGAAAAAATTGTAAATTATGTCATGTTATATTACGCTTTTATTTTCATTTATATATTTGAAAATATTGTAAGATTTCTTAAATATCCAATGGATATCTATTAATCCACTTAATCCACTGAAATAGATTGATGAACTAAATTTAAATGGATATAGATATGGATATGGATGAACAAGAACTAAATGGATATGGATATTGCTTCATGCCCACACCTGATCCATATCCGATCCATTGACATCCCTAGGATGAAGGATTGAAAATAGAACCGTAAGAAATTGTGATGTAGAAGGGAGTTAAAAAGAATTAGAATTGAAATTGGACAAGCGTTTGTTTATTTTTATATCTAATATATTCAATGGCTCATACTATAAAAATCATATCATAAGTGGGTTAATTTCAAACACTTTAGTAGTCCAAATTATTAAACTATAATCTCTTTAAATTTATGGGGTCCCATTATTATATTTAGTGGTGTCCTGTACATAAAAAATAAAAATTTTGTGATAAATTTCGGAAAACTAGTGGTGTCACGGGACCCCGCAGGTCTACCCCTAAAGTCGCCACTGCCATTGGTTGAGTGACCGAATGCATTTTTCATGTTTTTCGGATCCCATACATAATTAACCTTGGCCATCGAGCATGAAATATACCGTTTTATGGCTTCCACGGTTATAGAATTCTCGAACACGGCTGAAAAACGGGGATGTTGTCATTTATAAGACAAGCTAAGCCGATAAACTCAAATATCGAGTACTCTCGACAATTTGTTGTTCGGTTTGAAATTGAAATTTGACAACTTCCAGTTTCGATTGCCCTCAAATTAATATCACGACAAGACATTTCTAATTATAAAGTTAACAAATATGTGTAGGTGTGAAGAAATCTGAAATCTCGATACAGTTTATTTATAGAGATGGGGAAAATATGGATAAGGGTCTGGAAAGCGGTCTTTCCAAAATCGGTTTCAGAATTCGTTCAGAAAAAGCACTGAACCTGATCTTCCCAAAATCGGGTTTAGTAGATGGTCAGGGACTGCATGTCACGCGTTTAAGAACTTGTAACCACGTAAGAGCACAAAGTGTCGTTCAATGTTCATTAATGACACTCGAATTGACTAAGGTGAGAGAAACTAGAAAAGTCCTTCAGTGTCTATTTTAATTATTTTATTTATTTAATACATTTATATTTATTTAATTTATTCTAATTAAAATAACATTTAAAATTAACAAAATAAAATACCATTATGTTTTAAAATTATAATAATTTGATCAATTTTTTTTTTTATCCATTTGTCTTATTTTTGTTCCAAAATCACGTAACCCATTCAAAAGCCCAATTTTAACACCGAAATCTTTGGTTGAGTGGTAAAAAGTCTCAGTTGATTTTGGGTCCGTATCCTTGAAAGAATAGGTACGAGTTTGAATTTACTTTGGTAGGGGGGGGGGGTCTCAAAGGTTGTGGCTCTGGTGTTTTTCACTCTGTGCGGGCCAAACAGTTAACTTAAAGCATTGTGAGTCCACTTTGCACGATGAATGCGAGAAATTTCTTTTTAACGCGTGTGTGAATAGCAAATAAGAATATTTTAGTCCAAATTTTCTGTTCAAATAAAAAGCAACCCAATTTAACCCTAGGTCAATTCTTCTTCTACAAAACTCACGCCACAATCCTTCTTTGCCTGCAAAAAAATAAAAATATAAATAAGGTTAAGACATAAATTCACAAAATATTAAAGATTCAATTCATTTCCATGTTTAACGGACAGAAATTCAAAATACAAACGTATAAAAAGGAGGAAAGCAGCGTCGATTAGCCGATGGTGGCTCGACGACGCCAACAAAGCACGCCGGCGCGATGTCATTTGTCATCCTGTCTCCGACGTCGATATTTGAAAACGGTGGTGACAAGCATCAACACTCGGTGCTCTAATCTAAACCAGTGTTGTAATAATCGGTTTATGTTGAATTGGTATAAACCAGTCTTCTTAGACCTTCTTTAACGGCCCCGTGTTGGGGTGTATGTGCTCCCAACACGCCTCCAACACATGGCTAATGGGGCGTGTTGGGTCGTGTGCTAGCGGCGTGCGTGCCAAGTGCACGGGAAGGAAACCAGCGTGCTCCAATTTTCCTTGTTTTTGATTGGTCAGTTTTTATTTATTAATTATCTTTTATCCATTATTTCACCCAACTTCTAATCAGATTTTAACACATCACATAACACGCCACTTAACACTCCACCCCATTACACAGCAATCTGGCAGCACGCTCATCAAGCACCCCACCCCCACCCAGCAACACGCCAAAACGCTCTTCAGGGATAAAGATGGTCTTAAGACCGGTTATACTCGTTTTGTAAATACATGAAATCCACGTACTCTTTGTCTAAAAACACTATAAAAATATACCAAAGGGCATTTAGCTCAGCGGTATCGTGGTGGCTCTCTAACCAAGAGGTTGAGGGTTCAAGTCTCACTTGAGACATATTTGTGGTTGTAAATATTCGTGTTAATTGTGTGTGTTGAGTTTGCTTTTCAAAAAAAAAAAAAAAAAAATACCCTTAAGTAAAAAAAATTTGTTTTTTTACTTGACTTCATTACTTCGTGATTAATGGAGCACCACGATACCACTAATATGTAAACTCTAACTTTTAAAAATATAATCCACATTTTAAATCCAGTTTACTCAAAGTAACTTTAAAAAAAAAAAAAAAATAGATATGAGAAGTGAGTGATTATGGGTTGATTGTAAAAACCATAAAGAAAGAAAATGTAAGAGAGTCTTTCTCTCTCTTTATAGACGAGTATATATACCTTCCATCCCTTGTGAACACATGACTAAAGTGTACCTTCCACCATGAAATAACAGAAAGAAATCAAAGTGAGAGAAACAAACAAAAGTAACAATATATTATTTTATTATTTATTTATTTATTTATTTATTTATTTATTTATTATTATTTATTTTATTTTATTATAAAAAGAGAAGCAAAGGGAAAAATAGCAGCAGCAGCAGTACTATGTATATTTTGTCATGGTCATAGCACCAGTTGTTGTCCCCTTTACCCTCTTCAGCTTTCTCATCTCTATTCTCACTCTCACCATTCAACCCACAATTCCCTCTCCCTCAGATCTGTTGGTATGTTTATTACTCCACTAATTTTAATCTTTAATCTTTAATGTTTCATGGTTTGATTTTTAAAGTTTAAATTTTTTACTTTTTCCTACACAAAATCTCCATTGATGTTACTATCCAAGGTAAAAAAAAAAAGCACATATTCATTGTGAAAATTAAAGTAGCAACTATGTAATAATCAATGTTGCAGTTACTAAAAATCTGATCTTTAGAAAGACCATAATAATTTTAGGACTGAATTAGTAGTGTAATAATAGTAATAGTAATAGTAATGGGACTTTATTTATTTTTGGAAGCTGTTTTTTTTACTCTGATTTCATTCAACCTTAATTTTGATACAATTTTGAAAATTAAATACTGTAACTTTTATTTACTAGATTGTAATTGTAATGGCAAGTCAAAAGTTTTTATCTTTCTTGTGACAGAGTGACTAAATGCTCATTAAATTGCTTTACTCTCTTGCAGAACTTTGAAAAGTATCATTCAATGATATTATTATGTACAATAACCAGAAATGAAAAGGGTTCATGATTCACAAAAGCTTTCACTTTCAGGGCAGGTGCATGATATCATTAAGGTATCTAATTCACATTTTGGTTTGGTTACACAAGACATGAATCGTTTAAACCCCGAAAATTTTCAAGATTTTAATATACCCGAATCGGTTAGAAAATGGAAAGGGAAAAACTGTTTGCAGGACAATGAGGAAGTTATGGTTGATATGTCCATTTTGAAGGAAACCGATGACCCGTATGATGACATCGGTTCGACATCGTTCTCAGGAGCGAGTCATCCTCCTGAGCCCGTTGACATGGACCTAATGAGGCCCGTTTGCGTACCGATTGGTCAAAAGAATTCCATTAAGGGACCGTTTTTAGAAGATCTTTCTATTCGTGTTTCTGGAATCAAACAAAGCCCGCCCGAAAGTCCATTTCTAGTTCCCCGCCCGTCACAAAATATCGAAAGCTCACCCATTCGCCAAGATTCTGACGAAAAGGAGTGCGTTTGGGATGCTTCTTTGCCTCCAAGTGGTAATGTAAGCCCGCATAGCAGTATCGATAGTACAGGTGTCGTTACGTCTATGAGCACGAGCACGTACCCTATGAGTGATGGAATGCTTAGCGTAGATCGTAATTTTGGAATTACCAAAATGCCCTTTCGAGGGGAGTCGTTAGAAAGTGGGAAAACGAGTATTAGTCGAGCTAGTGATAGTAGTGGTCTTAGCGACGATAGTAATTGGAGTAACTTTACGGGGACTACTAACAAGCCACATAAAGGTAATGACCCCCGATGGAAGGCTATTATTGCGATTAGGTCACGAGATGGGCTTTTGGGTATGAGTCATTTTAGGTTGCTTAGACTCCTTGGTTGTGGTGACATTGGTAGTGTGTATCAGTCAGAGTTGAGTGGGACCCGTTGTTATTTTGCAATGAAGGTGATGGATAAGGCGTCACTTGCTAGTCGAAAGAAATTGTCTAGAGCTCAAACCGAAAGAGATATATTACAGTTGCTTGATCACCCGTTCTTGCCGACTTTATACACTCATTTTGAAACGGATAGGTTTACGTGTTTGGTCATGGAATATTGTCCCGGAGGTGATTTGCATACGTTGAGGCAACGCCAACCTGGTAAACATTTCTCAGAATATGCTGCAAGGTATCGTTTTCCTCTATTAGTTCTTGTAGCAGTTCATATAATATTATGTGGCAATTTCGACCCATTTACTCTAAAATGAGTCGATTTGGGTTGTGTTTTATCTCAAACGGGTCGTATTAATACATTAAACTAAAAGGGGAAGTAGTCATTTTGTCAAGTTGGTTAAAAGTTGCGTTACAAATCCGCTATATATATTAATTCATTCAAACATTAAAACTATCTTAAGTGGCAATTTCGACCCATTTACTCTTATGAGTCAATTTTGTTGAAAAGTTATGTTATAGACTACATTGTTGTAATTTCTTTATTTCTTTCTGTTACGCGCAGGTTTTATGCAGCTGAAGTTCTATTAGCCCTCGAGTATCTACATATGCTCGGGGTTGTATACAGAGATCTAAAACCCGAAAATGTTCTAGTACGCGATGATGGTCACATAATGCTGTCAGATTTTGACCTGTCATTAAGATGTGCAGTGTCACCTACTCTCGTAAAGTCATCGTCTTTAGATTCCGATCCTTCCAAACGAGGCCCAAACAGCGCTTTCTGCGTGCAGCCCGCTTGCATCGAGCCCACATCAGTCTGCATTCAACCCGCTTGTTTTCTCCCACGTTTTTTCCCTCAAAGAAGCAAGAAAAAAAGAACGCCAAAACCGCGAACGGACCCCACCCCTCTTTTCGGCCATCTTCCCGAACTCATAGCTGAACCAACTGCAGCTCGGTCCATGTCGTTTGTTGGGACCCACGAATACTTGGCTCCTGAAATCATCAAAGGAGAAGGTCATGGAAGTGCGGTTGATTGGTGGACGTTCGGGATATTTTTACACGAGTTGTTATACGGACGAACACCTTTTAAGGGTGCAGGTAACCGAGCCACTTTGTTTAACGTGGTTGGCCAACAGCTACGGTTTCCTGACTCGCCAGCTACTAGTTACGCCAGCCGGGATTTGATCAGGGGTTTGCTTGTGAAGGAGCCACAACATCGACTCGGTGTAAAAAGAGGAGCTACTGAAATCAAACAGCATCCGTTTTTCGAAGGGGTGAATTGGGCTCTGATTCGATGCAGTACGCCTCCTGAAGTGCCACCACGACCTAAAGAAACTGACCCGCCCGGGAAGTTTGGGGCAGTTGACCCGATTGGTGTAGGCAGTAACAGTAAAAGAATGGTTGGGCCTGGTGTTAAGCCCGGAGGTAAATATCTTGATTTCGAGTTCTTTTAGCCACTTGATCGTTTCATATTAGGTTTGTCATAAAATTGTTGTTGCTGTGTTGTAATCGCTCACCGACTCTATTCAATTTATATGTGCAATCAATCCAGTGCTGCATTATTGTGTTATCATTCCAGGAATTATTTCTGCTAAAATTTTCACTCATTTGTACTACATGTTTGGTATATTTATCATGGGTTTTGTCTTTTGGGCCTACGGGTCATTTTTCCAAATCTGGTCGAGCAGGTCATTTTGCCGACCCGGGATGAGCTGGTCATGTGCTGCCCCGGTCCGGGTCGAACGCTTCATTTTGGTGACCCGGGTCAAACGTATTGGGTTAAAACCGGTTTGGGTCGAGTTGACATGCTAATTTATCCATTAGTTGTCTTTTTATAAAATTTACTACAGTAATTGTTAGTTTTTCTATAAAATTTTTACAAACGATACAGTTCAATATGGATTATAACATTGGATAACTGTTTTCCTATTTTAAGCAAAAAGATAGATCAATTAGTTGTAGTCCATTCAAAGTGCAAACCAGGTTAACCAAGTGGTCATGTTCATAGGGTCTTGGACTTGCATTCTGTTTATGTATAGACATGACTACATGGGCTTAATTCTTTTGGCGGCACCTATATTTATTATTTGTTACTTATGAAAGGTGAACGTAAGACATGATGTGTAAAAGCATAGATCAAATGCTTTTTGTGGGGTCTTTTGATAGTGGCAACTCATGAATAATTTGCTTTTTGATGGAGGATGACCATCAATATTAGTTAGTGAGATTTTGAAGGCTGCATCGTTTTGTTTTATAATTCCAAGTTTATGGTTGCATCATTGGATTTTTAATCACCATGTTTTGATGATGTCTTACCTTTTATTGACAAAATAATATTGGAAGGGTCCATAAAATTGTTTATGAATTACTCCGTATTATGTTGTATGATTTTATTCTTTTTTATTAATTCCAAGTTCCTGGCTTGGTTATAGCTTTTATAAGCTAGTTGTATTGTGTAGGAGTAAAGAATCAACGAAGACATAAACATTACATACAAATATCAACACGAACAATTTAAAAATGCATATAATCGGATGTTTTTTTCTAACGGCAAAATTTAATTAAACAAAAACTCCGTGACAAAGCGCTAAGAGAGATTACAAAGGCTTTTGAAGTCATGCGTTTCAATTAAAAACTATATGACTTCTATTTTCCAACCAATTAAAAAAGCGCAATTTAACATATCACATCACAAAGAAAAAAGATTAAATTTTTTAAACGACGGATCATTAAAAATGATGCAATTTCTAAAGCGAACATATTGTTTTGGAGTGTATTAAACTTACCTTTTATAAACCTAACTTTAAAATTATTACGGTATGTTTTGATAATCTAAAAACGTTTATCATATGTATTTAACTTACTATTTGTACCCATATAACTTAAACGTCTATCAACCAAGTTGAACCCCGGTCTAATTTTAAAACAAAATTACCAAACCCTATCCGCATTGAACCAAAACTAAAACAAACTACATCAAAAGTTAATGACACCTAACCACCCACGACGTCTTGTGCCGTGACCCGAAAGCACCTAACCACCTAAGACGTCTTGTGCCATGGGCCGAAAGCACCACATAGCAAATTGAAAGAGAGCACATGTAACTTTGATGAAACTGGAAACTGACCGCTCCTAACCAACCAGTTATTATGATGATTGTATAAGCAGGGAACTAATAGATGACTTAACCTTCTTAAAAATTACTGTACAAAACTTTTAGGGAATTTATAGGACCAAAAGATTGATGAAACTACCATTGTAATGTCGTTTTCACCCCTAAATAAGAAATAACCGGGGTCTACCACAAAACAAAATTACACAGTTAAATACTACAGTAATAATTAAAACACTTTAATAACAAGGACCCACAGTGGATCACTGGCAAACCTAAAAGTAAAGCAGAACTGTTTTCTTGAAAGATTCAAATCATAACACCTAGCATTACCCACAAGATTCAATCAACCACACATACTGTATATAGCAGCTTTCCTCTTTCTGAACTTTGGTAGTTCTTGTTACCAACCATGTGACAGTCACGTGATACATGTAATGAATGTGATTAATTTCCTAACCTTTGAATATCATATTAGCAAAGCCCTGTGGCTTTTTTCATGGAGATAGTGCTGTGGAAGTAGTAGTCACAGGCTGGTCTTTAGGGAATCCATAATCTTCAAACATGCCCTGAAACAAATTTCTCAAAAAATAATGAGTGTTTAATATTTAGGACTGAAAACATTAGATTTTATTGAAATTTTTAACAAAGTTTAGACGTTATGACAGCAAATCTTATATTTTAGAGTAATCTTAGATTACCTAATACCTAATCTTACTCACTTTCCATTAACTAATCATCGGATTCTTGGATGTCAGTTAGTACAATCACATTCAAAATGCAAATAAAAACATCCCCTAAAATTAAGAAATAAGTATACATGAGGAAAGAGTGGTATGTGTAAGTGAATGGAATTCGTACCATAGCATCGTTGATTGCAATAGTCACACAGTAGTGCTCCTGAAAGCCAACATTGGGGACATGAGTCAGTACTATATCCCAAGCGTTACCCGACATTTACCCCAGATAAGTTTTAATAAATTTTATTGGACAAAATACGGAGAATACTATAAGCAAAATTTTCGGATAAGGGAAATGATCTATAGCAAAAATATCAAAACTTGCCTGCAACATGTACCATTCTTCAAACTCATCAAACAATTCCAATCTTTCAATCCTGAACAACAAACATTAATTATTATTTTTTTTCATAAAATTTCCCATTAGAAAATTAACGACACAATACTAAGAAAGGAGCCAAATAGGGAAACTGTGAACTTAACAACATTGTTTTAAGTTTTCTGATTTTTAAGGATATCGTTTAAGATCAAGTGAAGAAAAATTACTCCAAGTTAGAACTATTCAAACACAACCTAAAATAGCCTGATATAAATCTACAATGAATTAGTTGTTCCACAACTCCCCAGGTACCAATTCTTATTTTAATGAGCGACAGACTGGGGCGGAACATAGTGTTACCCAAAGGGGGTCCGCCCCACCTGAATTTAAAGGGAAAAAAAATTGTACACTAAAAGTTTTTTTTTTATACCAAAAATTAAGGTTTTTTTAGTGTTTACCCCTGCTGACGATGAAAAATGTATTGAATTTATACACCCGCCACATCTGTATCCGGGTTTAAGTTCCGCCACTGGCGACAGCATAGAGTGAAACACACTGGTAGCTACAATGTGTTTGTTGGAGGTAGCAAAATGGAAGTGTTGGGTTGGTAGAATAAGGGCTCAAAACAGCTAATTTATGGTACACGTAGAAACGGGCTTGGTTGGGTTCACCCAAAACACCTTTTCAGCGTATTTGGGAACACTTTATAAATTAAACGAATAAGTAATGTGCGTGTAAAACATTTTATTTGTTTGTATATAAAAAAAAAATACAACAATAATCTATCTTTTTGAAAAGTGGCTCCAATGGGTTGCAATGTTGTACGACTTTAAACTAGCTTCATTTATGGCTAGATTTTCTTAGTTTGATCTGAATGTACTCACTCATAAGGTAAATGGGTTAAAATGTCTACTTCTAGTGATTGCCATGTTTCCACGTATAAAGATGCACAAAATACCTTTGTCGTTCTCGAGGTTCAATAAAGCTAGTATAGATCTTAAGCATATCCCAGGCAACAGCTCTCTGAAACTCATCACAATTATTAGTCAAGACACTGGATATAAATAAAAGTATAAAGAAGAAATATTTATCTAATAGTTGGCCACTTAATGCCTTGTAAATTTGCTTTATATAAATCTAACAGTGAGAATGCACATCCAAAACATACCTGCCAACCCTGATCAAGGAAAAGTTTTTCCTTTGCAAGCAATGTAGGCGTATCATAAATGCCTAATAACCCACAACCCCGGCTCTAAAAAAAGACACACATTCACATCAATATTGTCCTTCACAAGTAATATGTTATATGCGCTGCATAGAGGTGGTAATTACTATAGAGTTAAATTTACAATTACTTTTGACATAAGGCATAGATGAAATCTTTTAGATCCATTATTATAAGGTACAAAACATGAAACATATATTACCTCCAAGTTTCTGATCATTTGTTGCCCAAAAGCATCATGAGGAAGTATCTGTTATCGCAGGAAAATAGAATATGATGCCTTATTTAAAGGTATAACAAATTTACATAAAACAGATAAGTCTTCAAGCATGATAAGCATGTATTTTGGGTGTGTCATATAAAGTGCATTTTCACTATTTAGTAGATTTTAAGTTGAATCCACTTATTTTGCCAGAATCATCACTATGTATTTCAATGAAACATAGAGTTATTCATTAGAAAACAGTACCTGCTCATATAAAAAGAATACTGATGTAGAAAACGTTCTTGAGGCCCATTCAACAATAGCTCGGCTCGAGTCAGGATCCAAGTATATTAAAACGCATTCTGCAATTATAAATGTTGGCAAGCTGATGGTAACATCAGTAAAAACGGCTCAAGTGTTTCAAACAGACATCATTCTTTAATATAAATGAAAGAATTGGCAAAACAACAATACTTCATTTCCTAATAATCGGAACAAATTCATTTTCTGGGACATCTGAAATTACATGCAGCCTTCACTTCCTTTTGCAAATTCTCAAACAAATACATCAATTTTACATAGTAATCAACACTGATAATATAGTGTGAAATAGCTTAAATGGGTATGTGATGGTGATAAGAACCCTAAGGCTCCGTTTGGCTCACGGAATCCAATAAACGAGGCCTAAGTATTTTCATGGGATCTTGAAAGCTAGAAAAACGTAAGAATAGAATGGAAAGTATCCGTGATGAACAAGGAAATAGATATTTTGGAGCTGAGGTTGCAGAGCTATTTGTCTCACACTTTAAGAAAATCTTAGGGGTTTCTAGTAATGTACAGCCTTTGGATTCAATTGGGGATATATTTAGAGAAACTCTTAGTGCAGAAGAAGCGCAAAGTATGATTGATGAGGTCACAGATAATGAAATCAAGGAAGCTATATTTGATATAAGGAGCACCAACGCATTTGGACCTAATGCTTACACATCCTGTTTCTTCAAAAAAGCATGGGCTGTGGTAGGTAATGAGGTATGTTTGGCTATAAAAGAATTTTTTAATACGGAGAAATTGTTAGGAGAGGTGAATGCAACTTTATTAGCCTTGATACCTATAACTGATACACCAAATAAAGTATCTGAGTTCAGACCTATAGCTTGTTGCAACGTATTGTATAAATGCATTAGCAAATACTCACTAACAGGATGAAAAATCGGGCTTAGCAAGCTGTGTACTTGAATCAGAGTGCATTTATACCTGGTAGATCTATTCAAGACAACATCCTTTTGACTTAACAGCTTCTGAAAGGATATAACAGAGTAAATGGACCTACGAGGTGTGCTATGAAAATATATATTCAAAAGGCCTATGATACTGTGAGTTGGGAGTTTCTAGAACGGACACTAAGAAAGTTTGGATTTCATGATAAAATGATTAGATGGATCATGACATGTATTACTAATTCATCATTCTCAATATGTATTAATGGTGTAGAGGGCTGAGACAAGGAGATCCAATATCTCCTTATTTGTTCACTTTAGTTATGAAGGTTTTAACCCTATAACGGTCAAGTATATAAAGGATTCTAGTGATTTCAAATATCATTTTGCGCGTAAACTGATAAAGCTATCCCACCTCTGTTTTGCTGATGACTTCTTGGTGTTATGTAAAGGGGATCTTAGATCAGTGAAGGTGATCAAAGAAAGTCTTGAAGAATTTAGTTTGGTTTCTAGATTGTTCCCTAATTTGCAGAAAAGTACCATTTTTTGGGAGTGTTCCTACTAATATAAGGAATGATATTCTGAATATTCTGCCATTCAGTGTTGGAACATTTCCTATTAAGTACTTGGGAGCTCCATTGCTTGCTAAACGACTTGGGGTTGGTGAGTGTAAGATCTTAGGATGCGATTCCAAGAGCCGAACGAGAATGAATACCACACAGAAAAGTCAAGACCAGGCTCCCTAATAGAATGTTTAACCCGACTAGTAGGACATGCAGTTCTCCCCTTAGCCTTAGGGCAGGCACGAAATCAAATAACAGCCTACCCACCTACCAGCCTACCTTGTTCATATCGAGTCGGACAGGAGACACTCTTTAAAGTTAATAGAAGCAATTCCTTTTAGTTGCTTGAAAATAGGAGCAAAGATAAAGTCAAAGGAAAAGTCAATTGATAGAGATAAAAAGTTATCACATGCTGGGAGACTTCACATGATCAAATCTGTTCTGACATCAATGCAGATTGACTAAGCTTCTGTTTATATGATACCCCAAACTGTCATAAAAAGATTGAAAAATTACTAAAATGCTTTTTGTGGGCTCAAAAACATAGTGCTAAAGGAAAAGCTATAGCGGCACAGAAATTTATATGCAGGGCAAACGACCAGGGTGACTTGGTATAAAGCTTGTGAATTTGTGGAATGAACTGCTCCTCATAAAGCAGTTATGGAAGATTGTTGCTCAAAAAGAATCTCTGTGGCTTTAATGGGTTCATACTGTCAAATTAAAAGGAGGAAGTTTTGGGGAAGTAGACATGAATATGCAAATAGCTGGGGATGGAGGCAATTGTTAGCTTTAAGAAATAAAGTCAAATCCCATATTCTTCACAGAATATGAGATGGTCAACATCGATTGATTATTGGGGGAGATCTTAATGGACATATAGGAACGGGTTCGGAGGGATACGCGGGTGTCCATGGGGGCTTTGGGTATGGAGTAAGAAATGAAGAAGGGCGCTCTATTCTCGAATTTGCTGTTGCCCAAGATTTGGTTGTTGCAAACTCTTTCTTTAGGAAGATGGAAGCTCAGCTAGCAACTTTCCATAGTGGGGGTCATAGTACCCAGATTGATTATTTGCTGCTTCGCAAAGCGGACCTTAGGTCATGCGGTGACTGTAGAGTCCTGACTAACTGGACCTGCCCCACCCAAAGCAGATTATTAGTCATGGACTTATTCCTACAGAGACGAGCTACTAGGAGTGTGAGACCAGCACGATCTAGAATTCTATGGAAGGATTTGAATGAAGAGAAGGCCGAAACTTTTAAAGCTTCGGTTCTAGAAAGACTGGAGGCAGGAATGGATATTCTTGCCTACGTGGATGCGGATCAGATGTGGAATAAACTAGCGTCCACTATTAGAGATGTAGCCAAGGAATCCCTAGGTGTGGCAGTTGGGACATCGAGGGGACATAGGTCTAGTAGAGAATCTTGGTGGTTTAGCACCGAGGTTCAAACCAAAGTCGCGCTTAAGCAACTGAGGTTTAGAGAGCTCATTGCATGTCGGGAGGGGACACCTGAGGATGGAATTAGGGCAGAAGAAAGATATAAAGAAGCCAAGAGAGAAGCAAAAAAGGTTGTGGCACGTGCCAAAGAAAAAGCATATGAAGATTTGTATAAGAAACTAGACTCTAAAGAAGGAGCAAATGATATCTACAGGATTGCTAAAGCTAGGGAGCGTAGGAGGAGAGATATAGACAACATCAAGTTTATCAAGGATGAAGCCGGCCATACCATAGTGAAGGAAGATGAAATTAGGAAGAGGTGGGAAATGTATTTCTCATCTATTTTCGTCGGTGGAGGAGCCGGGCGCCAAGAGGATTTTCAAGACTTGGTTGTAAGACAATTTCGGAATAACAATTTCTGTAGGAGGATCAGCCAAGAAGAAGTAAGATTGGCACTACGGAAGATGGGGAGAAATAAAGCTGTTGGACCAAATCAGATTCCCATAGAGGCTTGGCGATGTCTTGGTGAGGATTGTTGTTAAGTGGTTGACGTGTCTTTTTAACATTATGTCTAGAAGCTATAAAATGCCATCGGAATGGAGACTCAGCGAGACTATTCCCATCTACAAAAGTAAGGGGGACGCTCAAATTTGCGGTAATTATAGGGGCATAAAATTACTTAGTCATACTATGAAGCTATGGGAGAGAGTGATTGAGACTAGACTCCGACGCGAAACAAATGTTTCGGAGAACCAATTTGGTTTCATGCCAGGGCGCTCTTCGGTTGAGGAAATTCATATTATAAGGAGCCTTATGGGTAAATCATGAACTACGACATGGATGAATGAAGGTATTCTTGCCTAGTTTTTGTATTCCTAGTGTGTCATGAAAGATGGGACAGCTTCAGAAAGCTTAGAGATCGGGTTTAGTTTGAAATAAAATTGTTGTTTGGTTTGTTCAGGTGTTCATGGTATGCCATGGACCCTAAACCCTAAACCCTAATACCCTAAACCCTAAACTATGATTCTTAATTTGTTAATATAATATTACCTTCTAAAAAAAACAAAAAACAAAAAAAAAATACACTAATAATTTCAGTTTCATGAGAAATTAACATATGCACACACCTTGGATCCATATGAGCTACTATGATGTCATTTAAGCTTTCTATATCCCTCAAATCAATAGGGAGAAGTTTGTAATTATCACTTATTACTTCTCCTTTCTCTGCACCAGAACAAAAAATATGTATTCCGTATCTTTTTAGTATATTTATAATTTAATCAATAAAGAAAGAATCTAGCAAAGTGAAACCTAATCAAAAGGCAGTTGCATATACTATGTCATGAAGGGGAAAATACCTCGACAAATTGATGCCGTCTCACTGATTTTTTCCCTTAACTTGCCAGAAGTTTCAATAATGGTTGCCTTTTTAGTAGTCACCTATACGAAGTGCAAGTTATAACGTTAGATCAAACATCATAGAGATAACACAATCAATGACATTTTCATAGTTTCTCGAATTCTCACCTCCTTAAAATCTAGTTCAACGTACAAATGTGGTGCTTTCCCTTCATCCTGCCAATGTTTATTTATAATTTTTGTAAACAATGATGTTCATAGAATAAAACCACAATCACACGTAAAAGAATAAAACGAAAAACACAAATAAGGGTGCTAAACAACAATACAGTATATCTCAAATCACTTTTTTTAACGGCCGGTTAGTTGGTTAAACGCACGCACCCGCGGAGGAGGAAACCCACTCTCGAATCCCCGAAGGGGAGTTGATTTTATCTGAGGTCCCACCCACCCAGAAGGTGGAATGGTGACTCAGCATTTGTGGGAAAACCTCCCCTCCCATGGATTCGAACCTGCACCACCTGGAGTGAATACAGGCCAGCACACATGGAATGGCCACCCAGGCTATGCCCGGATGGTTAGTATATCTCAAATCACTAGCAACCACAAACCTGCAACTGAAAGTAGGTTGTATCAAAACCAGCTCCTAGTGACAAAATCTGCTTTTTGACATGACCACCATTGCTCGATCCCGTTTCAGAATTCAAAAACATATTGAGAAACTTCCGGAAAGTAGCCCAACGAGCGAAATAACCTTAACAAGTCATGCAAGGGTAATATGTATTATGTAAGAAAAATTAAAATAGAAGAAAAAATATCAAGAACCATGTCATTACTCAGTCATATAACTTATCATTTCAAGCATCAAACAATACGTACCACGGTTTATAATCGGCGCTCTCCTGACAGGTCTTCTAACAAATAAATGTACATAGTCATCTTTAATATATCCTTTCTTCACACAAGACCTTACATCCATATCCATATATACAATAAAATCAATAGTTTAGTCCATAAATTCATACAAAGAATGTTCAATTAAAATGAAAATTATACGTGACAGAAGTTAATTAATCTTTTCAACAGAATTTGGCTATTGGCTATTGGCTATTTAGGGTTCAATTTGCAACATATTAATAAAATTTATGAACCTAACCATTAACTGCTACGAACAGGATGTATTATAAGCTAATAGGAATGGGAACTGAATATCGTAATAACGTAGGTTTTGATTCAGAAACCCTAATATATATATATATATATATATATATATATATATATATATATATATATATATATATATATATATATATATATATCGTATTTGGGTGAATACATACAATTTACTGGCGGAAGCATCGTCATTGGTTGCCTGAACAGCTGCTCTGTTACTACGCGAATCCGCTGTTGATTTATCCATCTTCTTCCTCAACAATTAAGTAAAACAGATTCAAGTTTAGATCATATTATTATTTGAATTTGATTGATTGAGTAGTATTAATTATTAAATTGTTTTTAGGGGCAGGTTTTGTTGTTTTTTGGGAATGACTTTTGAGTATGGGAATGGGAATGGGAATGAGAATGGAATGAGGGAATGGGAATGGAATGAGCAAGGTAGTTAAATTCGCTATTTGGATCGGGATTAATCGGTCGGAATTTTGAAATAATTAGTCGAAGATTCAGGGATAAATCAGTGATTAATCGAGGATTAATCGGATTTTACTTTATATATTTAAATATTAAATTTCAAAAGTATTATGTGTAAATAAAGAAGAAAGTCATAACCATAAACATAAATTTTAACATAATTGTCTAAAATTGTTTATTTTGTTCAAAAATTCAAAATTTCTAGTTTAAATTCATGTTAAAATGTTGACTAATTTTGACTTTGAACGACTTTGATAATCCAATTTGATTTTGACTCATCAATCGACGTTGACCGATTAATTAAACGAATTTTGAAAAATCGGAGCGAACTGTTCTTAAAAATGAGTAATTGGAGATTAATCGGTTCTTAAAAATGAGTATTAAGAACAAATATATGCGGGTAGTCTATGTGGTCCGTACATATTACACCTTTCAGTTTTTAAACTTTCTTTTTTTCATGGACGGTCCTCGTGATTTGCACATTTTGCGTATACAAACTTTAAAACTGACGAACGTTAAAAACCTCCGTTAAATCATCTTACGTGAGTTGCACATGAGTATAGAATCGTCATTTTATTCTCTTCGCTTTTCTTTTCCTCTTTCCATTCATTTTGTTACAAAGACCCAATATGATAAATAAAAACAGTACCTCAAAATCATATTTTAGTTGCAATATAAAGCCAACCAAATCTAACTAAATCAAAACTCTAAAATCAATTTAGTAATCAAAAATCATTTATTTAAAAAACTTGAACTGATGGTATCAAATGTTCGTCTTGTTTTTGTTGCTGATAAACTAACACAGATCTTTATGGCTTTTGATATGCCATTATAGGGATATTCGCCAAAATACACTTTTTTAAAAAGTTTTCAATGAGAATACACTTTAAAAAAAAAATGTCAACATACACCATTGGGTAGACCAAAGTGTTGGTCGACCACCATATATCTTGGTCGACCACCTCATTTTTCAAGGTGATCGACCAAGCTTCATGAGTCCCCGGTCGACTACCATGTAAACATGGTCGACTACCTCTCTTTTTTTTATGGTCGACTAACCTCACAAGAAACAAGGCGGGCGACCCAATCCATGGTTGACTACCAAAAATTGGTATATATGAAAATGAAAATAATAAATAATAATATACATACCCCAATAAACATGCTTCTTGGTTAGTCGACCTGCATCTTCACATCATAATAAATAATAGATAATAAATAATAATATACGTACCTGCATTCTCTTGGTTAGTCGACCTAAATAATAATATACGTACCTGCATTCTTCTTCTTCCCCGAAACCCAAAGAAATGTTCACAGAAAAAGTTGTGTGAACGAGTAATATTTTATTACTTTATTACTTAGTAATTTTATTATTTAATGTTTGATGCAGTATTTAATTTAATTGGATGTGTGTGAAAGTGTTTTACCAGATAGTCATGTATGTGGAACCCACTCTACATTAGTCGGTCATGTATGGTTATATCAGATAATCATGTATGTGGAACGTACCCATTAATTTTTTGTGATGGTCGATCAAGAAAGTGGTCGCCCCTTTCATTTTTTGGTCGACTAGTTTGTAAAATGAGGTAGTCGACCACACTATAGGGTATACGACCAAATTGTAGGTCGACTTAATGGTGTAATTTGCCAAAAAAAAAAAAAATTTTAAAAATGTATTTTGTTAGAAAACTTTGAAAAATAGTGTAATTTTGATAATTCCCCCGCCATTATATGCATATTATATTATATGCATATTCTAATTATGAAAGCCATGTTACTAATTACTTTCGTAACTATTCTTTTGTTTTTCTTTATAAATATGTGTTAGGCGGATTATGTTAGGCCCAAGTTCGTTTGTGGGTTTGGATATCAAAGTGGAAAAAAAGAGGAATATAAAAAAAAATTCTTATCTGCAGCATTGAAGAATATTGTTATTATCGACAAAAGTAGCATATCAAAGCGGTACTTGATCCTTAGGCACAGGAAGCCACGACATAAAAGAAAAAAAAAACGCTACGGAAAAGGAGAAGCCGTCAAGAAATCTGCAACTGCATCAACGAATATCTATTTATTTATTGTAGCAAATAAGAGAAGAAAAAAAAAGAGTTACTTTTGTTTTTAGGGATAAAGCCACAATTGGTTATATACTTTCTCAAATGTCCCGATGTCGCGCATATACCCATTTGCGTCCCACTGTCGTCTACAAACTTTCAAAAAATGTACCGATGTTACCCACTATACTTTTTTTATCTGTAACGAAAACAATTGATGACATGACTTCTAAGTAGTCATGACACGTTGGTGATACATCGGAACAGAAACTGAAAGTATATGGGCGACATCGGAACACAACTGAAAGTATATGGGCGACATCGGGACATATAAAATGAAAAAAAAAAGTTAAATAATTAACTTTACCGGTTCAGCATAACCAGTAACGAAATGTTGACATTGGTACATTTTTTGAAAGTTTGTAGACGACAGTGGGACGCGAAATGGTATATGGGCGACATTGAGACATTTGAGAAAGTATATAGCCAATTTGAGGCTTTAACCCTTGTTTTTATTTGTTTGTGTTTTTTTATTATTAGCGTTTTCTTCCAGTCCGAGCTTTCGCAATTTCGCCGCTCGGACTGCGGGGGAGTGTTAGACGGATTATGTTAGTTCCAAGTCCGTTTGTGGGTTTGGATCCACTAGGGTTTAGTTATGTGTTTAGGGTTTGTAATCTTTATAAATAGCGTATCAATAAAACATAATATCGTACGGGGAATTCATTGTTTTACAATAGGTACATGTAGTTTTTATTAAAGAACAAGATCGAATGTTTCGCACATTTTAGAAACTAAAATAAAAGAAAAGCAAACTCCCACTCGATGTTACCATTTCATCATATGATCCGTAGTTGCGTCATCTCCAGTACACCAACCGCAACTAAACAATGAAGAACACACGCATAAGAATATTTCGGTTACTGTTAGCGACGTCAAAATTACTGAAGGTGAACATGTTTTAGATATGTTTTCTTCAATATTACTGAAGGTGAGCAGAAAATAAGTAGGTTTTAAATATTCTCTTTTTTGAAAGGAAAACTCACACACTCACCTAATGCTAACACGAATATATACATCACGAAATGTCCCAAGCAGAACTCGAACCCCCAACCTCAAAGTTGTAAAGGTGACCTCGATACCGCCAAGCCATTGGCTCTTTGGTTTAGACATGCTCTTGTAATTTTCCACAATCTCCCACCTCCAATAAACACCGACGAGCAGTAGTGGTAGAAGGAAGTGAGCAACGGTGTTAAGAAGGCAACGAGCAACGGTGGATATTGGTCGAAGATGTAGATGTGTGGAACAGATGGTGAATTTTGGTTCTTGTCGCAAGTGAGTAGTGAGGGTTGCTGGGTTTTATGATTTACTGGTGCCATGGAAATTAGTAGATGAGTTTTATTTCGATTGTTGAATTGTTGGTTTTTAGTTTTTGTTCCAAACTCATAGACATGTAGTAGTACAAGGACTCTAGGAGTTGTAATAATTAGAGAGTAATTATTACCCCTATATACTAAATGTCATGGGGTTTTACCCCTACATACTAAATGTCATGGGGTTTTTGGACGTTCTAGTTATAACGCGATGTCGTTTTGAGTTCGCGTTCACACTACAAAAAGCCCCCCAACTTTCGCACAATTTACACATCGCCCCATCAACTTTACACTTTTTCAGGGGTAAAAAATGTAAATACATAATTTTATTAAAATTAAAAAAACTTATTCCACCCAAATTTATAACGGTCCCCATCTTCTTACTCGGTGCGAGTTAAATTTTTCCAAGGCCACCGTTCAACTCGAAAATATCTCACGAACCCAACGGGACTAACTATATGCGAAACGGACATCGTTAAAAAAACACTAAATAACGGGCCATATATTCACGCTCAGTGCGAGTTAAATTTTTCCGAGACCACCTTTCAACTCGAATTAATTTTACGAACACAACGTGACTAACTATACGCGAAACGGATATCGT